>NC_138202.1:1481020-1708520 GCF_964194415.1 Vipera berus
CCTCTTCCTTTCCTTTCTCTTCCTCCCCTTCCTCCCCTTCTCTTCTTTCTCTTCCTCCTCTCCTTCTCCTCTTATTTTCCTCCTATTCCTCCTCCTCCTCCTTCTCCTCCCCTTTCTCTTCCTCCCCTCCTCCTTTTCTTCCTCTTTCCTCCTCTTCCTCTTTCCTCCTCTTCCTCTTCCTCTTCCTCCCCTCCGCCTCTTTCTCTTCCTCCTCTCTCTCCTTCTCCTCTTATTTTCCTCCTCTTCCTCCTCCTTCTCCTCCCCTTTCTCTTCCTCCCCTCCTCCTTTTCTTCCTCTTTCCTCCTCTTCCTCTTTCCTCCTCTTCCTCTTCCTCTTCCTCCCCTCCGCCTCTTTCTCTTCCTCCTCTCTCTCCTTCTCCTCTTATTTTCCTCCTCTTCCTCCTCCTTCTCCTCCCCTTTCTCTTCCTCCCCTCCTCCTTTTCTTCCTCTTCCTCTTCCTCTCCTCCTCCTCTTCCTCCTCCTCCTTCTTCTCCTATTTTCCTCCTATTCTTCCTCCTCCTCCTCTCCACTTTCTCTTCCACCTCCCCTCCCTCTTCCTCTTTTCCTCCTCTTCCTCCTTCTCCTCTTATTTTCCTCCTCTTCCTCTCCTCCTTTTCTTCCTCTTCCTCCCCTCCTCCTCCTCTTCTTCTTCCTCCCCCTCCCCTCCCTCCTCCCGTACCGGGAAGCCTTCGACTCCGCTGCCTGCTTTGCTCCGCGGTCCTCCCCGGGCGAGAGGCCGGCCCTCCGAGGCGGCTCCTCCGAATTGCTCCATCCGGACAGTCCGGCTCCGGCCTCGCCTCCTCTGCCCGCCGCGATGGCCGCTTCAGCCGGGGGGGGGGGAGCTGCGCCCCGCCTGCCTCGGGCTGGGCTGGGGGGGGGGCTGGGGTCGCGGGCGCTGCTCTAAGGACCCCCCCCCCACTCGCCCGCCCTCCGGGAGTCCGAGGCCAGCTGCTCCGGCAGGCCTTTTGGGCGCGCAGACTCGAAACGACCCCTGGCCCTAGAGCTAAGGCAAGATTCTAGTCCTCATGACCCAGCCAGCGGCGGGCCGAGCTCTTCCCCCGCCGCGCTCCAGGTCCTGCGAATAAGAGCCGTCGCTGTCCCGGGTGGGGCGGAGGCTTATATCCCAGCCCCCTCCCCACCCCACAGCATCACTCCCAGTTTCACCCACCGGCTGAAACCCCCCCACCCCCACAGCCACCTCTTCGGTCCTGTGGCAGCCAAAGCAGCTGCCTGGAAAGCCGTTGACTCCCTGCAGGAAGAGTCAACCCCCCCCCAAGGACCCCACTTCTGGGACCCCCCCCACTGGACCCCAGCAGGGCAGGGACGAAGAAGGGGCTCCTCCCTACGGGTGGAGACCCAGAGGGACCCCCTCCTTCCAGCCCTCTCCAGGCAGGAAGGTGCCACTGGGAGTAAATGGCCAGGAGGACTCTCAGGGGGACAATTTGCACCCCAAATCTGAGGGGGGGGGCGAGGCAAGGCAGGCTGGCACTAGCAAGATCACCCAGCAGAAAGAGAAGCCCCTGTAACCACCGGATCCGCTGCCTTCAGAACCAGTGTAACTTCCTGATGATCTCAGGGGGTCTCTCCACCCCCCCAGCTCTGCATGTCCTGTGGGGAGATGCTGTACTACAACTCCCCTCCTTCCCAGCCAGGGTGAGGATCTGGGATCGGAACTCGCCTAGACCCCAGGACAGATCAAGATTTAGTGCGGTGAAAGCCAATTTGGGGGGGGAGGGGGAGCTGAGAACCTGGGGGGTCTCTCCTTTCTTCAAAGCCAGAAGGATCAGGGCTGCATCCCCCCCCAGCCCCAGCTGACCCTGGCCTTGGAGAGGCCAAGCTGGACCCACCCGAGGTCCAGGAGTCAGCAAGCTCATCCTCAGAGCCCCCCCTTTCCCACCCTCTCAGTTTAAGCAGGGGGGGCGGTCTTTTCAAAACAGGTCAGAATGAGGCTGCCTATCTAACCCAGAATAGCTGCATCCCACCCAGAGTATGGTCCAAGGGATGGCTGCCCGGCGGTCTCCATAGCAACTGCCTCCCAGACCAGAGCTGGGGGGGGGAGGACGGGGCAGCCAATCAGGTGTGTCTTGGGACGAACTCCTGCCAGCCAGCCATTCGGGATCCAGAAGCTGCTGGAGGAAGACCCCCCCCATCTCCTCCCCAGCAGACCCCCAGAGTCAAGGAGGGCATTTTTATGGAATGGGTGGGGGTCTCCTTTCTCACCAGGCTGACCGAAGAGAAGCTGCCCCCCCCCAAGACTTGGCAGCAACCCACAGCCCTGGCTCCTGGTGGAATTCACTGCTGCCAGTCCAGTGAGGGAAGAGTTGGCACCCGTGTTAGGGAGAGGGGGGGGACGCCAGCTGATCGGAGACAGCCTGCTTTGTGTGTGTGTGTGTGTCTGTGTGTGTTTTGTGGCATGCCTGCCTGTTGCAGCACTGGTGGGGCCACGGAGCAGGGAGATCACAGCCAGCCCATTGGCTGAGCCTCTGCCAGCAACACAATGCCGCAAAAGAGGCTGGTGCAGTCCGAGGTGGCACACACACACACGCGATGTGCCCTGGAATCCAGGTTGTGCAAGGCTCCTGCCGAGACCTGAGCAGGTCCACACCTGGGGAAGCTGGTTGGGGGGGGAGGGGGGGAAATCAGGCTGCTCCAGGGAGGGGGGTTAGGCAGAAATTAGGCGTCCAGTTCAGCCCTTCTGCTCTATTGAGTCTCCGCGCTATCTGCCCCCTCTACCACAAAGATCCTGCAGGAGAAGGGCAGCGTGGACAACCGTGGGATCTGGCAGGGTGAGAGCTGGGAACCATAAACCCAAAGCTTTCGCTGTGTCCCTGCACAACAGATACAGTGCCCTTGCTGACCTTAATAGGGACATTAAGGATACTGGTCAAGGTATTGGTGATGATAACGCAAATAAACGGGATCGTGGTCCGAGATGAAGAACTTGTTTTTGACAGGGAAAAGTGTGAATCAGATATTACACACCAGTCACGCAAGAAGAGAAAGGCATCCAAAAAGAGAAGCCACCTTCTGGTTGGTGATTCAATTATAAGGGATGTAAATTTAGGAAAGGACACTGAGGTTTCGAAAGAGGTCAGGTGTCTTCCAGGTGCTACTGCCAGTAGGGACAAGAAGCGTATTTCTAAAATAATCAAGAATGCCAGCAAGGACTGTGATGTGGAGGCTATTGTACATCTTGGCACTAATGATCTGTCCCAAAAAGATGTACTCTCTGTGCAGAATGATTTCCAGAGCTTGGGGCAGGAACTTAGCAGAATAGGCTGTAGGCTTACTTTTTCAGAGGTTTTACCAGTGTATAAGGAGCAAAATGGAAAAGGCCAGCGTATAGCAGAATTTAATATGTGGCTAAAGGAGTGGTGTAAAGGAGAAGGCTTTGGTTATATTAGTCACAATGTCTGTAGCTGGTCCAATGAAAAAATGTACAAAAGAGATGGTTTGCATCCATCCAAGAAAGGGACTAAGTTACTTGGCAATAAATTAACAGCTTTTTTGGAGGAACATTTAAACTAAATAATGGAGATAGTGAGTTAATTGATACAGAACATCACTGTCCCCATCAATCTAAGAAAATAGGGGAAGCCAGGCACCACACAAGTTATGCAGCAAGTAGACACAGGGTCAGTCATAAAGGACTCAAATGTCTATACACCAATGCGCAGAGTATGAACAGTAAGCAGGGTGAACTAGAAATTCAGGTAAATGAGGGTGGATATGATATTGTTGCCATTATGGAAACATGGTGGGACAAAACCCACAAATGGAACACACAGCTAGAGGGATTTAAACTATTTAAAAGAAACAGACTAAACAAAAGACGAGGTGGAGTTGCTCTCTATATAAGAAATAACTTTATCTCTACAGAAATAGAGCACAACAATGATGAAAACTGTAAACTTGAATGCATTTGGGTCAATATAAAAGGGGAAAAAATGACATTGCCATAGGTCAGGGGTAGGCAACCTTGGCTCTTTTATGACTCATGGACTTCAACTCCCAGAATTCCTGAGCCAGGCATGCTGAGGGGAAAGGGAGAGGTTTCCAAGCTGAGCCATGTTGGCTCAGGAATTCTGGGAGTTGGAGTCCACGAGTCATAAAATAGCCATGGTTGCCTACCCCTGCCATAGGTGTATACTATAGGCCGCCCAACCAAGCAAACAAAATAGATGAACTTTTTGCTAGTCAGCTAACTAAGGTATGTAGGAAGCACATCACAATAGTACTGGGGGACTTTAATTACCCTGATATCAACTGGGAGACAAACTCTGCACCAAGTGGAAGATCAAACAGATTCCTGACAAACCTAGCAGACAACTTTGTCACCCAAAAAGTAGAGAAGGGAACTAGGGGATTAGCCATTTTGGATCTAATTCTCACTAACAGAGATGAAATGATAGAAGGTGTCGAAGCCACAGGAACCTTGGGAGGAAGTGATCATGCAATATTGGAATTCAACATTCTGGAGGCACAAGCAATAGAACACAGCCAAACTAGAGTCTTGGATTTTAAAAGAGCTAATTTCAATAAACTTAGAGAGACCATGGGAAGAATTCCATGGATGAGAATCCTAAAGGGGAAAACAACTCAAGAAGCTTGGGAAATTTTGAAAAGTGAGATAATAAAGGCCCAGTCTAGCACAATACCAACAAAGAAGAAAAATAACAGCTTTCAAAAGAAACCAGCATGGCTGCATAAAGAACTCTCTGATAAACTGAAAGATAAAAAGGACAAGCATTAGAAGTGGAAAGCGGGGCACATAACTAAGGCAGAATATCAGCAAACAGTTCGTGCCTGCAAAGATGAAGTGAGGAAAGCTAAGGCTCAAAATGAGCTAAGGCTTGCGACCAAAGTCAAAAATAACAAAAAAAGCTTCTTTCAACATATAAAAAACAAGAAAAAGGTTAAGGAAATGATTGGTCCATTAGTGGGGGAAAGTGGCAAGAAGGTGACAAGCAACAGGGAGAAAGCAGAACTATTTAACTCGTTTTTTGCATCTGTCTTTACACAAAGGGAAATAACAGTCCAACCTACCAAAACCAGTGCCATAAAAAACAGAATAGAAACGCAAGTTAAGATAGGCAAGAAAATGGTAAGTGAGCACCTGTCCAGCCTAGACGAGTTCAAATCACCAGGACCAGATGGATTACACCCGAAAGGTTCTCAAGGAACTGGCAGACGTGATCTCAGAACCACTGAACTATATTTTTCAAAGATCCTGGAGCACTGGGGAACTACCAGAGGACTGGAAGAGAGCTGATGTAGTTCCCATCTTCAAAAAAGGGGAAAAAATAGATCCAGGAAACTACAGACCTATCAGCCTGACCTCAATACCTGGGAAGATTCTGGAAAAGATAATCAAACAATGAATCAGCGAGCACCTAGAGGCAAACAAAGTCATTAGCCAACATGGGTTTGTCAAAAACAGATCATGCCAGACAAATCTTATTACATTCTTTGACCAAGTGACAAAATTAGTGGACCAGAGGAATGCGGTAGATATAATTTACTTGGACTTCAGTAAGGCATTTGATATAGTAGATCACAACCTACTACTTGATAAGATAGAAAAATGTGGGTTAGATAGCATCACCACCAGATGGATTCGTAGCTGGCTGACAGGCCGTACTCAGCGTGTGGTCCTCAATGGAACTGCATCTACGTGGAAGGAAGTGTGTAGTGGGGTGCCCCAGGGCTCTTCAACATCTTCATCAACGATTTGGATGAGGGGATAGATGGGGAACTCATCAAATTTGCAGACAACACCAAGCTGGCAGCAATAGCCAACACTCCAGAAGATAGGCTTAAGATACAGGAGGATCTGGACAGACTTGAACACTGGGCACTATCTAACAAAATGAAATTCAATGGTGAAAAAAGTAAGGTTCTACATTTAGGCAGGAAAAATCAAATGCACAGGTATAGTATAGGTGGTACCTTGCTCGATAGTGGTAACTGTGAGAGGGAACTCAGAATCAAAATCACGTGACGTCTTAGCCTTAATCAGGCCACACCTGGAATACCTGCATACAGTTTCGGCCACCGCATTACAAAAAAGATGTTGAGACTGTGGAAAAAGTGCAGAGAAGAGCAACTAAGAGGATCCAAGGCCTGGAGACTGAAACATAAAACGCATGAAGAACGGCTGCAGGATTTGGGAATGGCCAGTCTAGAGAAAAAGAGGGCTAAGGGGGACGTGATAGGAATATTCCAGTATTTGAGGGGCTGCCACAAAAAGGAGGAGGGGGCTGCCAACTTATTTTCCAAAGCACCAGAAGGCAGGGCAAGAAGCAACAGATGGAAACTAACCCAGGAGAAGTAATCTAAATTTCCCGACAGTGAGAACGATTAACCAGTGGAACGACTTGCCACCAGAGGTTGTGAGTGCTCCATCGCTGGATTTTTTTAGGAAGAGACTGGACAGCCCTTTGTCTGGGATGGTCTAGCCCAGTGGTGGCGAACCTATGGCACGGATGCCAGAGGCGGCACTCAGAGCCCGCTCTGTGGGCACCGGCACCATGCCCCGGAGGTGGTAACTGTCCCTCTTCAACCAGCCACCTGCTAATTCGCCAAGGTCCCACGTGGCTGAATGCATCCCGGCACGGCTGGTTTCCCTCCCCCCCATCCCGTCCCGTCCCTCCTGGCCTCGCATGCTCTCCTTTTCCCCGGCAGGACCCACTGCATCACCTCCTCAGCTGTCGGCCGGCCATCCATCTCGGAGGCGGCTTCTTTGAGCTGCTGGCGATGGGCTGCGGAGCCCCAGAGTGCGCCTGTCGAGGGGCCGGCAGGCTGTGGCTACCGACGGACACCGTTGGCCCCCATGCGCTCACTGGCCTCTGTGTGGGGGGCCCGATGGTGTCAGGCAGCAGCTGGCACAGCCCTTGCCATAGCAATGGCACCCCCACCCTGCCTCACCTCACCCCACAGGATGAGTCTCCTTCCTACCGCCCCACCTGCCAGAGACCTCCCGGAGCTCCCCCAACCCTGCCCACCCCCCACAGGTGTCCCCTCCCCACGAGCAACATTGAGGTGACCACACCCACCTTGGCCACACCCACCCAATCTTCCATGCCCACCTAATGGGCCACACCCACCCAGTGGGCCACGCCCACCTGGCACCCAGCGATAAATAAGTGGGCTTTGGGTCGCAGTTTGGGCACTCGGTCTCTAAAAGGTTCGCCAGCACCGGTCTAGGATCTCCTGCTTGAACAAGAGGTTGGACTAGAAGACCTCCAAGGTCCCTTCCAGCTCTGTTCAGATTCTGAAATTAAATCTCCATCATCCCTTCTCTGGATCTTCTCTCCCTTTCCTTCCCGAACTGGAGGACGATGGGAGTTGGAGTCATACCTGTTTAGAGGACGCACAGAGCAGGAGACCTGAGTGAAGGCAGTTGCTGAAGCAGCCAGTAGCCAACCTCGGCTCTTTTATGACTCGTGGACTTCAACTCCCAGAATTCCTCAGCCAGCATAGGGAACTATGGCCCCTTCATGACTCGTGGACTTCAACTCCCAGAATTCCTCAGCCAGCATGGGGGACCTATGGCCCCCTCATAACTCGTGGACTTCAACTCCCAGAATTCCTCAGCCAGCATAGGGAACTATGGCCCCTTCATGACTCGTGGACTTCAACTCCCAGAATTCCTCAGCCAGCATAGGGAACTATGGCCCCTCATAACTCGTGGACTTCAACTCCCAGAATTCCTCAGCTAGCATAGGGAACTATGGCCCCCTCATAACTCGTGGACTTCAACTCCCAGAATTCCTCAGCCAGCATAGGGAACTATGGCCCCTTCATGACTGGTGGACTTCAACTCCCAGAATTCCTGAGCCAGCATGGCTCAGCTTGGAAACCTCTCCCTTTCCCCTCAGCGTGGTTGGCTCAGGAATTCTGGGAGTTGAAGTCCACCAGTCACAAAAGAGCCAAGGTTGCCTACCCCTGGGCCAGCTTCGGTCCTTCTGCAGCTGGGGCAGGACCCGCCCCATCTACCTGCCAGGCTCGGCCTTCCCTTGCCAGGTGCACAATGGCCTCGGCTGTGGCTGAATGGCCATCATCCATTCTCCGTCTGGACCCGGGGCCAGACAATGCTCGAACGAGGCATCGCGGGCAGAAAAGGGAACGTTCCGGAGCTTCTGCTCTCTCAGGAGTTTTTTTTGGAGGGAAATGGCCTTTTTGCTTATCGTCTTGACGTACTCATTGCGTTCTCTTTCATTATTTTCTGGCTTCTATTACAGGCCCTTGTTGACTTACAGCGATTCATTTAGTGACCTTTCAAAGTTACAGCAGCGCAGGGAAAAGGGGCCGTTCGTTGTGCTTGCGTCTCTTCCCGCACCCCCCCCCCCAAAGATCACGTGATTTACATTCTGATGCTTTGGCCACTGGCTCACATTTATGACGGTCGCTGCCCCCTGTGCACGTGTCTCGCGTGATCCCCTTTTGCGGCCTCCTGACAGGCGAAGTCAACGGGGGAAG
Source organism: Vipera berus (assembly GCF_964194415.1). Lineage (NCBI taxonomy): Eukaryota > Metazoa > Chordata > Lepidosauria > Squamata > Viperidae > Vipera > Vipera berus. The sequence continues at coordinate 1,489,501 of NC_138202.1, forward strand.
CCGGACTCGCTTAACGACGGCGTTACTAATTTGTGATTCGCTTAACAGCTGCGGCAAGGAATGCTGTTAAGATGGGGCAAAATTTGCTTAACAAATGCCTCGCTTAACAACAGAAACGGGATTTGTGGTCATGTCAATTGTGGTCGTAAGTCGAGGACTCCCTGTATTTTACTTCCGTTTGCCCTCTTCCGTTTTCGTTATTGTAAGCTGCCTCGGGTCACCCCACGGCGAACAAAGGGACAAATAATTTTTAAGAAACGAGTAAAGACAACCTAAAAATGTTTGTGGTTTTTTTTTTTAGCCAATGCCGTGGAAGAATTTGGCTGCTTGTTCCCTTCTTCCATTTCTGTCTGATTTCTTGGTGGTCTCCCATCCAAGCAGAAATGGGATCCTTGGCTGCCTCGCCCAGGTCAGTTCAGCCAGACACTGAACTAAGACCTCACGTTTCTCAACCTCGGTCCCTTTAAGAGTGGACTTCAACTCCCAGAATCCCCCAGCCAGCATGGCTGCTTTAATGCCTTTCTTCCTTCACACCGGGCAAATCGTCAGCTCCACCACTGCTTGTGCCCGTGTCTAAAAACCGAAGAACTCAGGAGCCAAACGGCAGATTTGGATTTAGATTTAGACTTAGATGGAAAGGGAGGGAGGGAGAGAGAGAGAATCTAAGTAGACAGATAAGTGGATGGATAGACAAATGGATGAGGGGTGGGGAACTATGGCCACTTGTGGACTTCAACTCCCAGAATCCCCCAGCCAGCATGGCTGCTTCGCCGCCCTCCTTCCTTGCAGCATCCCAATGGTCACATTGATTCACATTCGGATTCTTGACAAGTGACTCACACTTAGGATGGTCGCAGTGTACCGTGTGTGTGTGTGTGTGTAGTGTAGTGTAGTGTAGTGTGTGTTTTGCTGCAGACTCCGGGTGGACTCGGTCTTGGGAGTCCGAAGTTGGGAACCGGCTCGGCTACATCAAACTTAGACAGACACGTGCACACGGAAGCGGGGGGCTGGGCTGCATTTTTTTGCCTTTAATTTACAGAGGGTGGGGGGTAGAAGACCCTTCTGGACACGAGGGCCCCCCCGGCACCCCCTCAAGGGCGCTAAGTCAATCCCAAGACTGGCCAGGGCTGCGGAAAGAGGGAAGGGGGTGCAGAAGACCCCAGATTTTCCCCTTGGACTCACCTGGCAGACCACATCCTGCTGGACTTCCACACCGTGAGACCCCCTCGTGCCCCCATTTGGCTCTCCTGCACGTGTGGGACCCCAATCCCTGGGCCGGGGCAGACAACGCCCCCCCCTACCCCCTGGGGTCCAGCTCAGCGTCTCGACTCAACCGCAAGGAAAGGACTGTTCCAGAAGCTTCTTCGGGGTGGGGGTGGGGGTGGCGAGTTTCCGATCAGGCCCCACTTTGGCAAAGCGCAGGCCGGAGTAAGGCTGGCAAAGCGCGACCCAGAGGTAAGTCCTTGGGGGCAGAGGGCTCCCCCGTGGTCGGACGCCAGCAACGTCCGAGTCTGAAAATCAGATTTTTTTTTAAAAAAAAAAAGAGGGGAGGGGGTCCAGCAGGAAGGTCTCCCAGCATCTGATTCCGAGCCAGCCCCCCGGCCCAGCCCCGCTGCAACCAAACAGGGGGGGGGGCTGTTCCTCGTGCTGGACTCTGCGCAGAACGGGGGGCCACTCGAGTCCCTCCCCCCCTGGTCCTTTCTCCCCCCCCTCCCGGGGGGGTGGGCGACTCATAGGATCTGCTCGGTGCTTGACGTAGAGATGTCCAGCAGTCGCCAGGCAGCGTAGGGGTTCAGCTCCTCGGGGTCCCGGCAGAGGGCCCAGACGTAGAGCATCCGCAAGACCTTCTCCTGCGGGGGGGACGGGGGACAGGAAGGAAGGATTGGGGGGGTGAAGGTTGGAAAAGACCCCCACCCCACCCCCGGGGCCCTGCAATATCCCCAACCAAACAGCTGGTTAAAGGGCACTCCTGACCGGTCTGGTAACGGGGGGGGGGGTTTTCGTCTTCAAACTTGGCCCTTTTATGACTCGTGGACTTCAACTCCCAGAATTCCTCAACCAGCCAGCCCGGGGGGGGTGGGGGGTAGGAAGGAAAATTCAGCATTAAATCCAGCCTCCTCTGATTATGGGCTGTCTTTATCCTCCTTCTCTACCAAGGCGACTGAACTGGGCGCCGTTCGGTTCGACTAGGGCAGGGGTCGGCAACCTCGGCTCTTTTATGACTCGTGGACTTCAAATCCCAGAATTCCTGAGCCAGCATAGCTGGCTCAGGAATTCTGGGAGTTGAAGTCCACGAGTCATAAAAGAGCCGAGGTTGCCGACCCCTGGACTAGGGGTAGGGAGCCCCCAGGGCCGGGGTGGGTGGGTGGGGGGACGGCCCCTTACCGGATCTCCTTCCACGACCTCTCCCTTCTGGTTCTTGAGCACCATCACCAGCTGAGCCTGGAAGGTGATGATCAGCACCGGGCCCTGCTCCATCATCTTCCCCATCGCCAGCTGAAAGGGGGAGCATTTCAAGGCGCTAGTTCACAAGGCGTCGGCGGGGGCCGGCCCAAGCGACGAAACTCTCTCTTAAGTTGCTAGTCCATAAGCCAGGCTGCACAGGGACGTCCGCGAGCGAACGGGACAGCCCACCCTTCTCTCCAGCTTCTTGCTCAGGGCTCAGAAGCCGACAAAAACACCCACGGATGTTATCGGGCATCGGGGGACGTGGGCATCCGTGGGAATCTGGAGCATTTGCTCCAAAGGGTGGGGGGATCGGGCCTGGCAGGCGGGCAGAGAGGTCCCCGAGGGATGGGGGTGGGTGGGTGAGGAGTATGGGGGGGGCTGTCTCCTCTGCTGGAGCTCCCTGGGGGGAGGGAGCAGCCGGGAGTCCCAACTAGCAAGGGGGGGGTGTTCCCTAGCAGGAGCTACTCACGTCCACGTTGTCCACGTCTAGGATTTTGGAGTGGAACTGGAGCCCCATGGCCCTGGCCTGCTGGATGGGCTGGGCCAGCTGGCTGTAGGTCTGGAAGAGAGGAAGGCGCCCCCCGTTCAAGGCTCCGGCCCCTTCGCCCCGGGGGGGGCAGCAGAGGCCGGCCCTCTCGGAGGGAACCCTAAGGGACGCCTCCAGCCCAAGGATCACGTCTTTCTCCCCCCCAACACAAAGGGAAATCAAGCTTCCAGTCCTCAGCACTGCCTAGGCACCCCAAATCTGCCTAAAAAACAAAATTCATCAGAGCCCTCATTGCCGTTGGCTAAATTAACCAAAGCACCAGAAACCCTGTTGTCTGTCTGTGTATGTAATCTATATCTCCATCCATCCATTATTTATCTAATCTATCTATCTATCTATCTATCTATCTATCTATCTATCTATCTATCTATCTATCTATCTATCTAATAATAATAACAACAACAATAATAATAATGTTGGAAGGGACAACATTGAAAGTCATCTAGCCCAACCCCCTGGTCAGGCAGGAAACTATCTATCTATCTATCTATCTATCTATCTATCTATCTATCTATCTATCTATCTATATCTGTGTATCTATCTATCTATCTATCTATCTATCTATCTATCTATCTATCTATCCCTCTATCCTCTATCATGATCATCTATATCTATCATCAGCCTATCATCAGTCTATCATCTATCTATCATCTATCTATCTATCTATCTATCTATCTATCTATCTATCTATCTATCTATCTATCTATCTATCTATCTATCTATCTATATCTGTGTATCTATCTGTCTATATCTGTGTATCTATCTATCTATCAATCTAATCTAATCTAATCTAATCTAATCTAATCTAATCTAATTTATTTATTTTATTTTTTAAAAAATTCCATTTATATCCCGCCCTTCTCCGAAGACTCAGGGCGGCTTACAAGCTTAGCAGTAGCCTTCATTCTATGTATATGCCTGCTTATTAGGGCTTTCACCCCCCCCCCAAGCGGCATTATTACAAAGTCAGCTTTTATTGCCCCCCCCAACAATCTGGGTCCTCATTTTACCTACCTGGGAAGGATGGAAGGCTGAGTCAACCTTGAGCCTGGTGGGACTCGAACCTGCACTAATTGCAGGCAGCTGGTGTTACTTAAGGAGGCATTAGCCCACTGCTCCACCAAGGCTCTAATCTAATCTAATCTAATCTAATCTAATCTAATCTAATCTAATCTAATCTAATCTAATCTAATCTAATCTAATCTAATCTCCATCCATCTATCTTCTATCTATATGTATAGCTATATCCCTCCCTCCCTCCCTCTCCCTCTCTCTCTCAATCCTGTAGAAGAGGCAACTTCTTTGCACAGGCAGTCCCCAACTTAGGACGGGCAATTTGCTTAATGACCACTGCAAAAATCACACAGACCACCGTTTCAAAGACACAAACAGGCAGAAGCTACATCCACACAGGAGGCTGGGGGAGCCGACGAAATCAGAGGAGCAGGGGACAAAGGCGGCCAGGGAGGGGTGGGGGGGGGTAAGCAATGATCCAGCCTTACTTCGATCCACCCCCCAACCCCACCTGGCTTCTCTCTGGCCAAGGAGGGAAGCTGAAAGGTTACCGTAGAGGGAGTCCTGCAAAGGACAAAGGGCTGGGGTTTGTGTGTGTGTGTGTGTGTGTGTGTTTGTTGCTGGGTGTTGCTCCTCTGCCAGGAGGAAGCCCTACCAACGCTCCCCGTCACCAGCAGACACCACCACCCCCGGCCCAAATACCCTGGCTGTCCCTAGCCAAGAGAAGACTCACCGCTTCGTAGCACCAGTCCTTGAGTATGTCCAGCTCTCCGCAGATCATAGCCTGGGGGACAGGAGACGCTTGTCAGGCATTTGGGGAGGGGAGGGCGCCAGGGGCAAGAGGGGAGGACAAAGCTGGCACGGGAGAGGATTAAACTAAGATGGTTAGTCGCGCTGTTGCACTGAAAACGGAAACGGGATGGAGAGGCTGCAGCGCTGGGAGATGTGAAGTCTTCAGACGAAGTCTTAGCCCCGCCTTATAGACCTTTAGCAAGGCCACACCTGGAACGCCTGCATCCGTTTGGTCACCGCATTGCAAAAAAAGATGTCGAAAGTTTGGAAAAAGTGCAGAGAAGTGCAACTAAGATGATCGAAGGCCTGGAGACGAAAACATATGAAGAACGGCTGCGGGACTTGGGTTTGGCCAGTCTGGAGAAAAGAAGAAATAGCGGGGACAGGATAGCAGCGTTCCAGTATTTGAGGGGCTGCCCCAAAGAAGAGGAGGGGGGGTCAAACTATTCTCCAAAGCACCAGAGGGCAGGACGAGAAACAACGGTTGGTAACTGAGCAAAGAGAGAAGCAACCTGGAATTAAAAGAGCCAAGGTTGCCCACCCCTGCCCTAAGGAATCAGACTGGGGCAGGTCCGACAGGGGACAGACAGGTGATCCGCCTGCCGTGAGAGAATTAGAATCAGAATAAGGCTGGAAGGGACCTCGGAGGTTTTCTAGTCACCCCCCCCCCACTTAGCCTCTTCCTAAAATCCTTCAGCGATGGTCTGCTTAAACAAGTCAGAAATGGCAGCGTGATCCAAATTCCACCTTTGGCAGTGACTGTGCCTAGGATAGGATAGGATAGGATAGGATAGGATAGGATAGGATAGGATAGGATAGGATAGGATAGGATAGGATAGGATAGGATAGGATAGGATTACAGAATAGAATAGAATAGAATAGAATAGAATAGAATAGAATTACAGAATAGAATAGAATAGAATAGAATAGAATAGAATAGAATAGAATAGAATTACAGAATAGAATAGAATAGAATAGAATAGAATAGAATAGAATAGAATAGAACAGAATAGAATAGAAAATATGGAATAGAATAGAATAGGATAGGATAGGATAGAATAGAATAGAATAGAATAGAATAGAATAGAATAGAATAGAATAGGATAGAATTACAGAATAGAATAGAATAGAATAGAATAGAATAGAATAGAATAGAATAGAATAGAATAGAATAGAATAGAATAGAATAGAATAGAAAATATGGAATAGAATAGAATAGAATAGGATAGAATAGAATAGAATAGAATAGAATAGAATAGAATAGAAAATATGGAATAGAATAGAATAGGATAGGATAGAATAGAATAGAATAGAATAGAATAGAATAGAATAGAATAGAATAGAATAGAATAGAATAGAATAGAATAGAATAGAATAGAATAGAATTACAGAATAGAATAGAATAGAATAGAATAGAATAGAATAGAATAGAATTACAGAATAGAATAATAATAGAATAGAATAGAATAGAATAGAATAGAATAGAATAGAATAGAATAGAATAGAATAGAATAGAATAGAATAGAATAGAATAGAATAGAATTACAGAATAGAATAGAATAGAATAGAATAGAATAGGATAGGATAGAATAGAATAGAATAGAATAGAATAGAATAGAATAGAATAGAATAGAATAGAATAGAATAGAATAGAATAGAATAGAATAGAATAGAATAGAATAGAATTACAGAATAGAATAGAATAGAATAGAATAGAATAGAATAGAATAGAATAGAATAGAATAGAATAGAATAGAATAGAATTACAGAATAGAATAGAATAGAATAGAATAGAATAGAATAGAATAGAATTACAGAATAGAATAGAATAGAATAGAATAGAATAGAATAGAATAGAATAGAATAGAAAATATGGAATAGAATAGAATAGAATAGAATAGAATAGAATAGGATAGGATAGGATAGGATAGGATAGGATAGGATAGGATAGGATAGGATAGAATAGGATAGAATAGAATAGAATAGAATAGAATAGAATAGAATAGAATATATGGAATAGAATAGAATAGGATAGGATAGGATAGGATAGGATAGGATAGGATAGGATAGGATAGGATAGGATAGAATAGAATAGAATAGGATAGAATAGGATAGAATAGAATAGAATAGAATAGAATAGAATATATGGAATAGAATAGAATAGAATAGAATAGAATAGGATAGGATAGGATAGGATAGGATAGGATAGGATAGGATAGGATAGGATAGGATAGAATAGAATAGAATAGAATTACAGAATAGAATAGAATAGAATAGAATAGAATAGAATAGAATAGAATAGAATAGAATAGAATAGAATAGGATAGGATAGGATAGGATAGGATAGGATAGGATAGGATAGGATAGGATAGGATAGGATAGGATAGGATAGGATAGGATAGAATAGGATAGAATAGAATAGAATAGAATAGAATAGAATAGAATAGAATAGAATATATGGAATAGAATAGAATAGAATAGGATAGGATAGGATAGGATAGGATAGGATAGGATAGGATAGGATAGGATAGGATAGGATAGGATAGGATAGGATAGGATAGGATAGGATAGGATAGGATAGAATAGAATAGGATAGAATAGGATAGAATAGAATAGAATAGAATAGAATATATGGAATAGAATAGAATAGAATAGGATAGGATAGGATAGGATAGGATAGGATAGGATAGGATAGGATAGGATAGGATAGGATAGGATAGGATAGGATAGAATAGAATAGAATAGAATTACAGAATAGAATAGAATAGAATAGAATAGAATAGAATAGAATAGAATAGAATAGAATAGAATAGAATAGAATAGAATACAATTACAGAATAGGATAGGATAGGATAGGATAGGATAGGATAGAATAGAATAGAATAGAATAGAATAGAATAGAATAGAATAGAATAGAATAGAATAGAATAGAATAGAATAGAATAGAATAGAAAATATGGAATAGAATAGAATAGAATAGAATAGAATAGAATAGAATAGAATAGAATAGAATAGAATAGAATAGGATAGGATAGAATAGAATAGAATTACAGAATAGAATAGAATAGAATAGAATAGAATAGAATAGAATAGAATAGAATAGAATAGAATAGAATAGAAAATATGGAATAGAATAGAATAGAATAGAATAGAATAGGATAGAATAGAATAGAATAGAATACAATAGAATAGAATAGAATAGAATAGAATAGAATAGAATAGAATAGAATAGAATAGAATAGAATAGAATAGAATAGAATAGAATAGAATAGAATAGAAAATATGGAATAGAATAGGATAGGATAGGATAGGATAGGATAGGATAGGATAGGATAGAATAGAATAGAATAGAATAGAATAGAATAGAATAGAATAGAATAGAATAGAATAGAATTACAGAATAGAATAGAATAGAATAGAATAGAATAGAATAGAATAGAATTACAGAATAGAATAATAATAGAATAGAATAGAATAGAATAGAATAGAATAGAATAGAATAGAATAGAATTACAGAATAGAATAGAATAGAATAGAATAGAATAGAATAGAATAGAATTACAGAATAGAATAGAATAGAATAGAATAGAATAGAATAGAATAGAATAGAATAGAAAATATGGAATAGAATAGAATAGGATAGGATAGGATAGGATAGGATAGGATAGGATAGGATAGGATAGGATAGGATAGGATAGGATAGGATAGGATAGAATAGAATAGAATAGAATAGAATAGAATATATGGAATAGAATAGAATAGAATAGAATAGAATAGAATAGAATAGGATAGGATAGGATAGGATAGGATAGGATAGGATAGGATAGGATAGAATAGAATAGAATAGAATAGAATAGAATAGAATTACAGAATAGAATAGAATAGAATAGAATAGAATAGAATAGAATAGAATAGAATAGAATAGAATAGAATAGAATAGAATAGAATAGAATTACAGAATAGGATAGGATAGGATAGGATAGGATAGGATAGGATAGGATAGGATAGGATAGGATAGAATAGAATAGAATAGAATAGAATAGAATAGAAAATATGGAATAGAATAGAATAGAATAGAATAGAATAGAATAGAATAGAATAGAATAGAATAGAATAGAATAGGATAGAATAGAATTACAGAATAGAATAGAATAGAATAGAATAGAATAGAATAGAATAGAATAGAATAGAATAGAATAGAATAGAATAGAATAGAAAATATGGAATAGAATAGAATAGAATAGAATAGAATAGAATAGAATAGAATAGAATAGAATAGAATAGAATAGAATAGAATAGAAAATATGGAATAGAATAGAATAGAATAGGATAGAATAGAATAGAATAGAATAGAATAGAATAGAATAGAATAGAATAGAATAGAATAGAATAGAATTACAGAATAGAATAGAATAGAATAGAATAGAATAGAATAGAATAGAAAATATGGAATAGAATAGAATAGAATAGAATAGGATAGGATAGGATAGGATAGGATAGGATAGGATAGAATAGAATAGAATAGAATAGAATAGAATAGAATAGAATAGAATAGAATAGAATAGAATAGAATAGAATTACAGAATAGAATAGAATAGAATAGAATAGAATAGAATAGAATAGAATAGAATAGAATAGAATTACAGAATAGAATAATAATAGAATAGAATAGAATAGAATAGAATAGAATAGAATAGAATTACAGAATAGAATAGAATAGAATAGAATAGAATAGAATAGAATAGAATAGAATAGAATAGAATAGAATAGAATTACAGAATAGAATAGAATAGAATAGAATAGAATAGAATAGAATAGAATAGAATAGAATAGAATAGAATAGAATAGAAAATATGGAATAGAATAGAATAGAATAGGATAGGATAGGATAGGATAGGATAGGATAGGATAGGATAGGATAGGATAGGATAGGATAGGATAGGATAGGATAGGATAGGATAGAATAGAATAGAATAGAATAGAATAGAATAGAATATATGGAATAGAATAGAATAGAATAGAATAGAATAGAATAGAATAGGATAGGATAGGATAGGATAGGATAGGATAGGATAGGATAGGATAGGATAGAATAGAATAGAATAGAATAGAATAGAATAGAATAGAATAGAATAGAATTACAGAATAGAATAGAATAGAATAGAATAGAATAGAATAGAATAGAATAGAATAGAATAGAATAGAATAGAATAGAATAGAATAGAATAGAATAGAATAGAATTACAGAATAGGATAGGATAGGATAGGATAGGATAGGATAGGATAGGATAGGATAGGATAGGATAGGATAGGATAGAATAGAATAGAATAGAATAGAAAATATGGAATAGAATAGAATAGAATAGAATAGAATAGAATAGAATAGAATAGAATAGAATAGAATAGGATAGAATAGAATTACAGAATAGAATAGAATAGAATAGAATAGAATAGAATAGAATAGAATAGAATAGAATAGAATAGGATAGGATAGGATAGGATAGAATAGAATAGAATAGAATAGAATAGAATAGAATAGAATAGAATAGAATAGAATAGAATAGAATAGAAAATATGGAATAGAATAGAATAGAATAGGATAGAATAGAATAGAATAGAATAGAATAGAATAGAATAGAATAGAATAGAATAGAATAGAATTACAGAATAGAATAGAATAGAATAGAATAGAATAGAATAGAATAGAATTACAGAATAGAATAGAATAGAATAGAATAGAATAGAATAGAATAGAATAGAATAGAATAGAAAATATGGAATAGAATAGAATAGAATAGAATAGGATAGGATAGGATAGGATAGGATAGGATAGGATAGGATAGAATAGAATAGAATAGAATAGAATAGAATAGAATAGAATAGAATAGAATAGAATAGAATAGAATAGAAAATATGGAATAGAATAGAATAGAATAGAATAGAATAGAATAGAATAGAATAGAATAGAAGATATGGAATAGAATAGAATAGAATAGAATAGAATAGGATAGAATAGAATAGAATTACAGAATAGAATAGAATAGAATAGAATAGAATAGAATAGAATAGAATAGAATAGAATAGAATAGAATAGAATAGAATAGAATAGAATAGAATAGAAAATATGGAATAGAATAGAATAGAATAGAATAGAATAGAATAGAATAGAATAGAATAGAATAGGATAGGATAGGATAGGATAGGATAGAATAGAATAGAATAGAATAGAATAGAATAGAATAGAATAGAAAATATGGAATAGAATAGAATAGGATAGGATAGGATAGGATAGGATAGGATAGGATAGGATAGGATAGGATAGGATAGGATAGGATAGAATAGAATTACAGAATAGAATAGAATAGAATAGAATAGAATAGAATAGAATAGAATAGAATAGAATAGAATAGAATAGAATAGAATAGAATAGAATAGAATAGAATAGAATAGAATAGAATAGAATAGAATAGAATAGAATTACAGAACAGGATAGGATAGGATAGGATAGGATAGGATAGGATAGGATAGGATAGGATAGGATAGGATAGGATAGAATAGAATAGAATAGAATAGAATAGAATAGAAAATATGGAATAGAATAGAATAGAATAGAATAGAATAGAATAGGATAGGATAGGATAGGATAGGATAGGATAGGATAGGATAGGATAGGATAGGATAGGATAGAATAGGATAGAATAGAATAGAATAGAATAGAATAGAATAGAATAGAATTACAGAATAGAATAGAATAGAATAGAATAGAATAGAATAGAATAGAATAGAATAGAATAGAATAGAATAGAATAGAATAGAATAGAATAGAATAGAATAGAATAGAATTACAGAATAGGATAGGATAGGATAGGATAGGATAGGATAGGATAGGATAGGATAGAATAGAATAGAATAGAATAGAATAGAATAGAATAGAATAGAATAGAATAGAATAGAATAGAATTACAGAATAGAATAGAATAGAATAGAATAGAATAGAATAGAATAGAATAGAATAGAATAGAATAGAATAGAATAGAATAGAATAGAATAGAATAGAATTACAGAATAGGATAGGATAGGATAGGATAGGATAGGATAGGATAGGATAGGATAGGATAGAATAGAATAGAATAGAATAGAATAGAATAGAATAGAATAGAATAGAAAATATGGAATAGAATAGAATAGAATAGGATAGGATAGGATAGGATAGGATAGGATAGGATAGAATAGAATAGAATAGGATAGGATAGGATAGGATAGGATAGAAAATAGAATAGAATAAATATAGAATAGAATAGAGTAGAATAGAATAGAATATAGAATATAGAACAGAACAGAACAGAATAAGAATAGAATAAGAGTAGAGCAGAATTGGAGCTGGAAGGGACCTTGGAGATCCTCTAGTCCAGCCCCCTGCTCAAGGAGAAGAACCTATAGTATGATCTGGCCTGATGGGGAACATTAGGGTTTCTTAATGGGTTTTTTATTGTTTTTATTGCTATTGTCATTTTTAATCGGGCATTTGTTTAATTTATTTTTAATTTTTGTATTGCTATTTATATATGCCCTGTTAACCGCCCTGAGTCCTTCGGGAGAAGGGCGGTATACAAATTGAATAAATAATAAATAATAATAATAATAAGTGACTGTCCAGTCTCTTCTTAAAAACCTCCAGTATTGGAGTATTCACAGCTTCTGGAGGCAGGTGGTTCCACTGGTTAACTGTCCTCACTGTCAGGAAGTTTCTCCTTAATTCCAGGTTGCTTCTCTCTTTGGTCAGTTTCTCGTCCTTCCTTCTGGTGCTTTGGTGAATAACATGAACCCCTCCTCTTCCTTGTGGCAGCTCCTCAGATACTGGAATAACTGCTATCCTGTCTCCCCTATTTCTTCCTTTTTTTTAGACTAGCCAAACCCAAGTCCTGCAGCCGTTCTTCGTATGTTTTGGTCTCCAGGCCTTGGATCGTCTTAGCTGCTCTTCTCTGAACTTTTTCCAAACTCTCAACACCTTTTTTTGTGATATGGTGACCCAAACTGGATGCAGGTACTCCGGGTGTGGCCTTACGAAGGCCTTATAAAGCACTGTAGGTAGCCAGTTTTATGACAACTGAGGGCTCTGGGGAAGACCCCCCTCGCCTCTCCCCCCGCCCCGAGAAAGGAAAGAGCCCCCAGGTGCCAAGAGCGGCTTGGCTGAAATGCTCTCCCCTCATTCCCTTCTGCAGGAAGACCGCGACTTTTACAGCCCTTCCTTTAGCGATCCTTCAAAGTTACAAAAGCACTGAAAAAATGGGACTTGTGACCGGCTCCTCACACTTACGACCGTCGTACTCAGAACTGCCGGAGGTCAGCGCTTTCGACAGGCGAGGCTGCTGGTCCCACGCCCGCCAGCTACGGGAATCTGCCTTCTTTCCCGCCGTTTTCCAAAGTCGTCCTCGGGGTTACGACCACAACCTTCGGTGGCCGAGACCTTTGTTCAGTGAGTTTGGTCCTCTTTCACGACTTTCCCTTGCCACGGTTGTTAAGTGGATCCGGCTTCCCACCCACCCACCCGGATTTTGCTTGTCAGAGATTGCAAAGGGGGAAATCACGTGACCCGACACACACACACACACACCCCGGGGATACGGCAGCCGTCATAAATACAAAACGGTTGCCGAATGTTTGAATTTTGACCGGGGAGGCTGAGACGGTCGGTAAGTGTGAAAACTGCTCATACGTCCCTTTTTTCAGGTCGTTAAATGCACTGCTGTAAAGTCGAGGAAGGTCCAGGGTTCGAAAGACAGGGAGCCTCACCCGTTTCTCCTCTGCTGCCCCCCCCAGACTTCTAATGGAGGTCTGGGGAGCCCCCCCCTCTCTCCCGCCCCCCCCAGCCCCCCTACCTCGAGAATGTTGGGGATGATGTCGGCCTGGCACTGCTTGAGGAACCGGTCCTTGTCGAAGTTGGGGTCAACGTGCAGGATCTCAGTGAGGACCTCGGACATCTCCGTCTTGGAGAAGAGACCCCCTGCCCGAGGGAGAGAGGAGGGGGCTAAGCAGGGAGGATCTCCTGACCCCTTCAGGAGGGAGGGGGGAGGGAGGGGTCAATGTCGTTCCCCAAGGCAGCCCTTCCTCCGCTCCTCCCCTCTCTCTGGCCCTCCCAGCCCTGCAGGCACAGCCTGGCTCAGCAGAGGGGGAGAAGGGGCCGGAGACCCTCTCTTGGGGGGCAGCAGGGAGCACCGAGGCCCCCCAGCTCTGTCTTCACCGGGGTTTCTCAACTGTGGCCGCTTTAAGGCTTGCGGACTTCAATTCCCAGAATTCTGCGAGTGGAAGTCGGCAAGACTCCGGTCGACAAGTCTGGACCTGCTGGCTGAGGAATTCTGGGAGTTGAAGTCCACCAGTCATAAAAGAGCCATGGTTCCCCCTGCTGGCTGAGGAATTCTGGGAGTTGAAGTCCACCAGTCATAAAAGGGCCATGGTTCCCCATGCTGGCTGAGGAATTCTGGGAGTTGAAGTCCACCAGTCATAAAAGGGCCATGGTTCCCCATGCTGGCTGAGGAATTCTGGGAGTTGAAGTCCACCAGTCATAAAAGGGCCATGGTTCCCCATGCTGGCTGAGGAATTCTGGGAGTTGAAGTCCACCAGTCATAAAGGGACCATGTTTCCCCCGTGCTGGCTGAGGAATTCTGGGAGTTGAAGTCCACCAGTCATAAAAGGGCCATGGTTCCCCCTGCTGGCTGAGGAATTCTGGGAGTTGAAGTCCACCAGTCATAAAAGGGCCATGGTTCCCCCTGCTGGCTGAGGAATTCTGGGAGTTGAAGTCCACCAGTCATAAAAGAGCCATGGTTCCCCCTGCTGGCTGAGGAATTCTGGGAGTTGAAGTCCACCAGTCATAAAAGGGCCATGGTTCCCCATGCTGGCTGAGGAATTCTGGGAGTTGAAGTCCACCAGTCATAAAGGGACCATGTTTCCCCCGTGCTGGCTGAGGAATTCTGGGAGTTGAAGTCCACCAGTCATAAAAGGGCCATGGTTCCCCCTGCTGGCTGAGGAATTCTGGGAGTTGAAGTCCACCAGTCATAAAAGGGCCATGGTTCCCCATGCTGGCTGAGGAATTCTGGGAGTTGAAGTCCACCAGTCATAAAGGGACCATGTTTCCCCCGTGCTGGCTGAGGAATTCTGGGAGTTGAAGTCCACCAGTCATAAAAGGGCCATGGTTCCCCGTGCTGGCTGAGGAATTCTGGGAGTTGAAGTCCACCAGTCATAAAGGGACCATGTTTCCCCCGTGCTGGCTGAGGAATTCTGGGAGTTGAAGTCCACCAGTCATAAAAGGGCCATGGTTCCCCATGCTGGCTGAGGAATTCTGGGAGTTGAAGTCCACCAGTCATAAAGGGACCATGTTTCCCCCGTGCTGGCTGAGGAATTCTGGGAGTTGAAGTCCACCAGTCATAAAAGGGCCATGGTTCCCCATGCTGGCTGAGGAATTCTGGGAGTTGAAGTCCACCAGTCATAAAAGGGCCATGGTTCCCCCTGCTGGCTGAGGAATTCTGGGAGTTGAAGTCCACCAGTCATAAAAGAGCCATGGTTCCCCCTGCTGGCTGAGGAATTCTGGGAGTTGAAGTCCACCAGTCATAAAAGGGCCATGGTTCCCCATGCTGGCTGAGGAATTCTGGGAGTTGAAGTCCACCAGTCATAAAGGGACCATGTTTCCCCCGTGCTGGCTGAGGAATTCTGGGAGTTGAAGTCCACCAGTCATAAAAGGGCCATGGTTCCCCCTGCTGGCTGAGGAATTCTGGGAGTTGAAGTCCACCAGTCATAAAAGGGCCATGGTTCCCCATGCTGGCTGAGGAATTCTGGGAGTTGAAGTCCACCAGTCATAAAGGGACCATGTTTCCCCCGTGCTGGCTGAGGAATTCTGGGAGTTGAAGTCCACCAGTCATAAAAGGGCCATGGTTCCCCGTGCTGGCTGAGGAATTCTGGGAGTTGAAGTCCACCAGTCATAAAGGGACCATGTTTCCCCCGTGCTGGCTGAGGAATTCTGGGAGTTGAAGTCCACCAGTCATAAAAGGGCCATGGTTCCCCATGCTGGCTGAGGAATTCTGGGAGTTGAAGTCCACCAGTCATAAAGGGACCATGTTTCCCCCGTGCTGGCTGAGGAATTCTGGGAGTTGAAGTCCACCAGTCATAAAAGGGCCATGGTTCCCCGTGCTGGCTGAGGAATTCTGGGAGTGGAAGTCCACAGATCCTAAATTGGCCACAGTTGAGAATGAGTGGTCTTCCCTCTGGGCTGAATCAACCAATCTATCAGCCCCCGTCCAGATTCTCATCTCGGAAAGCCCCCCCCCATTGCGCTGTGACTCTTGGGAAACTAAATGCCCCTGGCCAAACTGCTGGGGTGAGTGCAGCTTTGATAGTCAGAAGGTCGCAAAAGGAGATCACTTGACCCCAGGACATTGTGACTGTCAGAAGTATGAGCCCCTTGCCCAGTGTCCGAATTTCGATCGCGTGACCAGAGGGGTGCTGCAACGGTCGTTCGGCGCGAAAAATGGACGCGTCAACTGTTCCGGCACTGCCGTAAAAGCAACAGCACTAAGGTTGTCCTCAACTTACGACCGCAGTGGAGCCCAAAATGTATGCTGCTAAGCGAGAAATTTGTTAAAGTGAGCTTTGCCCCACGTTACGACTTTTCTGGCCGAGTTTTGTTAAGTGAGGACGCTGCCACTGTCACAAATGTGAGCCGGTTGTCCAAGCGTCCAAATGTAAATCACGTGACCGCAGGGATGCTGCAACGGTCAAAAGTGTGAAAAATGGTCATAAGTCACTTTTTTTTTCCAGTGCCATTGTAGCTTCGGTCACTAAGTGAATTGTTGTAAGTGGAGGACAACCCACATAGCGACCGCTTCATGGTGGCTTTTACAGCCCTCTCTTAAGCGGTTTGCAGAAATCTTGCATTTGTTAAGGGGGAGACGTTTTTCGCCCCGCAAGGTCCCAGATTGGAGCTTCTGCCCGGTCAGAAATGTCCCTGGTCAAGCAGCCGGGGGGGGAGGAAGGAGGAAGGAGACAAACCTATGAAGTCGGTCACTTTGTCTGTCATGACGCGCGAGGCACGGATGAGGGCGTTGTCACTCTCGTCGTACTTCATCTTCATTTCAAAGAAACCTACGGGAAATAAAGGGCAGCTCTGGGGAGGATGAATAGGGACTCCCCGCCCTGGGAAAGCAGGAGAGGGACGCTCCGAAAACACGAAACCTGTTTCCTACAGTCTTCCAAAACGCCCGTTGCAGCATCTGAGGGGCTGCCCCCAAGAGGAGGAAGGGGTCACGTTATTCACCAAAGCACCCGAGGGCGGGACGAGAAACGAGGACGGTTGGAAACTGACCAGAGAGAGAAGCAAAACTGGAATTAAGCAGAAACTTCCCGACAGTGAGGACAATTAACCAGTGGAACAGCTTGCCACCAGAAGTTGTCTGAAATGGTAGACGGTCTCCTGCTTCAGCAGGGGGCTGGACTAGATCATCTCCAAGCTCCCTTGCAGCTCTATTCTATTTTGTTCTGTTCTTTCCTGTTCTGTTCTGTTCTATTCTATTTCCTATTCCATCCCATCCCATCCCATCCCATCCTATTCTATTCCAGGGGTGTCAAACTCAATTTCATTGAGGGCCGCATCAGCATTGCGGTTGCCCTCAGGGGGCCGGGTGGGTGTGGCCAGGGTGGGCGTGGCCTACTGGGTGGGAGTGGCTAGAGTGCCTATGGCCTACTGGGTGGGCGTGGCCAGCTCTACATGGTTTGCATCAAGGGTGCCTATGGGGGCCTGGGCAGGAGTGAGACAGATCTGGGGGTCTCTGGCAGGAGGAGGGTCTCTGGGCCAGGGCCAAGGCAGCGGGGGCCGTTCCCTCACTCTTTCCAGGATGGCTTTGTGGGCCGCATGAAACCACTTTGCGGGCCGGATCTGGCCCCCGGGCCTTGTGTTTGACATGTCTGCTCTATTCTATTCCTATTTTCTTCTCTTCTCTGTCCCATCCCATCCCATCCACAAAAGATACAGGACTCTTCAGATCAGGCGTCCCCTACCCCCGGGTTGCAGCCCATTTGGAACTGGGCCGTGCCAAGCGATGGGCACCCGCGCTCCCTCGCACAGCTCCATTTGCCCGTGGTGTTGGCGATGGGGCACTTGCGCTCACAGGCGCAGCTCTGCCTGCCCGTGCAGCGGGCACTTGCCCTTGCAGCTCCACTCCCGCACAGAAATGGAGCTGTGTGCGCTCCTGCACAGGCAGTTGCCACTCTTGAAAAAGCACCGTTGGGATATGAAATATGGTTTTTTTTTTCTTTCCAGGCAGGGGGCTCAAAACTGCAGTGCAGCGACGGTTTATTTATTTATTTATTTATTTATTTTATTTTAATTCCATTTATATCCCGCCCTTCTCCGAAGACTCAGGGCGGCTTACAAGCTTAGCAGTAGCCTCCATTCTATGTATATGCCTGCTTATTAGGGCTTTCACACACACCCCAAGCGGCATTATTCCAAAGTCAGCTTAATTGCCCCCAACAATCTGGGTCCTCATTTTACCTACCTGGGAAGGATGGAAGGCTGAGTCGACCTTGAGCCTGGTGGGACTTGAACCTGCACTAATTTATATAGTTTATACCTTTTTTTTAACAGACTCTTGAATCCTTTATTTTTATGCCGCCCACCTCACTAGCAAGCGACTCTGGGCAGCTTGCAATGTCACAAAAGAGCAGTAGAAAAACAAAAAAGACCTTTAAAAACATTTCAGACTGAAAACGTTCCAAGCTAACCATTTCAAGCCCCCTTTTTCCAAACGGCCAAATGCTGGGGAGTCCCGCTTCTTGCTTAGGTTTCCTAGCCATAAAATTATCCGACAACTGGAAAAGATCCTGGGGCAGAGATTATTTCTTCATTTCATTTCTTAAAATTTATTTGCTGCCCCTCTTGTTCCAAAGAGGCTCTGGGTGATGGAGTGGGAGGGATGGGGAGGGATCCTACAGTACGTATTGTACTATTCTTCCGTGTCGGAAGCACCAAAGGGCCTCTGTGGTGAAAGGAAAAGCCGGTGACATCACCATTGCCTAGGGCTCAGGAATTCTGGGAGTTGAAGTCCAAGAGTCATAAAAGAGCCAAGGTTGCCTACCCCTGGCCCAGGGGATGCCCAGTTGAGGGCTCCTTTCATGCCCCCGTCAAGCTGCCCAGCGAAGTGGTACCCCTTTAGCTACTCGCAGTCACCTGCCTTCGAACTGCTGAGTTGAGCGGAGCTGGAGCGAGCAATGGGAGCTCGCTCTGTCCCACGGCAGCCACCGGCTCTTGAGCCTATCGATTGTTAGCCCGGGATCCAAACCACGTAGCCCACCACAGTCTCCTAATACATACGGTTGAAGACCACGTTCTTGTCCTTGAACTCCTTCCACTGCTGGTACCACTTCGAGTCTTTGTGAAGGACCATGCCCATCGCTTCCCTGGGGGGGGGGGAAGAGAGGCGCCGTTAGGGAAGGAGGCCGAGAAGTCCCCCCGCCTGTCCCCGTTGCTGATTCTCCCGACACCGTGGAGAATCTTTTGGGGCCCAATGGAAGAAACCCTCACAGTGAATGGGGGTGGGGGGTTGGATTAGATGACCTCCAAGGTCCCTTCCAGCTCTATTCTATTCTATTTGTTTTCTCTTTATTTTATTTTATTATTTTAATTCTTTATTCTATTCTATTCTATATTGTTCTATCCTATTGTTTTCTCTTTATTCTATTCTTTTCTATTCTATTGTACTGTTTTCTCTCCTATTCTATTCTATTGTTTTCTCTTTATTCTATTCTTTATTCCAGACATGTCAAACACAAGGCCCAGGGGCCGGATCCGGCCCGCAAAGTGGTTTCATGCGGCCCGCGAAGCCATCCTGGAAACAGTGAAGGAATGGCCCCCACTGCCTTGGCCCCGGCCCAGAGACCCTCCTCCTGCCAGAGACCCCCAGATCTGTCCCACTTCTGCCCAGGCCCCCATAGGCACCCTCGATGCCAATGATGTAGAGCTGGCCACGCCCACCCAGTGGGCCATATGCACTCTAGCCACGCCCACCCAGTAGGCCACGCCCACCCAGGCCACACCCACCCGCCCCCCTGAGGGCAACCGCAATGCTGATTCGGCCCTCCGTGAAATTGAGCTTGACACCCCTGTTCTATTCTATTCAATTCTACTGTATTGTTTCCTTTCTATTCTATTTCATTCTTTTCTCTTTATTCTATTCTATTCTATTCTATTCTATTTTCTCTTTATTCTATTCTACTCTACTCTTCTTTATCTTTCTTTATGTTTATTAGACTTACATACCGCCCTTCTCCCATAGGACTTAAAATAACAATACAACAATCACAAAAATTAAAAACAGTTAAAATAATTACTCTACTCTACTCTTCTACTGAACCATCCACACAGCCTCAGGGACAGCAAGGCAGATGTGGAAGGGCTTTCCCAGCCCCATTTGGAGATGGCCGGGGACTAAACAGGTATGTGTGGGGGTGGGCCTCCCAAAAGTGCACAAGCCCTCTGCCCTTCTAGGAGTCATTTGTCTCTCCCAATCGCAGGCCAGGCAGTCTGCCTCTCCTGGTGCTTCAGCTGCAGCACTGGGTAAAACAGGCGTCTCCTGGCCCAGGTTTCTTCCCTACCCCCCCCCCCCGTCACCCCCACAGCAAGCTGCCCACTCCCGCAGCCTCTGGCAAGGCCAGCCCCAGTTCGGACACCCACTCGTTGGCTTCGAATATCCGCTCGTCTTTCAGCCTTTCGCCGGCACATTCCGTCCTTTTCCGGAGTCTCTCTGGACGCCTGTAAGGGCCCGTCTGGCCCAGCACGCTGTCGTCAATCTCCTTCCGGACGGTCTCCATGCCCTGGGAAGGGAAGCGCCGTTACACACATCGCCAGGCGCAAGCAAGCGGAGGCACTCGCGAATGGGCCGAGCCGACACAACTTTATTGCGTTCTACCTATATTGCCAGAATTATATTCCCAACATTACAGAATGAAGGAAAGGGGGAAGAGGAAGTCCCGGGACCGATTCAGGGAAAGACAAAGACCGTCACTCACAGCTGAGAACAAAAGGAGAATTCTTTTTTCAAAAAAAAAAACCAAGCACAAAGTACTATACAATGACCAACACCCTGAATTGCACCCGGAAGCTGACTGGCAATGAATGCCATTCACATAGCAGTTATGATATGAGCTGTCAAGGTATTGATTTAACAGCTAACCAGCTTAAGTAATGTAAGATGTAATGATGGGAATGACTCAGCAGGGTCTGTGTCCCTTTAAGAGCCTTTGTATAAAAGGGAAGGCTCCGCTGATGTGTTCTCTCTTTTCTGTTTCCTGCTGTAACTGTGGTGTGTTGGATTTTGCTGTATTAGCACCTGTATGTATATTGGTGCAGAATGCAGCCGCGCGAGTTGTTATGGGAGTTTCCCGATACTCCCGTGTAACACCTCTTCTCCGTGAGCTGCATTGGCTTCCGGTTGCCCTCCGGGTGAGATTCAAGGTGCTGGTAATGACCTACAAAGCTCTAAATGGCTTGGGTCCGGATTATCTAAGAGAACACCTGCTGCCGGCATCAACTTCCCATCGTCCTGTGCGCTCCCACAGGGAGGGCCTTCTCAGGGTGCCGGCGGTTAAGGAGTGCCGGCGGGTGATCCCCAGGGGGAGGGCGTTCTCTGTGGGCGCGCCTGCCCTTTGGAATGATTTACCGGTGGAACTTCAGACCGCCCCCGATCTGCGTTCATTTCGCCGGGATCTGAAAACCTGGTTTTTTGATCGATCAGGCCTGGACTGAAGGGGTTTTAGCTTTTAATATCGTTTTAATTGTTGGGCTTATGTAATTTAATCTATTTTAATTTATACTATTTTTATATTACATTTTATGTTGCCCTGTAAACCGCCCTGAGTCCTTCGGGAATAGGGCGGTATAAAAATTTAATTAAATAAATAAATAAATTGTTCCTGGTGTATGATATTGCAAATAGAGTAAGTTAAACCAATCATTTACTATATTTTATTTTTATTTTTTTAATTCCATTTATATCCCGCCCTTCTCCGAAGACTCAGGGCGGCTTACAAGCTTAGCATAGACCACTATAGACCACTGTTTACTGTGTTTACTCCTAGGTTATCTCGTGCAATAAGACTGCACACTCTGACATGTGCGCACAACAAGAGGCGCATGTTACTGCTCACACTGCTGCATATTGAATCAGCTGTAGCTTTCAGGTGGTCTTCAAGGGCAGCTCCATGTGAGAATGCATTGCAGTAGTCCAGCCATGACCATCTGCAGGACCTCCTCACTGAGGAAAAGATACCAGAGCTAGACCTTTGCAAAGGGAGCTGCTCTTACAGCCAGATCCTGGGCGCTGATGGCCAAAAAATGTTTGCAGAGCTTCTCCATCCTCCAGGTCACGGTTGTCCCAAAGGTGCTTTTTTCCAGGTGGCAACTGGACTTTCTGATTTCTCCTTTGAAGACGTTTCGCTTCTCATCCCAGAAGCTTCTTCAGATCTGACTGGATGGTGTGGAATGGAAGGATTTATACTCCTTGCAGAGAGCTGGTCATTTGCCTCCTTTTAGAGTCATTGAGGCCGCTTGGTGTTTTGTCTGTGTCCTCAGGGTCACTTGAGTGGTGCAAATGGGTGTGGAGACTTCCTGGAACCGCTGACCGCATCATCCACCTCCAGTTTACAACACAGTCCTTTCGGCCGTTCCAAAGAGGCTCCACACCCACTTGCAACGCTCAGGTGACCCTGAGGACACAGACAAACCTCCGAGTGGCCTCAACGACTCTCTGAAAGGATGCACAATGACCCGCTTCGTTTGCAAGGAGTATCAATCCTCCCCTTCCCCACCATCCGGTCAGAGCTGAAGAAGCTTCTGGGATGAGAAGCGAAACGTCTTCGAAGAAAAACGAGGAAGTCCAGTTGCCTCCTAAAAAAAAACAACGCACCTTTGGGATGGCCAAGAAAATGACTTCGGATGGGCCCCGGACCCTTCACACGTGTTTGGAGAGGAGCCAAGAAGCTCTGGGTCAACCCTCAGTCTGACAGCCCTGGGGAGACCCACGCTCGGTCCCTGGAGAGCTGCTGCGACCGAAAAAAAGGCTGAGCAAAGTCACCCAAAAATGCCAAGGAGGAGGAGCAAAGCTCACTAGGGAGATCCTGAAAAGCGTCCAGAGGGGATCCCAGCCTCAGGCAACTCTCCTGCTCTCCGCAGAGGAGCTGGGCCTGTCCCGCCCTGGGTGGCCCCTGACCCAAGATGACTTGCCTGAGAAATGGCCTTGAATGCTGCAGTCCGGCCCAGTTTTTCTCCTCCCTTGGAGACTGTTTCTGCAGAATGCTTGGCTGTTTTGGCTGCTTCCTCCATGCCTTCCTTGATCTTCCGGCCAATCTCGCTCTTGCTGACTTCATCTATGCTCTGTGACCAGAGAAAAGAAAGGGAAGAATAACGGAATAACGGGGACCTCGGAGGTCTTCTAGTCCAACCCCTGATCAAGGAGGAAACCCTATTCCATTTTAGACAAACGCCTGCCCAGTCTCATCTTGAAAGCCTCCAGGGATGGAGCACCCACAACCTCTGGAGGCAAGCTGTTCCGCTGGCTAACTGTCCTCACTGTCAGGAAATTTCTCCTAGTTTGCTTCTCTCCTTGATGAGTTTCCATCCGTTGCTTCTTGTCCTGCCTTCAGGTGCTTTGGAGAATAATTTGACCCCCTCCTCTTTATGGCAGCCCCTCAAATATTGGAAGACAGACAGATGATACATAGGCAAATGACAGACAGACAGACAGATAAATAGACAGACAGATAGATAGATAAAATAGGTGGGTGGGTGAAGATATAGTTATAGATTAGATAGATTAGATGGGTGGGTGGGTGGACGGACAGACAGACAGACAGACAGACAAGACAAGACAAGACAAGATAGGTGGGTGGATGGAGATATAGATGAGATGAGATGAGATGAAATAGATAGATAGATAGATAGATAGATAGATAGATAGATAGATAGATAGATGATAGATAGAGTAAGATAAGATAGGTGGGTGGAGATATAGATTAGATTAGATTAATTAGATTAGATAGATAGATAGATAGATAGATAGATAGATAGATAGATAGATAGATAGTTAGATAAGATAGGTGGATGGAGATATACATTAGATAGATAGACGGGTGGGTGGATGGAGAGATAGATAGATAGATAGATAGATAGATAGATAGATAGATAGATAGATAGATAGATAGATAGATAGATAGATAGATAGATATAGGTAGCAGTGGGCACACTGACACAGATTAAAAATGAAATTTTGTTGCTGCTATCATGCTAACAAGAAAAGTAGAGATGGTTAAATCGATTGCTTTATTCTAAGGGGAAAAAAAACATCTCTAATCTTGTTTCCCTTTGGAAATTGCTTCTGGATTTTGTCCCTGTGGTGAAAGAAATATATGAAACTTTGATTTTGGTTTTGCGGATCCAATCGGTTTGTTGGTATAGAAATGGCTAGCACCTATTATTGCGGAAAAGTAAAAAGCTGGGGCTGAAATGCTATTAACTTCTACTGTGCTAAACAAAAGTCGGAAGTCAACGCTTTTTTTTTTCTTTCCCCTTTTCCCTCCCTTCCCTTTTCCCATTCTTTTCATTTCCTTTTACATTCCGATAGACGAATAAAAAAAAATGTTCAACCATAAAAGGAACGAGGTGGACCCTCGGAGGAATCAGGCTTGGACTCCCTTCACTCTCGGCCTCGGGACAGCATTGCTGGCCGCTGGAGAAAGATGACCAGAAAGATGACCAGAAGGAGACGTCTCTCTCTGCTTCTTACCTCTTTGACGCTGCCGCTGATTTCTCCCAATTTCTTTTTCAGCACTTCTGAGGTCCTGACGGTTTCGGATTCGATGGTTTTCTGCAAGAAGGAAGTGGAAGTTGGCAACCCGTGTGGAGAAGTTAATAATAATAGTAATAATAATAGTAATAATAACAACAACGAGGTGGAAGGGACCTTGGAGGTCTTCTAGTCCAGCCCCCTGCTCAAGTAGGAGATCCTAGATCATTTCAATCAATCAATCGATCGATTGATCAATCAATCAATCCGAATAGAGCTGGAAGGGACCTTGGAGGTCTTCTAGTCCAGCCCCCTGCTCAAGTAGGAGACCCTAGGCCAGGGGTAGGCAACCTTGGCTCTTTTATGACTCGTGGACTTCAACTCCCAGAATTCCTGAGCCACCCTGGCTCAGCATGGAAACCTCTCCCTTTCCCCTCAGCGTGGCTGGCTCAGGAATTCTGGGAGTTGAAGTCCACAACTCTTAAAGTGGCCACGGTTGAAGGCCCCTGCTCCAACGTACGTATTTCCGCCTCGCTTCCTGAAGCGCTTCCGATTCTTCCAACTTCTTAGCTTCATCTCGGAATTTCTTGATGCTCTCCTTCATCTCCTTGTTCTTGGCCAGCTCCTGCTTGATGTTCTCGACGAAGCCCGATATAAAACCTTTCCGATGGCTGGAGGAAGCACATCTAGACTAAAGAGAAGGCCGCGGTTACAGCTCACAGCACAAAACCTGGTCCTGCCTCGGGTGCTCGGTTGCGCCCACTGCGCGAGGCCGAGTGGGGAAGAGGGGTTATGGCCCCATGGAGGAAAATCTCAGCTCCCACCCACCCCTCTCTCTCTCTCCATCTCTCTCTCTCTGTCTCTCTCTCCCCCAGCTGCCTCACTGCTGAGTAGTTTTGATCCGTCTCAGAAAGACAGAAGTCCCTACTTCAATTTTAAATTTAATCAAATCTATGAGAGCTGGATCAATGGATGGATGGATGGATGAATGATAGAAGATTGACTGGATGGATGGATGGATGATAGAAGATTGACTGGATGGATAGATGGATAAGATAGAAGATTGGATGGATGGGTGGATGGATGGATGGATGGAGATATAGATGGGTGAGATAGAGGAGATAGGAAGATCATAGATAGGAAGATGAGATAGATAGATAGATAGATAGATAGATAGATAGATAGATAGACAGACAGACAGACAGACAGACAGACAGACAGACAGACAGACAGACAGACAGATATGGATGGATGGGGTCATGTTATTCACCAAAGAACCAGAGGGAAGGACGAGAAATAATGGTTGGAAACTGACCAAAGAGAGAAGCAACCTGGAATTATGGAGAAACTTCCTGACAGTGAGGACCATTAACCTGTGGAACAGCTTGCCACCAGAAATCATCAGCACTTCATCACAGGAGGTTTTTAAAAAGAGACTGGACATTCACCTGTCTGAGATGGTATAGGTTCTCCCACTTGAGCAGGGGGCTGGACTAGAAGACCTCCAAGGTCCCTTCCAGCTCTATTCTATTCTATTCTATTCTATTCTATTCTATTCTATTCTATTCTATTCTATTCTATTCTATTCTATTTGACAGATAGATAGATAGATAGATAGATAGATAGATAGATAGATAGATAGATAGATAGATAGATAGATAGATAGATAGATAGATAGATAGATAGATGATAGATAGATAATGAGCGTTTACAGGACAAACTAGCTGTAAAGTTTATTTTTAAATACAAGCAGTGTCTGGACTCAAGTTGTTTATACCCTGTCTTTCTTGCTAAGGGAATATTCACCCAAATCCCTTCTTTTGTTTCCAAGAACTGGTGACCTCAATTTACAAAGGTACTCAGAGAACTTCCACCCTGACAAATCTCCGGAAGAAAGAGAGATTAATTAAATCTCCTGAGACCATCTTATCCGCCCCGGCCACCCTCCTTTGGAAGCCGTCTAAGGACACTTTCTTTCACACCAAGGAACAAATCAACAGAGAAGCCAGCCATTCTTTCATTTACAAGCCACCTGATGGCCTCCGTGCACTGGCCCAAAATTAGAAGATGAAAAAGTATCCCCAGCGTCAGAGGTTTCAGAGGGCTGAATAGAAAGAAAAACAAAAGGAACCAGGCAAGCAGAGAAAGCCGAATTTCTCTTACAGCTAATGAGTAGGATAAGGTCACCTTTATTGTCATTTTTTTTCTTACTGTGAGCACCCTGGCCCACGTTAAAAATGAAATTTTGTTGCCTGCTCTCAAAATATATATATATATATGTGTGTGTGTGTGTGTGTGTGTCTTTTCCCATGTAAGATTGAGGGTGTCTGTCTTCAGGCTGGTGTCTTCGGCTTTGTGCTTGTGTGAGCAGAGCGTGATCAGAGCTGCTGTCTCTCTATAAATATTGGTGGGGGTGTGTGGGGTGCTGGCTTTGTTGCTGTAAGCGGGTTGGTTGGCTGTGTTGTTACATGTTGATTGGTTGATGGGGTTATTGTTTGTGGATTAGTCGGCTGTTTTGTAACATCCTGTGTGGCTGAGGTGTTGGCTGTGTGCCCATTAGTCTATTGTGTTGTAACGACCTGGATAATGGGCTGTGTGATGACATCCTGAGCTCTAGTGTAGTGATATCCTGAGTCAGGATGTCATCACACAGCCCATTATCCAGGTCGTTACAACACAAAAGACTAATGGGCACACAGCCAACACCTCAGCCACACAGGATGTTACAAAACAGCCGACTAATCCACAAACAATAACCCCATCAACCAATCAACATGTAACAACACAGCCAACCAACCCACTTACAGCAACAAAGCCAGCACCCCACATACCCCCACCAATATTCATAGAGACGGCAGCTCCGATCACGCTCTGCTTGCACAAGCACAAAGCCGAAGACACCAGCCTGAAGATGACGAGTGGGACCTCGTCAAAATGTTGCAAAGACACCCTCAATCTTACACGGGAAAAGACCCGAATACGCCAAGACCTACATCCATCTATCTATCTATCTATCTATCTATCTATCTATCTATCTATCTATCTATCTATCTATCTATCTATCTATCTATCTTTCTATCTATCTGTCTACCTGTCTGTCTGTCTGTCTGTGTCTGTCTATCTATCTATCTACCTATCTACAAAGAATTAAGGGAGACTGAAATGCATTTCAAACTTATTAGTTTTCATCAGTCAGCCATACCCTTCTGAGATTCGAACCTCAGAAGGGTATGGCTGACTGATGAAAACTAATAAGTTTGAAATGCATTTCAGTCTCCCTTAATTCTTTGTTAGTAATTTACATAAATATATGAGCTGTCCGGTGTGACTACTGCCTGTTCGATGGCCTTCAAGATAGGCTGAAACAGGAAATAAAGATTTGCCCCAAGTTTGGGGCCTAGCAAGGTAATCTATACACACACACACACACACACACGTACACACACACACACACACATATATACACATACCCACACCCATACATATAAATATTTCGGTCCATTTTGAACATGTAGCGGAAAGAGGAAGATTTGAGAGCTCAAAAGGTTAACGGGACAAAACTGTGGCTGAATCTGGGTGGTCTGCTTCGGATACCACGAAGCCCCCCTCCCCCCAGAAGGTAACCAGGAAAACAGGTCGTAGAGAGCATGTGTACCATCCTAGACTAGAGTTTCTCAACTTTTGGGGCACCAGGCACCGGTTCCGTGGAGAAAAGTATATTTCCCACGGACCGAGAGTGTGTTGGTTCTGCGTGCTGCCTGCATTCCGCGGATGGGGCTTTGCTTGTTTCTGCGGACGGGTTTCTGGCACGCCACGGCCTGGTGCCGGTCCACAGACCGGGGTTCAGGGACCCCTGGCCTAGATCAGAAATCTCCGACCTTTCGCGGTTGGCGGACGGGAGGGAAAGGGACAAGGAAGTATTTTACGTGCGTGCCGCTAGTGGTGCCTTGTTTTTGCTGCGGGGCGCCGTTTGCATAGTGGCGGCGCTAACACGAGTGGTGGTTAGTGCACGCACTGGCCAGCCTGTTCTGCGGCCCGGTAGTGTGCCGCGGCCCACAAGTTGGGGATCCCTATCCTAGAACCAGGGGTAGGCAACCGTGGCCCTTTTATGACTCGTAGACTTCAACTTCAGCTACGCTGGCTCAGGAATTCTGGGAGTTGAAGTCCACGAGTCATAAAAGAGCCAAGGTTGCTTACCCCTGTGACCTAGACAATAGGACAAGTCATTCAAAAAGCATAACATTAATTCTCAATAAAATCATGCGGGCCTCTTCTCCTCAGCTGATGACCAGAGCCTCCCTCCAGCTTTGCACCCCAGAGTAACTTTCTATTCTGACCTTAATTTCCTATTCCTGTTTGGTATTTTCTACTCCGCCTTTCCTTTTTGCCGTCAAAGATAGCCAACGCCACCTGTACTTTTTATCATCATAATGCAGGTGGTCCTTGAGTTACAATCATTCATTTAGTGACTAAAGGTACAACGGCCCTAAAGTGACTTACGACCATTTTTAACCCTCATGGTCGTTGCAGCGCTCCCCGTGTGATGCTTGGCAACGGGTTCATATTTATGACGGCTGCAGTGTCCCGGGGGGGGGGGGAAGGGTGTCACGTGATCCTCTTTTGCGACCTTCAAATGGGGGAAGCCAGATTCACTTAACGACCGTGTTAATAAAGTGATTCGCTTAACAACCTTGGCAAGAAAGGGCATAAAATAGGGCAAGGCTGACTTGATAACCATCTTGCTTAACCTCAGTTGCTGTTGCAAGTCAAGGATTAGCTTGTAAAGCTTTATCGGTCAGAGACGCACCTGATAAAATTCTAGCGCCAATCTGCTCGTTCGGCACACGCAGGAGGGGTGCTTCACCGGGCCGGCAGATTGCCTGGATACGAGCCACGCATTTAAGAGGTATTTCTAGGGTTAGAAAGAGAAAAGCATGCCATTAACATTTCTTCCTGGCGACAGCTTTGCTGGGAACAGGCAAGGAAAGAGAGCGGTCGGTAAACAAGGTAAGGAGTTGCAGAAAGCGGGTTCACACCACACACTGGGAGGCTGACACAGGACCGGACATCTTGTAATTTAGAGTGCGTGGGAGTGCAGAGAACATCTTTAAGATGCGGGGCAACTTCCTCCATTGTGTTTAATGTTGTCAGCCGCCCAGAGTCGCCTCGTGGTGAGACGGGCAGCAAATTTAATAAATAAATAAATGAAAGCCATCCCATGGTGGGTCTCAAGCACAGCATGGAAGCAAACCCAGAAATTGTGATTCTGTGGATCCGGCTTCGAGATTTGCCGGATGCTGAATTCCCAGCAGTTCTCCAAGCCTGGCCTCTTGGAAGACTTTGACGGCTGGGGAATTCTGGGAGTTGAAGTCCACAAGTCTTCCAGTTGACAAGTCTGGACTTGCTGGCTGGGGAATTCTGGGAGTTGAAGTCCACAAGACCTCCGGTGGCCAAGTCTGGATGTGCCAGCTGGGGAATTCTGGGAGTTGAAGTCCACAAGATTTTCAGTTGACATGTCTGGATGTGCCAGCTGGGGAATTCTGGGAGTTGAAGTCCACAAGACTTCCGGTTGACATGTCTGGACTTGCCGGCTGGGGAATTCTGGGAGTGGAAGTCCACAAGTAATAAAAGGGCCATCATTCCCCATGCTGCCTGGGGAATTCTGGGAGTTGAAGTCCAGAAGCCTTCCGGGTGGCCAGGTCTGGAGACTCCTGCTCTAGAGGAGCTCCCATCTGGTGAGGGGCTCTGGCTTCTGCAAGTTCCCAGTTCCAGTCCCAACCACCGAGACAATCGGGGGCGGGGGCGGTGCGTGGCAAAGCCCCTCGGGGGCATCTTCCGTATGGGAGGCGAGGCCTTCGGCCAGGAGGGCTCCGGAGGCCCAGCACTGTCAAAGGACGCGTGTCCGGACCTGATAAACCGGGTTGCATGCGGGGTTTTCGGGGTTCAACCGCTTCAGGCCGCTCAGCCCCCTCCTTCATTCCCCCCCTCGCCTGCTGCCCTCCCCCCCTTTAGGATTCCCGTCCTGCAGCGCCTTCCCCGCGGTTCTCCCCGGCACGTGTTGCGTTCACACGTGACGGGGCCGGCTGGCTTCAGGGGGGGCTCTCCGCCCGCGCTCCGGGGAAAGAGGGGCGGCCGGCGGGGACGGGCCCCGCCTCGGTGGACCCCCTTCTTCCCGCGGGACCCTCCGCTCGGAGGCTTACCCGGCAGCCCCAGGACGCGACCGCCGCCATCTTGGCCGAGAGAGCCTGGGCAGGGAGCCCGGCGGCGCCCGAAGATGACGTCCCAGCGCCACCGGCAGGCGTCGGTTTGCGTCACGCCCACGCGCAGGCGCAGAGAGGAACGTGGAGGCAGCCGCCTGGTTTTCAGGATGCCCGGGCCCTTCGCTGGGCTGGGACCGCCCCGGAAGCCCCGCCCCCTCTGCGGACTTCGGGCCCCTTGGCCCTCCCCCCTCGGAAGGAAGGGAGGGAGGAAGAAGGAAGGAAGGAGATGGGGGTGAGAAGGAAAGACGGAAGATGGGAATGGAAGGAAAGAAGGAAGGAAAAGATGGGAATGAGATGGGAATGAGAAGGAAGGAAGGAAGGAAGGAAGGAAGGAAGGAAGGAAGGAAGGAAGGAAGGAAGGAAGGAAGGAAGGAAGGAAGGAAGGAAGGAAGGAAGGAAGGAGGGTGGGTGGGAATAAGGGGATGGGAATGAGAAGGAAGGAAGGAAGGAAGGAAGGAAAGAAAGAAAGTGGGTGGGAATAAGGGGATGGGAATGAGAAGGAAAGAAGGAAGATGGGAATAAGAGGGAAGGAAAAGATGGGAATAAGGAGATGGGAATGAGAAGGAAGGAAGGGAAGGAAGGAAGGAAGGAGATGGGGGTGAGAAGGAAAGACGGAAGATGGGAATGGAAGGAAAGAAGGAAGGAAAAGATGGGAATGAGATGGGAATGAGAAGGAAGGAAGGAAGGAAGGAAGGAAGGAAGGAAGGAAGGAAGGAAGGAAGGTAGGTAGGTGGGTGGGTGGGAATAAGGGGATGGGAATGAGAAGGAAGGAAGGAAGGAAGGAAGGAAGGAAGGAAGGAAGGAAGGAAGGAAGGAAGGAAGGAAGGAAGGAAGGAAAGTAAGTGGGTGGGAATAAGGGGATGGGAATGAGAAGGAAAGAAGGAAGATGGGAATAAGAGGGAAGGAAAAGATGGGAATAAGGAGATGGGAATGAGAAGGAAGGAAGGAAGGAAGGAGATGGGGTGAGAAGGAAAGACGGAAGATGGGAATGGAAGGAAAGAAGGAAGGAAAAGATGGGAATAAGGAGATGGGAATGAGAAGGAAGGAAGGAAAGTGGGTGGGAATAAGGGGATGGGAATGAGAAGGAAAGAAGGAAGATGGGAATAAGAGGGAAGGAAAAGATTGGGAATGAGAAGGAAGGAAAGAAGGAAGATGGGAATGAGAAAGAAAGGAGGGAAGATGGAAAGGAGGAAGTTGGGAATGAGGAGGAAGGGGAAGAAGATAGGAAGGAGAAGGGAAGGAAGGAGGGCAGGCAGGCATGGGGGAGGAGGGGGAGCAGTGGTGCTTCTGGGCTTCCGAATTCTCAACCATCCTGGGATTACAGCTGCCCACCCAGAACAGACCGGTTGGTTTCTGGTTCTGTGTCCAGGTGATGAAACATACCCAAATCCAGGCAGTCCTCATCTTACGACGATTCATTGAGCGACTGTTCAAAGGTACTAAAGAAGTGACGTTTTTCAAAGCGGGGGGGGGGGGGGGGGGGCGGAAAGGCGACTAATTGCAGCTTTTCATTTATGCCCCTTGCAGGATCCCCGGGGCTCCCACGGATCAAAATTCAAGCTGCTTGGCAACCGATTCACGTTTATGACGGCTGCAGCGTCCCGGGAGCCACGCGATCCCCTTTTGCAACCTTCTGACAAGCAAAGGGAAGCCGGATTCACTTAACAACCCCGTCGCTAGCTTAACGACTGCAGTGATTCGCTTAACAACTGTGGCAAGGAAGCTTGTAAACTGGGGGCAAATCTCACTTAACAAACGTCCCGCTCAGCTCAATTACGGTCGTGAAGTCGAGGACTGTCCTAGTCAGCTTGCCAGCCACGAGCCAGAGACCTTTCAGAAGCGCCGTGCGATCCGAGAGTCCTGTGTCGAGGGAGTGAAGTTGGCAAGGACGCTTTTCAAATCGTTTCCACCTTTGATCTTATTCCTGGCAAGCCACCCAGAGTGGCCCTCACTGGCACGACGGGAGGCGTATAAATTTAATAAATAAAGGAGTATAAACTGCCACCCACCCACCCTGCAAAAAAAAAAAAAAAAAGGACCAGAGAATCGAGGTAACATCAAATCACAAGGAAACATCTTTAATGTTGACAGATCTCGTACAGGACAGTTTTGGTCAGGTTTGTGTTCTACTCGCGCCCATTTCCAAATGCTCCCGTCGACAAAAAGGTTCCAAAAAAGCTACTTTCCAAAGGAAGGTAGGTAGGTAACACAATGATAGGGACTAGCTTTCTCTCCCCCCACCCCGCCCTGCCCCACCCCTCAAAAACTTAAAAAAAAAAGACTTTCCACAAGCTTCTTTCACCAGTCAGGAAGAGGCAAAAAGAAGTGAAAGTCACCCGTTCCTGGAAAAAGGACTTACTCCAGACACAATGCAATTTGTTGGGTTTTTCCCCCCCCCCCCTTGCAATGCAACCAGGTGGCACCAGGTGCAAAAGAACCGGAATTCTGCCAGGTTAAACAGTTTAAAAACTGCTACCAAAAAAGAGGGAGAGAGAGAGGGGGGGGGGGGGTAAAGATAGAAAAAAAATAAGGGGAAAAAGCCATCCCCCCCATTTTTTTATTTTTATTTTTTAAAAAGGGAAGGATTAAAACGATTCCGGAAAAGCAGCAAAGCTGTCTCGCCATTATTATATCCAGGCAGATTTTTTTTTTAAAAAAAAAGAACAAAAAAAGAACAAAAAAAAAGAACAAAAACAAACCATAAACGAGAATTACAAATCCACACTCCTGCTTTCCCACCCACCCCCCGCCCCCTGCTTCCCCCTCGGCGTTTTTTTTAAAAAAAGGTGGGACTTTTTAAGCGTTTCGGTCAATCCGCGATTTCCCGGCCACGGAGCTGGATGCCGTTCATCATGCGGCAGGCTCGCTCGGCCACCTCGGGAGATTCGAAGCGCACCACGCCACAGCCTTTGGACTTCCCGTTCTCCATCTTGATGTCCGCGTAGAGCACGTGCCCTGCAGAGAGAGAGAGAGCCCGCCGACCGTCAGGGGGTCTCCGCTGTTGGGCTTTTATGGAGGACATTTCTTGGCTCCCAAAGCTGGCAGGTCCTCGGTGGCCTCCCTCACCGGGGCGGTTTTCCTTGCAGACGTTTAGCTCCCCAAGCAAGGAACACCAGCAATGCTAGAAGTGGGAGGAGGCTTTCAGAGAGGAGGAGGAGGGAAGAAGAGAAGGATGGGAGGGAGAAGGGGGAGGGAGGAGGACGACTGTGGGGTTCTTGGTGCTGCCTGACCGGGGAGGGCGGTTTCCATGCAAAGGTTTCATTCCCCAACCAAGCAACATCAGCAATGCTAGAAGTGAGGTGGGGAGGCTGCAAAGAGGAGGAGAGGAGGAGAAGAGGAGGAGGAGGACTGGGGGTCCCTGGTGCTTTCTCTGGGCTTGGAGGCTTTTCTTGCAGACCTTTCATGTCCCAAACTAGGCAACATCCTCAGTGTTAGGAGGAGGGGAGGAGGAAAGGACGACGACTACGGGTTCCTTGGTGCTTGTTCCGTTGCAGGCGTTCCCCAACCCAAACCACGCAAGGCCATCAGGGCTAGTCGTTCCACAGACCAGAACAACAGAATCCACTCACAACGGAAGGCAAAGCAGCCCTCAAGAGACCCCCAACCTCCGGGGCTTTGAGCCCTTTGGAAGCGGGCCGTGAAGTGGCGGGCGAGCGTGCGCGCCCCCCGCTTGTGTGAGCAGCAGGCAAGCCCGTGTGCTCGCACGGAAGCATCCCCTTCCCCCCTCCCCAGTTGGCCGGTTCAAAAAACCCGAAAAGGTTGGGGAACTCCGCTGTAAAAGGACCAGACCGCCATCGTCTTCCCAGCAGACAAAAGGCCGGACGGTGGCCCTGATGACATTACGTAGTTCGGTGCTAAAACGTCTGCAAGAAAACCGCCGAGCTCAGACAGCACCAAGGTGCCTTCATTTCAACCCTGAGAAACAGTCTCCTTTGCAACGTTGAAAAGCTTCCTGCTGTAATTCAGCGGCGTTTTCCCCACCCTCTTCAAAGCAGCTACTCTGCTGGGCATCAACAGTGATGCTCGAGCAGGAGAGGCTGTACCATTCCAGACGGATGGCTGTCCAACCTCTTCTTGAAAGCCTCCGCGATGGGACGCTCGCAATTTCTGGGAAAATGGGCACGCGGGCTGGCCCTTAAGCAGAGCAGCCAGGGAAAGTCTTGGAAAAAAGACTCAGCGGCCGGGATGCCTCTCCGGTGCGAAAGATCGGAATCGTGCCGGCCAGGCTGTTTCCCCGAGACCCTCTAGGGAAGCGAGAGAAGGAAGACCGATGCCTTTGAAGTTCGGCGTTGAGAGAAGAACCCCAGGATACTCTGGGCAGGCCGGAAGAGAAACCGAGGGATCATCAAACGGTCAATTCCTCCCTCGAGGCACAAATGACCAGGCTCAGAGGATTCCTACTCGGACCCAGCTCTCTGGTGCTGGCTCTAATGCTGGGAAAGGGGGGGAGGGATAAAGAGGAGGAGGAGGAAGACTATGAGGTTCCCCCTTCAGGACCCTAACTAGGTAACCTCATCATGAAAGGTCTGTAAGAAAAGCTCAGAGAGCGCCAAGGTCCCCTCATTTCAACTCTGAGCTACAAATATTCTCCTTTATTTGTTTTTATTTATTAAATTTGCCGCCCCTTTTGAAGCCTCTCCGCAGTGTCACATCAACACCGGCTTTCAAGGAAAGAGCCCCCCGTCCCGTCCTTCCCCCCACTTATTCCACTCCTGGCTCAAATCAGGGAGCAACCCTCACTCCACCTGGGGACCAAAGAGGTTGCGCAGCAGGGGCTTAAGCCCAAGGCAATGAGCCTTGGTGGAGCAGTGGGCTGATGCCTCCTTGTAACACCAGCTGCCTGCAATTAGTGCAGGTTCGAGTCCCACCAGGCTCAAGGTTGACTCAGCCTCCCATCCTTCCCAAGTAGATAAAATGAGGACCCAGATTGTTGGGGTGGGCAATAAAAGCTGACTTTGTAATAATGCCGCTTGGGGGGGGTGAAAGCCCTAATAAGCAGGCATATACATAGAATGAAGGCTATTGCTAAGCACATTGATTTGTGCTTTAAATTGTAAGCCGCCCTGAGTCTTCGGAGAAGGGCGGGATATGAATGGGGTTAAAATAAAATAAAAAATAAAATAAGCGGGGAGAGGGGACGCCCCCCCCCGTTATTCCATCCTCTTCCTGCCTTCCTAACAAGGCCTGCAATTCCTCCCCGCTTGGTAGGTTACAAACCGCCCCCCCTCCCCCCGACTCTCTGATCCAGGCTACGCGAGCGACTTACCGCATTCGTTGAACTTGTCCTTCAGCATCTTCCAGGTGAAGTCAAAAGGAAGCTGGGCAGAAGAAAGAGAAGAGGCAACACGACGTCATCCCGTATCTGTGGTCTGGCCAGGTAGGAAGCCGGCCTCAAACCCCACCGGATGCCCACCCCCCACCCCTTTGGTCGGTGGTCTGCTATTTCCAAAGTGGAGAGCATCTCCAGCTTGACCACGTAATGTGTTTTGGGGTTGGGGTGGAAGAAAACGGGGACAACCAAGAGGGAGAGAGAGGCGGGGCAGTTTTAACTGGATCCGCACACAAGACTCAAAAACACACGAGAGACGCCGCAGCAGCCCGGCTCAACTCACGTTTCTCACAAAAATCTGGCAGGCCTTCCTGGCTACTCCGGCGGCAGCCGCAGCGACGGGTCCCCCGGTGCCCAGGGCGCCAGTGAAGTTTCCGGCAGCAAAGCTGCCACGCTCCATGTCCATGCTTCTCTCGAAGGTGCTCCCCATGGGCAGCCCGATCCGGTCCAAGCCAGTGCCCATGCCCTGGCTCAGGGCCGGCCCCATGCGGTCCATGCTGCTGGCCGCCGCCCCCATGCGGTCCAGCCCCATCCGGTCCATGCTGGGGGCCGCCAAGCGGTCCAGCCCCATCCGGTCCATGGGGGCGGCTCCCAGGCGGTCCAGCCCCGCTGGCATCCTCTCCATCACGGGGCCCATCCCCGCCGGGACCATGCGGTCCAGGCCCAGCCCCATCCGGTCCACCCCGCTGCCCATGCGGTCCATGGCGCTGCTCACACGGTCGATGGTGGAGCCCATGCGGTCCAGGCCGAAGCCCAGGCCGGCCCCCATCCGCTCCATCCCGGGGCCCATGCGGTCGAGACTGGAGGCCAGGTGGTCTAGCCCCAGCGGGGCCATGCGGTCAATGCCCGACCCCATGCGGTCTACTCCGGAGCCCATACGGTCCAGCACCAGCCCCATCCGGTCCATCTCGGAGCCCACGCGGTCAATCCCGTGGCCGATCCCGGTGGGCAGCCGGTCAATGCTGGGGGCCATGCGGTCCAGTCCAGGGGCCATGCGGTCAATGGCCGGGATGGTGGCGCCACCACCGCCGCCGCCTGGAGGAAGAGGAGGAAGAGGCAGTTCTCAGTCCCGGCTGGAAGAGGGACCCTCAGCTGGTACCCAGAAGCCCCCCTTCGTCTGCTGAGGAGGTGATGTAGTGGGTCCTGCCGGGGAAAAGGAGAGCATGCGAGGCCAGGAGGGACGGGACGGGATGGGGGGGAGGGAAACCAGCCGTGCCGGGATGCATTCAGCCACGTGGGACCTCGGCGAATTAGCAGGTGGCTGGTTGAAGAGGGACAGTTGCCACCTCTGGGGCATGGCGTGGGTGCCCACAGAGAGGGCTCTCAGTGCCACCTCTGGCACCCGTGCCATAGGTTCGCCACCACTGGGCTACACTGAACCCGAGCAGCCCATAATGTGGCTTAACTCGGTGCCAGGGATGTTCTCCATCCAAGCAAGATTCCTTGGGGAATGAGACTCAAAACCCAAGACTGGAGGCTCTGGGCAGAGATCCTTCAGTCCTTCCCTAACGCAGACCCAGCACAGGAGATGCTGCTTTGGCGAAGTATATCTTTAATGCTCCGCTTTTAAGTGTTTTCTGCTTTTAATACTGTTCGCCATCTTATTGTCCTTCTTTCTTGCCCGGGGAGGGGGCGAAAGAGAGGGAAGAAACATCCCAGCGGAACAGGTTTTGTGGTCTGGGAAATAGCCTGGCCAGACACACATCGTGGCAATCTTTTCCTCCCTCCCATCTCTCTATCCTTCCTTCCTTCCTTCCTTCCTTCCTTCCTTCCTTCCTTCCTTCCTTCCTTCCCATCTCTCTCCTTCCTTCCTTCCCCCCTCCTTCCCTTAGAAACCTGCCATTCCTCCCCACTTGGGAAGCTTCCAGAGGGCAGCCTAGCATTTGATGCTCAGATCAGACCCTCCCTGCACCCATAATGCACTCCCTACGTACATGCTGGGAGCGGAGTCCAGATGACATACCTATGCCTCTCTCCAGAGTGTCTCCAAAACTACGGGGCATCCCCATTTCGTTTCTCGGGAAGTCTCTTTCGAATCCCCCTCCGATGGCTCGGTCCATCTCTGGAAGACAGGGAAGAAATCTCAGCCTCCGGACTGGATGGCCAAAGGCCAAAAGCCAGCGTCCTCTCTGGGTTTCAGGCACCGCCTGGCTGCAGCTGGGCCCCTTCAGCCGGTCTGTCCCTCAACTCCCCCCTATTCAGACGCGGGAATCTCCACCCACACATGCAATCCTTGAGCGGCACTTTTGTCCAGGGACACCCACCAAGAAGCTGGGTCACAAACCAAGGAGCATCCCGCCTGGGGTTTTTGCTCACCGAAAAAAAAAGAGAGAGGCCCCTAGGAATCCTTGCAGCCAAAGAGCAGAGGGGCTGTCCTCGAGTTAGCAGCATAATGGATCTCACCCATCACGGTTGTTAATTTGTGACCAGTTTGTAAGTGACTTTTTTTTGCAGCGGTTGTTAAGCAAACAACATGGCCGTTAAACAAACCCAACAGTTTGCGATGGGCCGATGTCTTCCCCCGCCTCCCCAAAAAACAGAAATACCAGGTTTTTTTGGGGTCAATGCCATTGTAAAAACAGAATCACGCGAATGCAGGATGCTGCAAACAGCACCTGCAGCGCAGTCACACGACTGTGGGGAATTTGGGTGTGTGTGTGTGTGTGTGTGTGTGTGTGTGTGTGTGTGTTTGACTGTCACGATTTTGAATCCAGGTTGCAAGTACTCCCCCGAGGTAGATGGTGGAAACTTGTCAGTCGCTAAGTGACTGTATGTGTCTACACTAAGGGATAGCTGAAATGCAGCTGGGAGCTCCATGCTTGCTTAGGAGAAATCAGGAATTGCTTTTTTACAAGGAAAGCCGACAGCAGGATGAAAAGCATTCAGACAGCATCATCTAGTCCAGGGGTAGGCACCCGTGGCTCTTTTATGACTCATGGACTTCAACTCCCAGAACTCCACGAGTCATAAAAGAGCCACGGTTGCCTACCCCTGGGCTAGTCCGCCAGGTCGATCCCAACAGCGGACAGACGGACGTGCCTCCAAGCCAAGGGCCTGCCAACGCAGGCGCCTCTTCCTGTTTGCCTTTAGCAGCTGCCCGCCAGAAATTTACACAGCCTCAGGACCAGCGACACGCACGGGGTCCCGCTGGGGTGTGTGTGCGCGCGCGGGGGCAAGAGGAGAAACGGCAAGCGAGGCGTTAAGGCTGCAGGCTCTTACCACTCATCCGACTGAGGTTCATCCCGGAAGGAAAACGGCCCAGGCTCTCCATTCCACTGAACGGGCCCTCCATCCCTGAAACGGAAGCGTCGATGTTCAGCTCCCGGCTTTGGGGAGACCCGCAAGTGGCCACTCGCGGCGAAGTGGGGGAAGAATTGACACCCCCACACCCATTTCTTGCACTTATTAATAACCCAGCGGACCGGGTCGTCAAGAGCCTCCACTGCCGACTTCCTCCATCGGAGGGACTTACCTCCCATTTTATTCATTCCGAAACCCAAGCCTTCGATCCCCATCCCTAAAAATAAAATAAAATAAAGTGTTTGTGCGAATGCACACACCAGAAGTCGGGGGTGGCCAATCCCTTTCGCCTTCCCCAGCAGGGAAGAGCAGAAGACAACTAAAGCAGCAACCTTCGGGTTACTGCGTGGTGGCGCAGTGGTTAGAATGCGGCATGGCAGGCTAATTCTGCCTACTGCCAGCAGTTCGTTCCTGACCGGCTCAAGGCCGACTCAGCCTTCTGTCCTTCCAAGGTCGGTAAAAGAGGACCCAGATGGTTGGGGGCAAACAGGCTGTAAACCGCTTAGAGGGGGCTGTAAGAGTGCTGTGAAGCTGTATATAAATCTAAGTGCTGTCTCTTCTTTCCTTCCTTCCTCTTGTAAGAGACCTGGTGACGCAGTGCTTAGTTAGAAGGCAGCATTGCAAGCTGACTCTGCCCACAGCCAGGAAGTTCGATCCTGACCGGCTCAAGGTCGACTCAGACTTCCGTGGTCAGTAAAACGAGGAGCCAGTCGGTTGGGGGCAAAGAGGCTGACTCTGC
Source organism: Vipera berus (assembly GCF_964194415.1). Classification (NCBI taxonomy): domain Eukaryota; kingdom Metazoa; phylum Chordata; class Lepidosauria; order Squamata; family Viperidae; genus Vipera; species Vipera berus. The sequence continues at coordinate 1,529,753 of NC_138202.1, forward strand.
AAACTGCTGAGAGGGGGCTGTGAAAGCGCTGTGAAGCGATATACAAGTCTAAGGGCTATGGCTATTTCTGATTTTGGGCCCCTCTGTAGGGAGCAAACAGCCTCAGACTGGCTTCCTTCGTCGTAAAGCAGTCCCCCAAAGCTTCCCAAGCCCAAGGGGCACCTGGGAAACTCCCAAACCGGTCAGGAAGGCCAAAGAGCGGAGCAGAAGGGAAGAAAATCTGTTGTGCAATCCACAATTGAGGAAGGAGAGGGGGGGGAATCAAGGACCCCAAAAGGTGAAGCAACAGGTGAAAGACTCACCTCCGGGGCCGAGGTTGCCCATGCCCAGGCCTTTGTTCAGGTGATTGGCGTCAATCGGTATTCCTCCCGGCCCCAAGCCCATGCCGATGCCCCCAAGGCCATCTGCAAGAGTGATGGACAACGGAGAGTCAATGCCTCGTTTCTCATTTAGGGAACAAACAGCTACGTCACAGAATGGAACAGGGGAGGAAAAAGCCTGGTTGACTCTGATCTAGCCAGCCTGGGTGTTTTTAGTTCAGCCCGGAAAGAGAACGCAAGACTTCTGCCTTCACAACAGACACAAGGGAAGCCCGCCCAGCTTGCTCTGAAGTAACACACACACACACCCAAAGGCTTAAACGGAAACACTTTTGCCATCTGCAGGAACTCTGATTAGCATCTCTAAGAAACGAAGCCTCTTTGGGGGGAAAAAAGAAAATAATATTTGCAGGGCAAAAGCAGACCAGGCTCCAATGGCTGAGAAGTTCAGCGTTTTGCCTGCTTAACTACAGGCGGCCTTTTCATGAAGTGGGGGGGGAGGGAAGGGAGGGAAGGCTAGATGGGATTTGAGGTTGATTTTCTAAAAGGTTCTGGGCTGAAATATTTCCTAACGTTTCAGCACAGCCGAGGATCTGATTCTGCGCATTTAGAGCCTTTTTTTAAACAAAGAAAGCGGGGCAGATTACATCGTGTTGTTTTCGTGTGAACTTTTAAATATTTGTTTTTACATTTTTATGGCTTTTAAATAGTCAAACACCATTTAAAGCCACTGAAGTTTCCACAATGGTAACCCCAAAAACAAACGCCTTATGGAAACAAACGACAATAAAGGTAAGCGACAACTTAAAACAGGATCACTTACACTTCATTTAGTGGCTGTTCAGTTACAACGGCACAAGGGGGGGGGGGGAATTGACTTATTTTCACGCTTGTGACCTTTGTAGCATCCCCACGGCCATGAGATAGATATTCAGAGGCTTGGCAACTGGTTCATACTTAAATCACCTGATCCCCTTCTGCAACCTTTTGACAAGCAAAGTTAATGGGGAAGAAGCCAGATTCGCTTAGCAACCGGATTACTAACTTAGCACCTGCAGCGACGCATTTCATAACTGAGGCAAGAAATGTCATAAAATGGGACAACGCTCAGCTAACAAATGCCTCGCTTTAACAACACAACCTTTGGGCTCAATTGTGGCCATGAAGCCGAGGAGCGCTTGTTACTTCAAAAGCCAAAATGTTGAAGTCAAGCAAATCCAAAGCTTTTCAACCCTCTTTCTTTCTTTTTCTTTCTTTCTTTCTTTCTTTCTTTCTTTCTTTCTTTCTTTCTTTCTTTCTTTCTTTCTTTCTTTCGGCACTGGGGGTTACAGAAGGGCATCGCTTCCACCTACGTGACATTAGCCTAACAATTTTAATTTCCGCCGGAATCTTCGGGACGTAAGCGAACTGCAGGTAAACCGCAGGTCAGTTTTGAGGATTATCTGCCAAACCGAGTCAGGGATCAGAGGTGTCCACAAGGGCCTCAGAAAAAGTCAAGATGGCGGTGAGAACCACATGACGCACATTAAAAGGAGAGAGAGGAAACAAGAGAGAACGAGAGAAGAGAGAACAAGAATGAGAGAACAAATAAGAGAACAAGAAGAGAGAGAACGAGTGAGAGACAAAACGAGAAAACGCTGACTAGCAAGGTTGTGCACTTTTTAACCACCTTCCTGTGAAGTTAGCCCTGCTACATTTTAAAGGAACTAGGCGCGGAATGCCACAGGTATCCTCTTGTGAAGAGGCCAACGAAGACAACGAACGCCTTCCGTTCACTGCTGAACGACAGCACGAATCACCGAGCACAGCCCCTCTCCGCGGGGAACGGGCGGTTAAGAAATACAAAATGCAAATAACCAACGAACAAAGAGCCACGCCTCGATATTAAAAGTTACGTGGGGTCCTTGGGTGTTCTCTGAGGTGGGCTGTTTCTTTGCCCTGCTCGCGTTAGCTAAGCTCGGAGTAAGGCAACTTCTGCCAGGAAACCACCCAGCTCAGAGAAGACCAAAGGCCGCACAGTTCAACCCGGGCCTACAAATATCCTTGTCTATCGATCCAAAAAGCTTGTCTTGCGTATGTTCTCAGGCAGGCGCAGAGAAGAGCCTCGGAGCTGCTTTCTGCGAGCGTCCCTGCTCGAGGCACGAGCCCAGCTCGGTCTGCTTCGTCAGGGGTTCCATTTTCAATTTAACGAGACGCTTTTACTTGCAAAACAAATTCATTCAACTGCTTTGCAAGCCACATCAGCACTCTTTATCGTCCGTGGGGAGGGCGGGGGGGCGGGTGCCACGCAGAGTCAAGCCCTTCTCCGAAATTCCAGACTGGCTCCCTGCTTCAAAATGTCTCCTGGCTGGGCTCCTGAACTAAAGGGAGGAAACTAATCTAACGGATTTTTTTTTCTTGGTCTTCCGCCCGTTTCTCCAGCCCAATCAGGCGCCCTTCCCCTAGCGAGCTCAGAGGACTTACGAGGAAGCTGCTGGGGCCGCTCCGGAGGGAAGAAGTCCCCTTTTGGCAAAGCCCGTTCGTCCTGAAACATTAAAGAGAAGCTTAATGGGGGGGGGAGGAGGGGGGAAGAGACAAGGAGGGGATGGGTGTGGGCAGCCCTGCCCTGATTATCCCAAAGGTGCTTTTCTTCAGGAGGCAACTGGACATTCTTACGTTTCCTTTGAAGACGTTTCGCTTCTCATCCCGGAATCTTCTTCAGCCTTGACCGGATGGCGGGGAAGGATTTATACTCCTTGCAGACCGCCGGTCGTTTGCCTTCCTAGTTTAGAAGGTTGTTGAGGCCACTCGGACCCCGAGGACAAGATAAAACCTCCAAGTGGCCTCAAAGGCCCTCTGAAAGTAGGCAAATGACCAGCGGTCTGCAAGGAATATAAATCCTTCCCCGCCATCCGGTCAGAACTGCAGAAGCCTCTTGGAGAAGCAAAACATCTTCAAAGAAAAAGAAAGTCCAGTTGCCTCCTGAAAAAAAAAAACCACCTTCGGGACAACCGTGACCCGGGTGATGGAGAATCTGCATAGACCAAGGGTAGGCAACCTCGGCTCTTTGATGACTCGTGGACTTCAACTCCCAGAATTCCTGAGCCAGCCAGCTGAAGTCCATGAGTCATCAAAGAGCCGAGGTTGCCTACCCCTGGCGCACACACACCCCGCCCACCCCCGCTTACCATCTTGACATGCATCGGCCTGTCGAAGAGCAGCTGCCCGTTGAACATAGCTAGCAGTTGAGTCAAGGCTTTCTGGTCACACGTTGGTCCGAAAGAGACCGCAAAAGAAAACAGCGCAAACCCTTTTGTGTCCCTCTTTTTCTCTGCTCAGAAACGCTTGTCAAAACCTCCCCCCCCCCAACGGTGTTATGTTTTCATCAACTCGCTCCCTATCATTCGAGAGAGAGAGAGAGAGAGAGAGAGAGAGAGAGAGAGAGAGAGAGAGAGAGAGAGAGAGGGAGAGAGGCACTGGGGACGGAAAGAAAACTTTTTTTCTATCACTGCAGCTGATCTCATGAGGCTTCACTTCAGCCTCACGCTCTCACCTGAGGGGGGGGGGAAGAAAAACACCTCTTGCTTTTGCAAAAGCTGCAGCCTGTGTGTGTGTTTGTGGAGTGTGTGTGTGTGTCGAACTGCATTCGGCAATGGAGGGGGAAACAGGCACTGCTCGGAAGCTTCTGCCAGAGGGATCCGAGATCAGGCAGATCCCCACTTGGCCACTGGATGGTTTGGAACAAGCCACCATCCAGCCTCGGAAGAGATTCGAGACCAAAAGGGCGCTTGGAAAGGTCTTAACTCCCCAACGTGAGGAACTTCCAACGCTCCGCATGGCCGTCAAAAATCAGACTTTAAGCCGGCTGGGGTTTGAATGGACACCCACCCACCCAGCCTGAAGAGGCGAGCAGCCGCCTCCGGCGCTGCACGCGAGGGGACGGATGGGTCTGTTGCTTGTGGATGGTTGCACGGGTGTTCCCTTCACATCTCAGCCAATTTCAATATTTCCCTTATCGGTGGGCCTTGCCTTCCCCCCCCCTCCCCGTTTGCCCGCCTTCCGGCGAGAAGCCTGAACCGACCTCCACGCAAAAAAGGCAGTCGGGATGCGGGAGGTCTTTGCGCTGGCCACTCACCCGTGAACCCCTTCGCGGCACAGTGCGGGGCGACTGTTAGGGGTGGCGATTCCCAATCAGCGTCCAGAGGCAGGGTAAGCCTCCAACCCCTTCAAGCAGACGACCCACCCAGCCCGTTCCGCTCCCCAGATCCCAATTCCGGCCCAACGGAAGGATACAGATGGCCTGGACGGCCTCGATGGCTTGCTCGAAGGTGACGGTGCCGATGCCCCGACTCTTCCCGTCTTTGTCTTCCAGGATGTCTGCTCGGACGACCACCCCGGCCATGCCGAAGACCTCCTTCAGCTTCTTCCAGCCAACCTTGTAGTCCAGCTGAAGGAAGAAACGGGGGGGGGGGGGGGGAGAGGACCAGGGAGCAACGATTAGACGTAAGGTTGGATCTTTAAAACATGGCGGCCACCCCCAGGTCACCCCTCAGGAACAGATGCCCTGTCCACCGTTAACGGGGAGAGGTTAGCCGGATTGTCTGGGACGGGGGCTTTTTAATGCCAAGGACGATTGCGCCCCTGCCAATCAGGTGTGACTTTTAAGGCAGGTGGACAGACTGAGGAATTCTGGGAGTTAAAAGTCCATCCATCGTGAAGTTGCCACGGGCGGGAAAGCCTGGGCCAGGCCAAACCGCGTGTTAAGTCTGGCACGATTCTCTGTTGCCTGTAAGCAACAGAACTTTGGCTGAATCGATTTACCTCCTTCTGGGGCTTAGCCCAGGGGCCGGCAACCTGGGCTCTTTTACGACTGGTGGACTTCAACTCCCAGAATTCCTCAGCCAGCATGGGGGAACCATGGCCCTTTTACGACTGGTGGACTTCAACTCCCAGAGTTCCTGAGCCAGTGTGGCTCAGCATGGGAACCTCTCCTTTTCCCCTCAGCAAGGCTGGCTCAGGAATTCTGGGAGTTGAAGTCCACCAGTCGTAAAAGGGCCAAGGTTGCCCACCCCTGGCTTAGCCTGACCCAAGCCCTGGGCTGAACCCAGATTTGCCAAGGATCCCGGTTAAGAGATAAGAGCAGTTCTCCAATCCTCCCAGACAACAAGAGCACTTAAGGCTTATATATCGCTTTACGGTGCTTTCACAGCCCTCACTAAGCGGTTTACAGAGTCAGCTTATTGCCCCACCCCCAACAATCTGGGTCCTCATTTTATGGACCTCGGAAGGCTGAGTCAACCTTAAGCCGGGCGTGACCGAAATTCCTAGCTGTGGGCAGTGTGCTGCCACCACATGGCTGTGTGGAGAAATCACAATGTGGGCAGTCAGACCCTCCTACCCTATGATGTATTTACTTTTCCCTCCCCTTTCTGGGATGGACTTCCTCCTCCTTTGTCCCTAGAGAGTCCATTCTCTTTTAGCCTGAAGACATGGGGTAACTTGCAGACTCAATATGCAGTTCCTGGGAATACTACCATTTTCTAACTATTCTGGATCGAGGCTGTTGTACTTTAATTAATCTCTTAAGACTTCTATGGTCTGTATAAACAGATATCGTTAACATTAACAGATCTCTCCAGATAGTTTTGAACTCGTAGAGACACTTTTTATCATATAGAAATACCTTTATTGCATGTAGAGTTGAATACAGTAGGTGGATGCATTCAGATGACCTTTGTACAGCATTTCCAAGATATTTCCAAGGTATCTCTAAGGTTAGAAAATGGTAGTATTCCCATGAACTGCATATTGAGGAAATACTTCATAGGGTAGGAGGGTCTGACTGCCCACACTGTGATTTCTCCACACAGCCACTTGGTGGCAGCACAGGCAGAGTCAGCCTGCAGTGCTGCATTCTAACCACGGGGCCACCAGGGCTCTTACAAGAGAAAGAAAGGAAGGAAGGGAGAGAAAGAAAAGGAGAAAGAAAAAAGGAAGGAGGGAGGGAAGGAGGGAGGAAGGAAGGAAGGAAAGAAGAGGGAGAGAAAAAGAGAAGGGAAATAAAAAGATGGAGGGAGCAGAAGAGAAAGAAATAGAGAAAAAGGAAGGAGAGAATAGAGGGAAGGAAAGAAAAGAAAGGTAGAAAGAAAAGGACACGAAGGAGGGAGGAAAAGGGAGAGAATAGCAACAGCCCTCTCTAAGCGGTTGACAGAGTCAGCTTATTGGCCTCCCCCAAATTTTGGGTCCTCATTTTATGGACCTCGGAAGGCTGAGTCGACCTTGAGCCAGTCGGGATCGAACTTCCTGGCTGTGGGCAGAGTCAGCCTGCAATGCTGCATTCTAACCACGGCACCCCCAGGGTTCTCAACAGCTTGTACATCTTACAACCATTAAGTGAACCACGCCATAAGTTTAGGACTATATTATCTTGCTACTTGACACGCAAGAGCCAGGAAGGATGGTTTGCACCGGGCTGACTTCCCTTCTGCCAGAACACGACCGTCCTTTCAGCCCCGAGGACCAGATTCTGAAAGGCAAAGCGCCCAGCGGGACAACTTACATTGGCCACGAAAACGGTGCTGCCCAGCCGGCCGGCTTGCAAGGCGTGGATGATCTCGTTAGGGATGTTGGGGTTATTGAGAATGCTGGGCGGGATGTTAATCATGCCAGGCCCGCCGGGGCCGGGGCTGATGCCCATCCCACTGCCAGAGGCCGCCATGGCCTTCTGGACGGCTCTTCGGACGTGCTCGCCGTCGGGGTCCTAGAACAGGGAGAGAGACACTTTCAGCCGCCCGCAGGGCAGGGAGCAGCTCTCAGCACGGCATTTGCGCAGCGCTGGGAAAATGGAGGCAACCTGGGAAGAAAGGAGGATCAGGGGGAAAAAGACTGGATTGTGCGGCCCCTGGACAGATTTACCTGGAAGAGGTTAATGTTAAATACGTGAATCCAGACAATATGTTGTTTGCTAAGCACTGAAGATTGCAATTGTTAAAAATCAATACAATATTTTGAGAGAAAGAGAAGGAGAGAGAGAGGGAGAGAGAAGAAGAGAGGGATGGATGGATGGATGGTCTTACCTCCTTCACCTTCAGGGGTCTCCCACTCAGGCTGTGCTTGTTCAGCACCTCCACAGCTTTTTTCATGCTCTCTTCCATCTTGAACTCCACCACCCTGTGGGCAAAACGTAAGGCGAGGGAGGGGTGAATCTCCCAGGCTGGCTGGCCGGGTTCCAGCCCTGCTCAGGGAAGGAGGGGTGGGGGGGCACTGCTACTTACGCGCAGCCCTGGCGAAGCCGACGTGGAGAATCGGGACAGGCGAAGGCAAGAAACAAACGGGGGCGGGGGGGAAAGGGAACAGAAAAAAACCAGTGTCAGTCCAGGGTCCAGTGCAGAGGGCCCTTCAGATATTCCTCTTCCACTCGATCTTAAGAGGTTAAGAGACTTAAGAGGGGTCGTGGCTCTTTAGGGTCGTGGCTGCCCTTCCAAGCAACAGTAGAACTGCTGCTCGCTGTAGCGCCAGAAGCTAAGCCTACATGGCCAAAGGGGGGGTGGGGTGGGGAATGCAGAAGCCACGATGGGCAAGACAGGCACCAGTTTCTCTCTTTCTCTCTCTCTCTCTCTCTCTCTCTCTTGGAACCTCTCGACTCTGCGAGCTCTCCCGTGCCTCTAGGCCGGCCAACGCCCGACCCGCTCGCCTCCACAAAGTGGCCTTGGGGGAAGGTCCGGCAGGAGCCTCCCTCTCTGCGCCGACAAGGCCCCCCCACAGACAGCTAGACGTTCGTTCGGAACATTTAAGACACGGACGGCCAGAGAGCTCTGACATTTATACAACCTTGCTTCCTTCCACACCCGAGCTCACGGAGGCCGGCCACAAGAACCACACGAAAACAGTTAAGCTAGAAAGGTAGGGGCATTCGGGAGGATGCCGGTTAAGGATCCAGGCTTAACATCAGACAGCCAAACACCAAGGAGCGCAGCGGCGGCGGCGGCAAAGGCGCCGCCAGGTGTAGCAGACCCCTTTCCACCTCCCACCCGCCACCCCCGCCCCATCGCCCACCCGCCCGCCCAAGCAGCTCTGGGCCACTGCCAACGAGAGAACCACGCTACCACATCCACGCCGCTCCTTGCCGCCCAGTCGCGTGGGGCTCCACACCACCATCACACACATTTGTCAAGTAGTTAAAAATCCACGGAAGAAATGCTCTGGCAGACTTACCCTTGACTTTCCTTCAGCGTCCATTAAGAGCTCCACGTATGTTACCTCACCAACTACAAATGAGATTCCAGACGGTACATAGACCAAGGGAAAAAGCCAAGAAAACAAGGGGGATTTAGAACAGTCGTCAGCAACCTCATTCTCTGCCTTGTTAGGAAGCCAAGGAAGGAAACGCCTCCACTGGCTAAGCTGCCGCCACTCGGCATTACCGGCGTGCAGCATATTGGCGGCACCAGAGCCGTTGACCTTTCCCTTCCCGACGTGCCAATCGTTGCCACACAGTGGGAAGCCACGTTTTGTGTGTGTGTGGGGGGGTGTTTAGGTATCTTGAGCACAACTCTGTCCCACACTGTAAGAGAGCGCTCGCTTAAATGGAACATGTTAAGACTTTGCGTTACGCCTTATTCTTTCTCATCTACAGGGCTTCAAAATGCCACACGGACCTGACAGCAGCTTGTTTAGTGACCGTTCAGAGTTACAAGGGCACCAGGGTTGGGTGGAGTGACGTCTGGCCGTTTTTCACACTTACGACCGTCACAGATTAAAATTCGCATGCTTGGCCACGGACTCGTGTTTAGGACGGGCCGCCAGGGGTCACGCGATCCCATTTCGCGAAGGCTCCCATTAAGCCAAGGCAGTGGGGGGGGGGGGAAGCCAGATTCGCTTAACGGCTCCATTACAGAGCAGAAGCAGCTTCTGGGATGAGAAGCGGAACGTCTTCAAAGGAAAAAAAACCAAGTCCAGGTGCCTCTTGGTTTTGGGTTGTTTTTTTTTGTTTTGTTTTTAAAAAAGCTTTGGGAGCCATCACCTGTCACTAACTTAACAGGCGCAGCGATTCACGGAATAATTTTGGCAAGAAAGATCGTAAAAGGGAGCAACACGTATTTCGGCGCCTCGCTTAGCGACAGAAAGGTTGGCCTCAATTGTGGCCATAAGCCGAGGACTGCCTGTATTTGCAAATAAGATTTACGGGTAGCTCTTGTGTAATGTCAAGTCACTGGCACCGCACACTCCTACAGCAACACGCTGTGCAGCCCAGCCTCATCTGGCCGTGCCAATCGTGGCAGAAGTTCCACCGGTTAGGCAAATCTCACCCAGTCATGCGGCCCTTTGCGACCAGCTGCCGGGTTCCCCCTAGACGCTGCTTTTCAGCAGCCAGCAGTGCAAGTGGCAAGCAATCGGACGGCGGGGTCACGCAAACGTCGCAAGCTGGTTGCAAAGGCCCACATTGCCGGACTGTGGGAATGCTGCTGCCACGGCTGAAACTACTAGGCCAGCTCCGTAACTTTTGAACAGGAGGGGAAAGAGAAAAAGAGAGAGCGCTGCAGCGTTAAGCCACCGCATCAGAGACAGTGGAGCAAAGAAATGAACTTCTGTCTGGAATTCTGCTCCGGCTATTGCTCCAAGCTCTTTCTTTTCCATTTCCATCTCAGCAAATATTTCTCCTTCGCCTTCCGACACGTTCGAGTTCGAACTATAAATGAGTTTAAAGCGGGAAAAGTGAGAAGATGTAAGAATACAATATACACCCATCCAGGAGGTTGACTTTTGGTGTGTGTGTGTGTGGTGTGTGTGGTGTGTGTGTGTGTGTGTGTGTGACTAGACAGATGGGCGGCATAATCGTTTGCTGAAGCACCCATCCAACCTGGAGCGTAATAACTGCCCCCTAACCTAAGCAAAGCTGAATTTCCCCTTTTGTAAGAAATAATCCGAACTGTGTGGGCTGCTCAGACAGATCTTCTGCTATCTGGTAAAAGAAGTGTTTTTGTTTTTGCGTGAACGATCGGCACCAATCCGCCTCCAGGGATTCCAGCAATGAATATCACCTGAATTGGCGGGCTGGGAAAACATCAAGGGCCACTGGTGCAACGTTCGAATGGCGAAGATGCTGCACGCCTGTAACTCTGAAGCTTCACCAACAAATGATCAGACTAAAATGACCTCGCCGAGGGGAGAGGCCACGGTTAAACATTTCAAGGCAGGCATCCACGCACGGACCCCGTGAGGGATCTGAACAGACCACAACACTGAAGTCTCCTCAGCCATATACTTACAGGCACCTCTGCAATAGGACTATTACTGCGGGCTTTTAACCTCCCACAATTCTTGAGTGGTGGAAGAGCAGCAGGCGGGCAACCGTCAGCATGGATCTGCTGCTCCATACCTGAATCCAGGGGCCCCGTGGTGCTTTGTAGACAAAACCCCATCATTCTACCCACGTTTAGAACCACAATGGGGGAGGGGTGGGGTCTTGGCACTGCCCTCAAATGACATTTAAGAGCTCAGAGGGCTTCCGAAGAAGGCTGGAAAAGCAGCTGGTGGGGAAATGCCGGTTGCGCCAACCTCAGCTGTAGTCACTAACTCCGAGAACCTCAGAAGCGCTAAGCTCTCTTCGGCAGAGAGAATGAAGCCCTTTCCCCATTTTCCTCCTGGGAGTATCCTCTGGAGAGGAGAATAGAGGAAACGACCCCTCCCGTTGGAAGGTGGCATCCAACGGGGTGGATTGTGAACCGGAGGGGGGGGAGGAGAGAAAAAGGCCAGAAAACGCCTGGGCTCCACGTGGTGACACCTCCATGCGCAAAGGCACTCCCCTCTTTGCCAATCTTTCACACGCAGCGTGGGTCAAGAACTGACACGCCCCAAAGCAACCGTTCTGCCATTCGTCGTTTCATGTGAACAAAGCCACAGCTAGGAGGAGAACGGAAAGTCCTCACCTTCCTGATGAGTGAGGTTTCTGGTGCTCTCAACATTTCCCCTCCCCCCCCCCAGGGTTTATGCACTTAACTAGGAATGGCTGGCCCACCCCTAAGGGGGGGCCCTGCGTGCCATTTGCTCACAATTCCCGTCAGCCCTCTCTCCTCCACCACGTTTCAGCCACAGGTACACCTTGGCCCCTAAGCGCAATCCAAAGGCCTTGCTGTCCGGTTTTAGGTGTTTTAAGAGAGGCTCGCAGAGATTGCCAACAGGCCTCATTGCCCACGAAATGACCGCTCCAAAAATTAATCAGGTCAGCATCCTCGCGCCCATTCCGAATTAAGTGTTGCCTTCCCCGTAGATTGCCTGGAGGTGAAATTGCCTCGTTGCAACACTATTACGGGCTTACCAACCCCATCCGTTTTTCTAACGCCGGCCCGCCTGCCTTGGATTTCTGAAGCAGGCTAAAGCAGAGGGCTTTTGACCCGACAAAACTAAGCCGCCGCAGGCGTTCTCTTTGCAAATTTGCGAGGCCCGGCTGCACGAGCCCATCTCCCCCCCCCACCCACCCCCTTGAGCTTCCCTCTTAAAACAAATCTTAAGATATTCAACCACCGAGCGAGATTTCGTCAACGAGGAAGACTGCTGCTCTCCCCCTTCATGGAAACTGGATCGTTGATCCAGGAAGGCTTTCAGAAGGCTTCCGGTTTGAGAGGGGGGGGGGGAGAGTGTATTTTCTTTAAAAAAAAGCAAAAAAAAAAAACAGAAGCCCACAATCCAAATCTCTTTGACGCTCCGCCTCAGCTCTCCCAAGAGCCTGAAGGCGCTTTTGTGCCCAACGCCTGCAGATCAAAAGATGTGTCCTGCCAGGGCACAGCCGCTAGCATGCAACGCCCAGAAGCGCCTACCCTCCCGAAAAACCTTCGGTGCTCAACATGGCTACGGCTACCCAAACCGCTTCCGGCCCGTTCACGTCTGCTGGATAAAAGAAAGAGGTCACGAGGAAAAGAGGCCACGGTCCGGGCAGTCGTCCGTCCCGCCCCCCCCCCCCCAAGCCCTGTACCTTTCTCCTTGACCAGGTCCTTCAGGTACTGCCACTTGACGTCAAAGGGGATGTTGGTGATGAAGGCTCGGTATCTCTTCGAAGACGGGCTGGGGTACGGCTCAAAGCGGCTCCCCCCTCCTCCTCCCCGTTTCGCGCTTTTTTCTTTCCTTTTCTCATTCTGGCTGGGCCAGTCGCCTTCACTGCAACCGGGAAAAGGAAGAGGACCGAGTCAGACCAACCCATCCCCCCCCCCCAAAACCAGGTCAACGTTCGCTCGAGAAGCCTAAAAGGCTAGCCAGGAAAAGCCACAGGCCACGCTTCTCCAACCAGGCACGTAGCGCTAAACCTAGGCTTTTAAAACAAGATGCGGCCAACCTGGCTCGTGGCACTCAACATCGCAGCAATTGTGCGCCACGTGTGTAAACCGGCAAGTCCCAATACAGTACCTTCATTAACTCAGCAGGGGCGTCTCCGACTGTTCTTAGTTTTTAAGCTCCTTCGTGCTTTACGTGGACTTTGCAGGTGCCCAATGTACAGCTCGGGTGCAAGATAATCTCCAATTTAAGAAACAGCTGCCTACTCCGTGCTCTGATGTTCACGTGCAAAGTTCAATTCAACCTATTTATTGTGGGGTGGTTGGTGCTCTCGGAGTCGTTTCATCGCCAAAGGATGCAACTTTATCAGTGCTAGGCTAGCTAGCATCCCAGCACTGATGGTGTTACCTAGTTGGATCCCGAAACGTCTGCTAGAAAGCCACCAAGCTCAGAGAGCACCAACCACCTCACGGCTTAACTCTGAGCTCAAAGTATTCGCTTCTATTTAGCTCTTATTCGTTTCTTTAGTATGTATGCTGCCCTTCTCACTGTCAAACGACTCTGGGCAGCTTACCGTATAAAAGCGTAATATAAAAGTCAGACTGAAACCATTCAACATTAAGAAATAAAGCATTAAAATCAATCAGGAACTAGATTTAGAAAGGGAACCAATGGGTAACTTACATAGCCTATCCTTCCACAACGGCAGGGAAATGAACACCACCCACTCCTATCCTCTTGAAAAAGGAGGCAGACTCTACGGAAGCTACAGCTTTCTTTATACTTTTTAATAATTCTGTTGAGTTTTGTGATTGATTCTGTGGCTTAGAAACACAGACAGCTGCTGTTCTATTCTATTCCATTCCGCTCTTACTCTATCCTATTCTATCCCTATCCTAATTCTATTCCTATTCTTATCCCTATCCCTATGCCGTCCCATCCTATTTCTATTCTAATTCTAATTCTATTCTATTTCCCCCCAAAAGGCAGCTCGACTTCTTTGAAAAACTCCAGTTGCCTTTTGGAAAAAGAAACCTTTGGTTTTCTATAGAAAGAAACCTTCTATATCTTCTTTTAAAAAAAATTGTTGGACGATTTATTTATTTATTTATTTTTGGGACTTATATGCCGCCCTATCTCCCAAAGGACTCAGGGCGGCTTACAACAATAAAAAACAACAATACAAAAATTAAAAAAGAATTAAATAGCCCCAAAATAAATTTACAGTTAAAAATTAAAACATATTTAAAAACCCATCATCAACCCTTAGGGCGGTTCCTGCCTCATGGGCGCGACCTGTCGCCTGTTTCCATACTCCCCTTAATGACGGGTCCAAACTTTGGGACTCCGAGAGGTGGTTGGGCTTGGACAGGGGCCTCGAGTTAAGACGCGCTAAGAGGCCCCTGATAAGATTCTTAGCCGGTTATTTTAAGAGGTTAGGGAGGGGGAGGAAGGGGAGGGTGGGGAAGGAATCTGTAACCGGCACTCAGTCTGGACCTGTTAGAGGTCCCGACGGGACGGGGTCGGGGGAGGTGGCTGCTGGCGCTGGGAATGTGGGGGTGGGGCATCGAATCCCCACGGCGATAGGGCATGGCAGCAGGTGTTTGCGCGGAGGGCCATATCAACATCTGGGATCGCGCCCCCGCTATCTCCGAGCGGTAGCGCACTCCGACCCTCCGGTTAGCACCCTCCTACCCGGGGATGAGGGTGATCAGGCCCCTGAGCTCAGGTTGGTCTATTTTAACGCTAGATCCGTAGTTAACAAAGCTCCCCTCATCCGTGATCTGATCGAGGAGGAATGTGCGGATCTAGCGTGCATCACGGAAACTTGGTTGGGTTCGGAGGGAGGGGTGCCTCTCACCGAGTTATGCCCGCCAGGTTTCCGGGTGCTGCACCAGCCACGGGCTCAGGGCAGGGGTGGTGGGGTGGCAGTGGTTATTCGGGAGACTTTGTGTCCCCGGGAGGCCACCATTGTCCAGATGGCCGGGAGTGAATCCCTCCTCTTGAGATGTGGTCCTCGGGTTCAGTTGGGCTTGTTGCTCACATACCTGGCGCCCAGCTGTGTGGCAACAGCCCTGCCTGAGCTGCTCGACACCCTCTCAGGGTTGGCGGTGGAGTTCCCCAGGCTTATAGTCCTGGGTGACTTCAACCTGCCATCACTGGGGGGGGCGTCGGAGTTAGCTCGGGAGTTCATGGCTTCCATGACAGCCATGGGCCTGACCCAGGTTATTGAGGGCCCTACTCACGAGGGGGATCATACTCTCGACCTGGTGTTCCTGTCTGGACAGTGGTTGGATGATCTGGGAGGGGGTTCTCCGTCCATCACCCCTCTGTCATGGTCAGATCATCACCTCCTGAGGCTGGTTTTCCGTCATGCCATCCCCCGCCGCTGGGCGGCGGAACCGACCAGGTGGTTCCGCCCCAGGCGCCTAATGGACCCGGATCGGTTCCAGAGGGCGCTTGGGCCGATACCTATCACCCTTACCCACAGCCCAGTCGATGCTCTGGTGGAGGCCTGGGAAACGGCTGCCACCAGGGCACTCGACTGTGTTGTACCCATGCGACCTCTGACTCGGCGCAGATCCCGTTGGGCTCCATGGTTCTCTGTGGAGCTCCGGGAGATGAAGCGTCGGAGACGAGGTCTAGAGAGCGGTTGGAGATCCAGCCGATCCGAATCCGACCGATTGCAGTTAAGAACCTTCATAAGGTCTTATCTTGCGGCGATAAGGACGGCGAAGTCTAATTACTTTGCCGCCCTTATCGCGTCCGCAGATAATCGCCCGGCCGCCCTGTTTAGGGTGACTCGCTCCCTCCTTAACCAGGAGGTGAGGGAGGATCCCTTGCAGGGACGAGCCGAGGAGTTTAGTCATCATCTGACGGACAAAATCGCTCGGATCCGGACCGGCTTGGACTCTGACTGGGCAGAGTCTGATGTGGAGGAATCAGGCGGTCTTGAGCACGTTATCTGGACTGAGTTCGACCCTGTTTCCCCTGATGATGTGGACAGGATCATGGGGAGACTGAGCTCCACCACCTGTTTGTTGGATCCGTGCCCCTCCTGGCTAGCTTATGCGGCTCGGGAGGGAACACGAGGCTGGTTCCATGCAGTGATAACTGCTTCTTTGAAGGAGGGTGTCTTCCCTGCCGCCTTGAAGGAGGCGGTGGTGAGACCCCTCCTCAAGAAGCCTGCTTTGGACCCGGCTGTTTTAAACAACTATCGTCCAGTCTCCAACCTTCGCTTCCTGGCGAAGGTTGTTGAGAGTGTGGTGGCGCATCAGCTCCCTCTGTTCCTGGAGGAAACTGATTATCTGGACCCGTACCAATCGGGCTTCAGGCCCGGACACAGCACGGAGACGGCATTGGTCGCGCTGGTGAATGATCTCTGGAGGGCTAGGGACAGGGGTTGCTCCTCTGTCCTGGTCCTATTAGATCTCTCAGCGGCTTTCGATACCATCGACCATGGTATCCTGCTGCGGCGTCTCAGGGGGTTGGGAGTGGGAGGCACCGTCCTACGGTGGTTCTCCTCCTACCTCCAGGGCCGCTCGCAGTCGGTGTTGACAGGAGGGCAGAGATCCGCCCCGAGGTCTCTCATTTGTGGAGTCCCTCAGGGGTCGGTTCTCTCGCCCCTCCTGTTCAACATCTACATGAAGCCGCTGGGCGAGATCATTCGTGGTTTTGGGGTGGGGTATCACCAGTACGCTGATGATACCCAACTTTTTCTTTCCACCCCGAACCAACCCAGTGATGCCCTCTCCGTGATGTCCCGGTGCCTGGAGGCGGTCCAGGTCTGGATGGGGAGAAACAGGCTTCGTCTCAATCCCGCCAAGACTGAGTGGCTGTGCATATCGGCGTCTCGGGTTAACCAAGTTATTCCACCTCTAATGATGGGGGGTGAGGTGTTACCCCCCGTTGATAGGGCTCGCAATTTGGGCGTCCTCCTGGATTCACGGCTCAATTTTGAAGATCACATAGGAGCCGTGACCAGGGGGGCTTTTGCACAGGTTCGCCTGGTGCGCCAGTTGCGTCCCTATCTGGACCGAGACGCCCTACGCACAGTCACTCATGCGCTTGTGACCTCCCGTTTGGACTACTGTAACGCTCTCTACATGGGGCTGCCCTTGAAGACCACTCGGAGGCTTCAACTGGTGCAGAATGCGGCCGCGCGAGTTGTAATGGGGGTTTCCCGATACTCCCATGTAACACCTCTACTCCGTGAGCTGCATTGGCTTCCGGTTGCCCTCCGGGTGAAATTCAAGGTGCTGGTTATCACCTATAAAGCCCTACATGGCCTGGGTCCGGGTTATTTGAGGGAACACCTGCTGCCGGCATCAAACGCCCTTCGCCCAGTGCGCTCCCACAGGGAGGGTCTGCTCAGGGTTCCGCCGGTGAGAGATTGCCGGCGGGTGACACCCAGGGATAGGGCCTTCTCAGTGGGAGCGCCTGCCCTCTGGAACCAGCTGCCAGTAGAGCTGAGGACTGCTCCCGACCTCCGATCATTCCGCCGGGGCCTGAAGACCTGGCTCTTTGAGCTCTCGGGCCCAGGCTGAGGGGAAAATTTTAACTGGGGTTTTAATGTACAGGGTGAATTTAATGCTTTTTAAATTGGTTTTAACTTTTGTATGTTTTGATTTTTAATTCCCTGTAAACCGCCCTGAGTCCTCAGGGAAAGGGCGGTATACAAATGCAAATATTAAATTTAAATTAATTAAATTAATCCAGGTCAGCCTGATGGAAGAGAAAAGTTTTGAGGTCGCGGCGAAAGGACCGGAGGTCCGGGGCCATCCGAAGCTCAAGGGGAAGTTGGACGATGGACATGTGTTTATCCTAAGCCTGTTTAAATTCAATTATTGAAGATTGACCCACTATCTCTGCTGGAAGTTGGTTCCGAGCTTCCATGCTATTCTTTCTAACATCGCTTTTCAACTTCCCTCCTGTCAGTTTGAGGTTAGGCCCTCCGTGTCCCTTGATTTTTTCCTGAATGTTGGAAATACTGCCTTGTTCGCACCCTTCATCTTTTGGAAGGCTTCCTGCTTCGTCCGGAAGGGACAGAGAAGCACCCCGGCGATGGGCGAATAAATGGAAGGGCGGCCGAAAGGTTAAAACACACAGGGAAGTCCCGCAGTGGAGCCCATAATTTCTATTCCTAAGCGAGACGTTTGTTAAGTGAGCTTTGCCCCATTTTGCGACCGTTCTTGCCCCCATTAAGAGAGTCATTGTTGTGAAGTTGGAAACCCGGTCGTTAAGTGAATCCGGCTTCCCCCACTGACTTGGCTTGCCAGAATGGCGCCGAAGAGGATCACGGGACCGCCACTGTGCCCCCCCCCGGGACGCTGCGACCGTCAGAAATACGAGTCAGTGGCCAAGTGTCTAAATTTTGATCACATGACCGCAGGGGAGGCCGCGACGGTCGTTAAGTATGAAAAACAGCCAGAAGCCTCCCCCCCTTTTTTTTCCCCCAGGACCTTTGCAATGCGAATCCGGCTCCCCCATTGACGTTGCCTGGCAGGAGGCCGTAAAAGGGGATCACGTGACGATCGCCATAAGCCTGAGTCAGTGGGCCAGCGGCTGGATTCGGATCACGTGGTCATGCGGGGGAGGGAAATGGCGCAACCGTCTCCAGGGCCGTTGTAGCTTCGAACAGTCACTAAACGAACTGCTGTAAGTCGAGGACTACCTGTAGGGCCTGGTCGGAGGCGTCTCATTCGCAACGCCGGCCTTTTCCTTCCCGCAAGACAGGCCACTGCGGGCGTTGCCATCCCCTCCCGAGGGCAAAAAAAAAAAAAGAGGTGGGGGCCCATCCCGACGGGACTACATCTCCCATCGTCCCCTGCACAAGCGGCGGCAGAAGCGACCGGCCGAGAAAGGCGCCTCAGGCCTCCCGCCACGCCCGCGCATGCGCGCAGAGTCCACGGCCGAGGCCAGCCTGCTCCCCCCACACCTCAGCACAGCGATGCCAACCCGCCGCGGCCTTCCGCGCGCACCTTTTGGGCACTCCGTCGGCGATACCGTTGCCCGCCGCGTTTGCCGGCCCTCCTGAGCCCAGGCCGCCTCCGGGAACGACTCCGGTCTCCGCCATTTTGGGGCCGCCCTCCAAACCCGCCGCGGAGACGGAGCCCGAGACGACCGCCGCCATTTCCTTCTCCTCCTCAAACGAGCTCCCGCGGCAACTCCTACTGCGCCTGCGTCGGCGACGCCCAGCCCACCCGTTTTTTTTTTATAGCCTCATAGGCGACCAATGAGAGGGAAGCGGGGGATGGGGGGAAAACGACGGCGAGCAGCCACTCGCCGTTTCTCCACCCCCTCCTGCATGACGTCAGCGTTGCCGTGGTTGCCGAATAGTGGGAACAACGGGGCGGGGCTGGGGCGGCTCCAACCGTGGCCACTATTACGACATGTGGACTTCAACTCCCAGAATTCCCCAGCATGGTCGCCGCAGTAGGAAAAAAGATCACTGGAAGGTTTTTTAAGAGGCTAGCCCAGGGGTAGGCAACCTTGGCTCTTTTATGACTTGTGGACTTCAACTCCCAGAATCCCTCAGCTAGGCATGCTGGCTGAGGAATTCTGGGAGTTGAGGTCCACAAGTCATAAAAGGGCCAAGTTTGAAGGCCCCTGGGCTAGACAGTCACTTGTCTGAGACGGTATAGGTTCTCCCGCTTGAGCGGAGGGCTGGACTAGAAGACCTCAAAGGTCCCTTCCAGCTCTGTTCTATTCTGTTCCATTCCATTCCAAATTCTGCTCTAATTCTCTTCTCTTCTATGGTGGCACATTGGTTAGAATGTAGCATTCCAGGCAAACTCTGCCCACTGCCAGCAGTTCGATCCTCACCAGCTCAAGGCTGACTCAGCCTTCCAGGTCTTTAAAAGGAGGACCCAGATGGTTGGGGGCAAATAGGCTGTGTAAACCGCTGAGGGCTGTGAAAGCGCTGTGAAGCGGTATATAAGTCAGTGTTGTTGCTATTCTCTGCCTCCTTCCCTCCCTCCTTCTTTCTACCTCTTTTCTTCCCTTCTTCTCCACTTTTTCCTCTCTCCTGCCCCCTCCCTCTCTTATTTCCCTTCTCTTTTTCTCTCGCTCTTCTTTCCCTCCCTCCCTCCCTCCCTTTTTCTTTCTCCTTTTCTTTCTTTCCCTTCCTTCCTTTCTCTGGTAAGAGCCCTGGTGGCGCAGTGATTAGAATGCAGGATTGCAGGCTGACTCTGACCACAGCCAGCAGTTCGATCCTGACCGGCTCAAGGTCAACTCAGCCTCCAACCCTTCTGAGGTTGGTAAAATGAGGACAAAGACTGTAAACCAGTGTAAACCATTTAGAGCAGGCTGAAAACCACTGTGAGGTGGTACAGAAGTCTAACTGCTGCTATTGCTAAAAGAGATCCAGTCTAGAAGGGGAGATTTTGTGACAGGAAGAAAGAACAATTAATCAGTGGAAGAGCTTGCCCCCCCCCCCGGCTTGAGCAGGGGGTTGGACTAGAAGGCCTCAAAGGCCCCTTTCCAGCCCTCGAGTTCTATGTTCTGTGTTGTGAGGCCCAGTCTTCTGCACTCTGCCCAGAACTGCCTCTTTTCCTGATGCTCTCAACAAGGCTGGATCCAGTCCAAAGTTGGAGGGAAATTCTGGTCAAGAAAATTGCCAGCAGAAATGAGATGGGTCTGTAAGCCCAGCCCAGGGGCAGGCAACCTCGGCTCTTTTATGACTCGTGGACTTCAACTCCCAGAATTCCTGATCCAGCATGAGGGAACTATGTCTCCTTCATGACTTGTGGACTTCAACTCCCAGAATTCCTGAGCCAGCATGGGGGAAACTTTGGCCCCTTCATGACTTGTGGACTTCAACTCCCAGAATTCCTGATCCAGCATGAGGGAACTATGTCTCCTTCATGACTTGTGGACTTCAACTCCCAGAATTCCTGAGCCAGCATAGGGAACTATGGCCCCCTCATGACTTGTGGACTTCAACTCCCAGAATCCCTCAGCCAGTCTGGAGGAACTATGGCCCCTTCATGACTCATGGACTTCAACTCCCAGAATTCCTGAGCCAGCACGGCTCAGCTTGGAAACCTCTCCCTTTCCCCTCAGCGTGGCTGGCTCAGGAATTCTGGGAGTTGAAGTCCACGAGCCATAAAAGAGCTGAGGTGGTTTGGTTCAGGCCAGCCCAAACAAGCGAGAGAGGCCAGCCACCCTGGTTGACGGATCAGCCCGTCGTGCGTCCACACACCATGAAGGCTACGAGACCCCGCGGTGGTCATTTCTGTAAGCCAGATGGTTACAGCCTTTATTTTAAAAAAAGAAAAAAAAAGAAGACACCCTCCGTCCGGTTCACCGTCAGATCCTTTTCTCTTGGTGTAGTTTGGTTTTTGCTATTTTTTTTACTCCTTCTGGGATATTTAGATCTGGATCCACACTCAAGAAAGGACAGGGTCCTCTAAGGGAGAGCAACATCATTGGGGAACAAGAAGGGGGAAAGACAACAGCCCCCCCCTCCCTCCCTCCCCACCCACCTACATAGTGCAAAAAATATAAAAGGGGCCGAGAGAGTCGGCGGCGGTGTGAGCAGCGACAGGGAAGCCAACCTCCGGCTTTTTGCACGCGGCCTGTCCGGGCCTCCAAGCAAGGCCTGCTGCAACTTGGCCCAGGCTGGACCCTCGGGCCCTCGGAGGAAGGGGGGCATGGGAAGCAAAGCTGCCACCGACACCCACACCCCCCGTACCGAGAAGCACCTTCCACAGCGACGTTCAGGAAGAGAGGAGGGCCCTGAACACAACCGCTGAAAACTAAGAAACAGTCATCAAATTATAATTACAACAATAATTAGGGTGCTATAATATAAGATAGTTACACGGGTGGAGGGAGAGCTGTATCCTTCTCCCCACTGGGCCTCTTGAGGACGGAGCGGGGCCAAAGGATGCCCCTCGGCCGGCCGCGTCCCCAGGCCATTGCACGCGCCCCGGGGAATCGGCGGTCTTTCGGCGTCGGGAGGGGGAGGAGGGGGCTCGACCGATGAACGGGACGGCAAGCTCCCTTCCGGCCAGGCTGGAGGTTTCGACAAGTCTGCTTTCTCTTCCTTCCTCTTCCTCCTCCTCGTTCTCTTCCTCCCTTCCGCCGCTTTCGGAGCGGGGTGGGTGGGAGGGGGGGGAACAAGGGGCGCCCCTGGCTCAGACGGTGGTCTCGTTGGCTTTCTTCTTCAGCAGCTTGGCCGAGAGCAGGGAGTGAGGGGCGGGGGAGGGGTTCCTGGCGTCGGGAATCATCAGCCGGACCTTCTGGTTGGTCCTTCGCCACTCGGAATAGAGCTGGCAGTGGTAGCGGAACGACACCTGGGACAAAACAATAATAAATAACGATAAGGATGATAAGCATGATGATGTTGGAAGGAACCTTGGAGGTCATCTAGTCCAACCCCCTACTGAGGCAGGAAACCCTGTACCATTTCGGACAAATGGCTGTCCAGTCTCTTCTTAAAGATTTTCAGTGTTGGAGCACCCCAGAGCTCCGATTCCAGCCCAGTAACTGAAACAACACAGGCAGTCCTTGACTTACGACTCACAACTCAGCCCAACATTTCCGTTGCTAAGCGAGATGGTTACCGAGCGGGTTTTGCCTCCCGTTTTACAACCTTCCTTGCCACTGCTAAGCAAATCCGTGCGATGTTAAGCCAGTAACCCGGTTGTTAAGTGAAACCAGCTCCACCCCCCATTGACTTCACTTGCCAGCAGGTCGCAAAAGGGGATCACGTGACACACACACACATGTGAACGCTGCACAGCCGTCGTAACTGTGAACCGGTGGCCCAGCCTCTGAATTTGGATCATGGGGGCATGCCGTAAAGGTCGTTAAGTGTGAAAAAGGATAAGTTGCTTTTTTTTCCGTGCCGCAGTAACTTTGTAAGCCGAGGTCTGCCTTACCCATTGCCCATGAGGATAATTAGTATTTGCCATGCCCTGAGTTTAGTCCCCCACAACCCCCAAAAGAAAGGGGATGAAAAGAAAGGGGATGAAAAGAAAAGAAATTCCCTTCCTAAAGCAGAAAGAATTGGGGGCGGTTGGAGGAAAGACATTGAGTTTTTTATTTTGTCAAGGTAATGATTTACCAGCTTATGTAATGTAAGATGTAATGATGGGAATAACCGGCAGGGTCTGTGCCTCTTTAAGAGCAAGCAGGGTCTGTGTCTCTTTAAGAGCCAGCAGGGTCTGTGTCCCTTTGACAGCCTCTGTATAAAAGGGAAGGCTCCGCTGATGTGTTTTCTCTCTCTTCCGTTTCCTGCTGTAACTGCGGTGTGTTGGATCCTGCTGTATAAGCACATGTATGTTGTATATTGTTCCTGGTGTATGATATTGTAGGTAGTGTAAGATAAGCCACCATTTAATACCGACACCGTGTACTGTGTTTGCTCCTGGGTTATCTCACGCAGTAAGACTGTGCACGGTCTGACATAATTTATTTACTTATTGGAGACATTGCCCACCTTAGCCGCCCCCCAAGCTGGAGAAAACCCCTGCTATGGCCCCACCCTTGCAGATGCCCCCAGGTTAAGGATGCTGCCTTATGGCTCCCAGCTCTGATGCTGGGGGGCTCTTTTCTATTCTCTCCCATCGCCTCCTAGCTGGTCTGCTCCTCCTTCAGACTAGGGGTGGAGCACCTTGGCTCAGGAATTCTGGGAGTTGAAGTCCACAAGTCTTAAAAGTTCCCCACCCCTGCTTTAGACCCATGCAGAAAACCTGCTGCCTCTTTAAGCATCTCGGATTAGGAGACTTTTTCCCATAAAGCACAGCCATAAAGCCAGGCAGATGTGGGGGGGTTGGGGGGAGAAGACGGGAAGAAATTCAACAGCGGGTGGAAAAGAAATGTAGGTTCCGCTCATCCTGTCCTGGAAAAGCAAGGCCGGTCCAGTCCAGGTCAAAGGAGCAGGACTGGACTTCCCAGTGGCCCACCTGGGGACGATGGTGCATTACAAGGATATGATCTGAAAAGGGCGTGAAGGGGGTGATAAAGCTGAGTCACGCACATGGCTTTGAGAGAAAGGGGGGCGGAGGCAGAAATGAGGGGAGCCAAAGCACTGATCCCCTTCATGGATTACTGCCTTGTCGTGGCGAAGGGGCTTGCGTAATTCAATGAAGCTATGAGCTATGCCGTGCAGGGCCACCCAAGACGGACAGGTCATAGCTGAGAGTTCTGACAAAACGTGATCCACTGGAGAAGGAAATGGCAACCCACTCCAGTATCTTTGCCATGAAAACCCTATGGACAGTACCAAAAGGCAAAACGATATGACGCTGGAAGATGAGCCCCTCAGGTCGGAAGGCGTCCAATATGCTACTGGGGAAGAGCAGAGGGCTAGTACTAGTAGCGCCAGAAAGAATGAAGCGACTGGGCCAAAGCCGAAAGGACGCTCAGCTGTGGATGTGTCTGGTGGTGAAAGGAAAGTCCGATGCTGTAAAGATTTTTTCTCCATAGGAACCTGGAATGTAAGATCCATGAATCAAGGAAAGCTGGACGTGGTCAAACAAGAGATGACAAGACTGAACATCGACATCTTAGGTATCAGCGAACTAAAATGGACAGGAATGGGTGAATTTAATTCAGATGACCATCAGGTATACTACTGCGGGCAAGAATCCCTCAGAAGAAATGGAGTAGCCTTCATAGTCAATAAAAGAGTAGGAAAAGCAATACTGGGATACAATCCTCAAAATGACAGAATGATCTCAGTTCGAATCCAAGGCAAACCATTCAATATCACAGTAGTCCAAGTCTATGCCCCAACCACCAGTGCTGAAGAGGATGAAATTGACCAGTTCTATGAAGCCCTACAGCACCTTATAGAACTAACACCAAAAAATGATGTCCTTATCATCATGGGGGATTGGAATGCTAAAGTAGGAAGCCAAAAGATAACTGGAATAACAGGCAAGTTTGGCCTTGGAGTACAAAATGAAGCAGGGCACAGGCTGATAGAATTTTGTCAAGAGAATACGATGGTCATAGCAAACACTCTTTTCCAACAACCCAAGAGACGGCTCTACACATGGACATCACCAGACGGTCAACACAGAAATCAGATTGACTATATGCTCTGCAGCCAAAGATGGAGAAGCTCTATACAGTCAGTAAAAACAAGACCAGGAGCTGACTGTGGCTCAGATCATGAGCTTCTCCTTGCAAAGTTTAAGCTTAAACTGAAGAAAGTAGGGAAAAGCACTAGGCCAGTCAGGTATGAATTAAATCATATCCCTGTTGAATATACAGTAGAGGTGACAAATAGATTTAAGGAATTAGATCTGATAGACAGAGTGCCTGAAGAACTATGGACAGAGGTTCGCGACATTGTACAACAGGTAGCAACCAAAACCATCCCAAAGAAAAAGAAATGCAAGAAAGCAAAATGGCTGTCTGAGGAAGCTTTGCAAATAGCTGAGGAAAGGAGGGAAGCAAAAGGCAAGGGAGAAAAACATAGATATGCCCAATTGAATGCAGAATTCCAGAGAATAGCTAGAAGAGATAAGAATGCCTTCTTAAATGAACAGTGCAAAGAAATAGAAGAAAACAATAGAATAGGGAGGACCAGAGATCTTTTCAAGAAAATTGGAGAGATGAAGGGAACGTTTAATGCAAAAATGGGCATGATAAAGGACCAAAATGGCAGGGACCTAACAGAGGCAGAAGAGATTAAGAAGAGGTGGCAAAATTACACAGAAGAACTATACAAGAATGAGCTTAACGTCCCAGATAATCACAATGAGTTGGTCACTGACCTCGAGCCAGACATCCTAGAATGTGAAGTGAAGTGGGCCTTAGAAAAGCTGAGCAACAACAAAGCTAGTGGAGGTGACAGTATTCCAGCTGAGCTATTCAAAATCTTAAAAGACAGTGCAGTAAAAGTGCTACACTCAATTTGCCAGCAAATTTGGAAAACTCAACAGTGGCCACAGGATTGGAAAAGATCAGTTTACATTCCAATTCCAAAGAAAGGCAGTGCCAAAGAATGTTCAAACTATCGCACCATTGCACTCATTTCTCATGCTAGTAAAGTCATGCTTAAAATCCTACAAGCTAGACTTCAGCAGTATGTGGATCGAGAACTACCAGAAGTACAGGCAGGATTTCGAAGAGGCAGAGGAACTAGAGATCAAATTGCCAACATACGCTGGATCATGGAGAAAGCTAGGGAGTTCCAGAAAAACATCTACTTCTGCTTCATTGACTATGCTAAAGCCTTTGATTGTGTGGATCATAACAAACTGTGGCAAGTTCTTAAGGAGATGGGAGTACCAGACCATCTTATTTGTCTCTTGAGAAACCTATATGCGGGTCAAGAAGCAACAGTGAGAACTGGACACGGAACCACTGATTGGTTCAAAATTGGGAAAGGAGTCCGGCAAGGCTGTATACTGTCACCCTGCCTATTTAACTTATATGCAGAGCACATCATGAGAAAGGCAGGGCTAGATGAATCAAAAGTTGGAATTAAGATTGCCGGAAGAAATATCAACAACCTAAGATACGCAGATGATACCACTCTAATGGCAGAAAGTGAAGAAGAACTAAAGAGCCTCTTGTTGCGGGTGAAGAAGGAGAGTGCAAAACTTGGGTTGAAACTTAACATTAAGAAAACCAAGATCATGGCATCTGGCCCTCTCAATTCCTGGCAAATAGATGGGGAAGAAATGGAGGTAGTGACGGATTTTATTTTCCTGGGCTCCAAGATCACTGCAGATGGGGACTGTAGCCAAGAAATTAAAAGACGCTTGCTCCTGGGGAGGAAAGCCATGGCAAATCTAGACAGCACACTAAAAAGCAGAGACATCACCCTGTCAACAAAAGTGCGTATAGTCAAGGCTATGGTCTTCCCAGTTGCAATGTATGGCAGTGAAAGTTGGACCATAAGAAAGGCTGAGCGCCAAAGAATTGAGGCCTTTGAACTATGGTGCTGGAGAAGACTCCTGCGAGTCCCTTGGACTGCAAGGCGATCAAACCGGTCAGTCCTAGAGGAGATAAACCCTGACTGCTCTTTAGAAGGCCAGATCCTGAAGCTAAAACTCAAATACTTTGGCCACCTAATGAGAAGGAAGGACTCACTGGAGAAGAGCCTAATGCTGGGAAAGATCGAGGGCAATAGAAGAAGGGGACGACAGAGAATGAGGTGGCTGGATGGAGTCACTGAAGCTGTAGGCGTGAGCTTAAATGGACTCCAGAAGATGGTAGAGGACAGGAAGGCCTGGAGGAACATTGTCCATAGGGTCGCGATGGGTCGGACACGACTTCGCAGCTAACAACAACAACAACAAAGCACTGATGGATGACCTTCCCTAGTTGGGCCATGAAACGTCTGCAAGGAAGCCCCCAAGCCAGGAGAGCACCCAGGACCCCCCAATCCTCCTCTTCCTCTTCCTCCTCTCCACGAACCCCTCTCCCTCCCAGCTCTGATGATGTTACCTAGTTGGGCCATGAAACGTCTGCAAGGAAACCCACCAAGCCCAGACAGCTCCCAGGGCCCCAGAGCTGAAGGGGGCCTGGATCAGAAGCAACGTCGTGCCTGGACGGCAGAGGAGCACGCCTGGCGTCGCAGGTCAAAAGCTAAAAGCGGAGGCCCTTCCCGAGGGGTGCAAGTGACCGTTATCGGACCCGAGCCCGGGAGCACTGACCAGGGTCCAGAGGACGTAGATGGTGAACAGAGCGATGGTCAGGGCAATGAGGCCGATGGCCTCCAGGTGGCTGTTGAACTGCATGTGGTCCTGGGCGCCCCGCAGGCAGAGCCAGCCCGAGATGGCCGCCAGCGGAGTGATGAAGAGGAAGCAGGCCATGTCGCAAAACAGCGTCCGCTTCTCGTTGCGGGGCCCGGGGTGCCTGAGCCACTGCAGCGGGAGGACAAAGAGAACAGAGAACAACACAGTTGGAAGGGACCTCAGAGGTCTTCTAGTCCACCCCCTGCTGGAGCAGGAGCCCCAGTCTCATTTCAGACAAACAGCTGTCCAGTCTCTTCTTGAAAGCCTCCAGTGTTGGAGCACTCACCACTTCTGGTGGCAAGCTGTTCCACTGGTTAATTGTTCTCACTGTCGGGAAGTTTCTCCTTAGTTCCAGGTTGGTTCTTGATTTAATGTCTGTGGAGGTTCCCAGCCATCCAGGTCACGGTTGTCCCAAAGATGCTTTTTTTTTTTCAGGAGGCACCTGGACTTTCTCGCTTTTCCTTCCAAGACGTTTCGCTTCTCACCCCAGAGGCTTCTGACTGAAGAAGAACTTTCCCCACCATCCAGTCAGAGCTGAAGAATCTTCTCGGAGGAGAAGCGAAAGGTCTTCAAAGAAAAACAAGGAAGTCCAGTTGCCTCCTGAAACAAAAGCAACTTTGGGAGGACTCTCCTTGACGAGTTTCCATCCGTGGCTTCGTGTCCTGCCTTCAGGGGCTTTGGACAACACCTTGACTCCCTCTTCTTTGGGGCAGCCCCTGAGATACTGGAACGCTGCTCTCCTGTCCCCCCCATCCTTCTCTTCGTTAAACTAAAAGGTAAAGGTTCCCCCGCACATGCGTGCTACTCGTTTCCGACTCTAGGGGCCGGTGCTCATCTCCGTTTCCAAGCCGAAGAGCCAGCGCTTGTCCGAGGACGTCTCCGTGGTCATGTGGCCGGCATGACTAGACGCCAAAGGCGCACGGAGCGCTGTTACCTTCCCACCGTAGTGGTCCCTATTTTTCTACTTGCATTTTTACGTGCTTTCGAACTGCTAGGTTGGCAGAAGCTGGGACGAGTAACAGGCGCTCACTCTGTTAATGCGGCACTCGGGATTCGACCCGCCAAACTGCCGACCTTCTGATCGACAAGCTCAGTGTCTTAACCCACTGAGCCACCGCATGCCCAATTCCAGCAACCGTTCTTCATGCCTTTTTTGCCTCCAGCCCCACAATCATAATATTAAATTACATTAATTTTAAAATTTTAATTTTACTGTTATTATGAATTGTGGGCTTGTACTAATTTAATTCCATTTTATTCTCTTTTTGTACTGTTTTAACTGCCCTGTGAACCGCCCTGAGTCCTTCGGGAATAGGGCGGTATATAAATTTAACAAATAAATAAATCATCTTTGCCGCTCTCTACTCTTTCCGGTGCCTCAACTCCTTCTTTAGAGGTTGAGAGGAAGGAGAACATTCAGGTGGGGAAGTGGGGAAAGCGGGGGGGGGGAGGCAGGAGGAAGGAGGCAAGTGGACATCACACAATCTCTGCCGTCTCCTCCTGCTCAGGGCTGGTTCCACATCCCCAAAACCCGTCTGGCACCCGAAGCACATCTCAAGCCGCCCCGAATAGCACATCTCAAGCCGCCCCGAATAACGCCAGAGGCCAACCGAATCGTACTGGTCCATCTGACCCGTCACCCGGCTGAGCCAAGCTAACTCTCTCCTTGCATGTGTCAAAGCGTGCGCGCACACACACACACGCCCCGCCCTGACTTTCCCTCTGGGCAGGAGCCCAGGAGACGCACCCACCTCCGACAGGGGCCGCGGCCGTCTTTCCACCACAAACTCCGCGTGGCAAAGCTCGCAGTAACTGGTGTTGGAGGAGGACAGCCACTTCTCCAGGCAGCTTTTGTGGACGGTGCCCAAGGTGCCGGTGCAGTTGCAGGGCGAGAGCAAGCCCTCCCAGTTCCCGCCTTCGTGGCAGATCCGACAGATCGGGCCATCGCTGGAAAGGGAATAGTGGGACACGAGAGTAAGAAAAAGGACACCAGGGTCTCCGGGGGAGGGAGGGGGGAGGGAACGGAGGAGAGTTCTCCCGTCCGTTTTGGGAAGAGTGCCACAACCTTGCTGGAAAAACTTTTTTTTTAAAAAAAAAAGATTTTATTAAGATTTTATAAAGTTAAGAATAACGTTTTAGAAGGCAATGTGGTAACTGGGTTAAACAATAGATCCGTAATACAGTCCTTAGTGAGTACCTCAGGTTACACCATCAAATATTTCTTCTCAATTTTCCCTTAGCATTTGCTATCTCCTATTTATGCTAGTAAATTTCTAATTGTTATCAAAAATCAGTAAAAATTTCATTATCGCATTTATAAACACCATATTTTTTCCCCTTTTTGCTTATACGTATCTTAAGGGTTCTCGATAGACAATCAATGTCCTGCTATAAAGTTTTTACCAATTTTAATTTTTAATTAGAGTATTCCAATCTAACCTTTAATATCCACAGTATTTAATTTTCAGGTAACCCAAATTTCCTTTACCTCACTTCATAAAAATTGTAGTATCTAAAATACACCTATTAAAACTTAAATGTGTTCTTATTCTATTCCATAAACATTTTCTACTTCCCACCCTAATAGATCACCGCCTTAATAATACAGCATCTTTTATTAGTTCAGATCCATCATCTATATACACTGGGATAATCAATAGTTCAAACCTATTTTCTTATAATTTAAATTTCCCTTGTTAATCTAAACCTTCAATATTCAACCAATTAATCCCCTGTTCTTTTACTATTTTCTGACTATTTTAAATCTAGTACTTAAGTTTCCTTTTATTTCAAAATCTCCCTTTAGCCCACTGACTGACAGTTTAGGATCCTTGCTAATAAATCAGGGGGGGGCAGTTTTTCAACCTAATTCTAGCTTTCTTCTTTTGCCAGCCAGGTTTCCAGAAAACAAGAAGACCAGATCGAATTGAAGACAACTATACCAGAACAAAAATGGGGATCTGGGAGGTCAAGGAGACTTAATGATTATAAATGGACCAGACCTCTTAGAAAATGAGCAACGAGACGGTCTCCTTTAGTCCACACAATATACACAAGAATGAAGAGAGACCTATCCGATGATTTAAAAGCACTTACATGGAAAGCTGGCTGAAAAAACTCTTCACTCCCAGGGCTGGGATCCGAGAGAAGCCAGCCAAATTCCAGTTGGCGCATAATTCATTAAGCTAAAATTCCTGTTTGTAACCTTCCAGCTGGCCGAAACAGCGCATCCCAGGGTGATGGGTTTTGGAATCGATGGGCTTCGGATGGGCTAGCCCAGGGGTAGGCAACCTTGGCTCTTTTATGACTTGTGGACTTCAACTCCCAGAATTCCTGAGCCAGGCATGCTGAGGGGAAAGGGAGAGGATTCCAAGCTGAGCCGTGCTGGCTGAGGAATTCTGGGAGTTGAAGTCCACGAGTCATAAAAGAGCCAAGGTTGCCTACCCCCGGCCTAGGCCTAGGCCGCTTTATGACTCGTGGACTCCCACTCCCAGAATTCCTGAGCCAGGCATGCTGAGGGGAAAGGGAGAGGATTCCAAGCTGAGCCAGCCTGGCTCAGGAATTCTGGGAGTTGAAGTCTACGAGTCATAAAAGAGCCAAGGTTACCCCACCCTGGGCTAGCTCAAAGAAGGCATCCAGAATTTGGAAGCCCCCGCTCCTATACGACTGGAATTTGGCAAAGCTGAGTCTGCTTCACCCAACCGTCATTTCACAGGCTTCCTGCAAGCTTCCCCAATGTGGAAAGTCTCTCACTGGGGAAGCCAGCAGGAAGTCAATCGTGCCTCCCCCACCTTTTCGCCCATCTAGGGTCATTCTGTTTCTTTGCTTAAAGTGAGGAAATAGATACCTGGGAAACGAGGGCTCCAGAAGTCACAGGTGGCCTCGTTCTGCTAAGGCTTGATCATCCCCACCCTGGCCAGAGACTGGGCTGCACGACCGAACCCCGTGGGGCAGAGGGAATGCGGCTGACTTTGACTAAGAGGGCACTTAGCCTCCCACTGTCTAAAAGCAGTTTTCTCTTGCCAGAGAGAAAATTCTGACAGGGGAACAGAAACCATTTCTGTCCATGGAACCTCCAAAAGGAGAAGGGGAGGACGGGGGTAATAATAATAATAATAATAATAATAATAAGAATAATAATAATAATAATAATAATAGTAATAAAAAATAATTTTATTTATTTTATTTTAATTCCATTTATATCCCACCCTTCTCCGAAGACTCAGGGCGGCTTACAAGCTTAGCAGTAGCCTTCATTCTATGTATATGCCTGCTTATTAGGGCCTTCACACACACCCCAAGCGGCATTATTACAAAGTCAGCTTATTGCCCCCAACAATCTGGGTCCTCATTTTACCTACCTGGGAAGGATGGAAGGCTGAGTCAACCTTGAGCCTGGTGGGACACGAACCTGCACTAATTGCAGGCAGCTGGTGTTACTTATAATAATTAATAATTAATAATAATAAGAAGTAGTAGTAGTAGTAGTAGTAGTAGTAGTTGGAAGGGACCTTGAAGGTCATCTACCGTATTTTCCGGCGTATAAGACGACTGGGCGTATAAGACGACCCCCTACTTTTCCTGTTAAATTATAGGGTTTGGGCTATACTCGCCGTATAAGACTACCCCACTGCATACAAAGTCTGCTAGGATTGGGTGGGTCAGCTCTCTCTCCCTCCCTGCCTGCCCAGCCCTCCCTGTCTCCAAGACGCAATTTTTTTAAAAAAAATCCCATTTATACCCCACCCTTCTCCGAAGACTCAGGGCAGCTTACAATCTAAAGCACAAATCAATGTGCTTAGCAATGTACAAAGTACACTTCCGGCATCCAGAGCCTGCCTGCGTTTCTTTAACCTCCACATGCTTCCGACTCTCGACAACTTCAGCGTTGTAAACCTTGCTGCTGTTAGTATCCTGGGTGCCTCTTCTCCAAACCCCCTCTACCCCAACCCGGGTGAAAACACTAACGTGCTCCCAGTGTGTGCCTATCCCTCTCCAACCAACTGCCCCCCCATCCGTATCTGGCTCCAGCGGGCTCGTCCACACATCCCAGGGCCGCCCTCCAGCAGTCCCCGGCTCCGGTCCATCTGACACCGACGGAAAACAGCCGGCCCTTGCCTCCAGCGTGCAGGCTATAGCATGCAGTCCCGGCACAGGTCCGTCGGCAGGCATGGGAACAGCTAGCATGTTTTGTAGTGCCCAGGCTCCCTGTACGGCAAGGCAGATTGGGCTGTCCTCCTGAGTGCCTGCGGGGTCATCAGCAAAGCCCTGTGATGCAGGCGCGTGCAAACGCCGTGAAGCAGCTGGTCGTCGGGTTTGCAAAGCCAGGAACCGGCGATCAGCTGATAGTCAGGCTTGCTGATTACGGCCGACCTCCTCCCTTGTTTGTCGGAGCGCCGGGTCATGGAGCGAGCCGTGTGCAGGGGGGGGTGAGTAGGTGAAGCAGGGCTTGTTTTGGGAACGAGACCCCCTGCGTAGTGTCAGGCCCACAGGGCTCGACAACAGACAGCAATTTTGTGATTCTCTCCCCCTTCCTCCCCCCCATCAATGAGCTGCCGAGGTTGCCTGCGTGTGTGTATGTGTGTTGCCTCTGGTTTTTCCTGTAACATCAGACAATAAAACCGCCCCTAACCCTAACACCCGGCGTATAAGACGACCCCCGACTTTTGAGAAGGTTTTCATGGGTTAAAAAGTCGTCTTGTACGCCGGAAAATACGGTAGTCTAACCCCCTGCTCAGGCAGATTTGGCTGAAAGGGGAAATCGGCAACACTTTGCTCTAAGCATTTCTCAACCTTGGCAACTTTAGGATGGGTGGACCTCAACTCCCAGAATTCCCCAGCCAGCATGGGGAATCGAACCAAATTCTGAAGTGGCTCTTGGCATCATCAGCCTTGCCCACTCCCAAGGGGGCATTTCTTGACATTAAACCGGAGGGGGGGGGGAGGAAGGAGTTGCGAGTCATGACTCACAATGGGTGCAACACAAGCTAAGATTCGCTGTAACTTTAGCCTTGCACGGGAGCCCAACAGCCCGCGTTCAGGGTTGCACCCTCGGAGGTGCTCATCCAACTCCTGCCCGCTGCTCTGCTCTCTGGCTGGCTGGCACGCAACCACACCCACCCACCCACACGCACACCCTCCCCCAGACTCTAGCCAAGCAAGCATGGGCCGGGCCTCACCTCTGCGGGCCCAGGGCTTTGATCACCGTGGAGAGCAGCTGGCCGTCCTTGGCGGTGACTTGGGTGACGTACTGGGGGCGCCCCAGATCCGAATCGTCCACTGACTTGGACAAGGTGGCACTGCCCGGGCAGTCACACAGCGAGCCAGGGAGGTGGCAGCAATCCCCCGTTGTCATGGCAACGGGGGAGGGGGGGAAACGACGCTGGGTTCAGCAGCCAGACGGCACGTTCATGATAAGCTGGAAATGAGAGAGAGAGACAGAGAGGATATGAAATGAGAAAGGCCGATGCATGCTGTTTCTTTATTAAGATTTTAATCAATCAATCAATTTTTACGCCGCCCATCTCGGTGGAGCCCAGGTGATTCTAGACTCTCTCCTTCAGCAGGCAGCTTTCCCCACGCTAATTCATTTTGCTCTACGCATCCCCTGACTCGGCTAAGCTTTTGTTGCGTTGGTTTTTAAAAAAAAAAATGAAAAGAGAGCGACACACACATTACGCAACGTCTTGTCTTGCAATTCTGGCTGCCGGCAAGAGACTCACAGGGAGGAGAGTTGCAAAACCCGAAAGAGATGAGCGAGTGTGGAAAACCCACCTTACACACACACACACACACACACACACACACACACACACACACACACACACCGTAAAAGTTGTGGGTGGCAAAACCACAAAAAGGGAAGCATTTTCTTGAGCTTCTCTCCAGCCTTCTACAAACAGACGCTACCTACAGCCACGGCTCGATAGCCACGAAAGCCGCCTCTTCTCTTCTTGGACACGAAGAAAAAAGTTCTGTGTAAGCCGAAGAAGCAATTCTCTTGGAGAGGAACGTGGGGGGACATTTGCCCCGGCCCTCTTCTTTTCCAAAACAAGGGGACGAGTCAAAGCAAAAGCAGAAGCTCGACTGACACCACTTAATCCACCCGTTTCTTTTTTTTTTCAAAAGGAACACGCCATCCCACGGCTTGAAAGAGCCGAGACGTCTTCCTCCTCTGGGGAAAAAACACCCTCGGGAAGCAGGCTTTGCTTTAACACCCCCCCCCCGGCAGCGGAGTGGGAAAAAGGGGGCTCTGGACCTGTAACTCTTCCTGCCCTGATGCAGGGGGGGGGAAAAACACCGCTAACCTTTGGCCGTGCTGGCTGCAGCAACTGATGGGGACCAAAGGTCGGCGACGGTCAGGAAGGCCTTCCCCCCCCCCCAGAGTGACAGATTTTCACACCGGTATAACATAGGAAGGACGGCTGCGGGACTTGGGAACGGCCAGTCGAGAGAAGAGAATGTTAGATGTTTTTGTGCCAGCCATGGCAGTTCCCCAAAAGGTCATCAGATGGGAGCAAAGAGGCATCTTTGCTCCCACTGGTGGGTCAGGGGTCTCCGGCCCCTGCAGCCCCATTGGAGAGAGTTAATGGCCCTCCAGCCCCCTCACTCTCATTGGTAAGGGAGGGGCTGGGGACCCCCATAAAAACCTCTGCTCAGGGGCTGCTCCCCCTCTTGCTCTCTTGTTGCTTTCTTGTTCAAGCTCCCTCTGGGAATGATCCATGAGCTCAATCCAGGCATGGATGCCTCCATGCCAGGGAAGTCTTTCTCTTTACTCTATCTTTAAATAAAGCTTCATCTGATTGTATCCCTGCGTGCTGCCTTTTTCTTGGAAGCACCTTAACGAACCATCGGTCTCGTGAGGCCATCTCACAGAGAAGGACGAGGGGGGACAGGATAGCAGCCTTCCAGGATCTCAGGGGCTGCCCCAAAGAAGAGGGAGTCAAGCTGTTCTCCAAAGCGCCCGAAGGCAGGACAAGTAGCAACGGATGGAAACTGACCAAGGAGAGAAGCAACCTAGAACTGAGGAGAAACTTCCTGACAGTGAGAACAATTAACCAGTGGAACTACTTGCCTCCAGAAGTTGTGGGCGCTCCACTGCCGGAGACTGGAGGGTCACTTGTCTGAAGTGGGAGAGGGTCTCCTGCTTGGGCCGGGGGTTCGACTAGATACAGACTCCCCCAACCTTTCCAGGTTGGCAGCCCAGAGCAGGGGACGGGAGGAAGAGGGGATGGCGTGGTGGGAGGGGCAGGCACGGGCGCACCTATGCACAGGAGCCCCCGTTGCTCACACGAGTGGGGCCAAAAGCACCTGGGATGCTCCTGCGAGTGGGGCCGCAAGACCCCGCCATGCTTGTATGAGTCAGCCCCCAAAACACCCGTGTCAGTGGGGCTGCGTGCGCACCGCTGCCAGCCACTCCTGCAGCCCATTTGCCAATAGGCCGTGGACCAGGAGTGGCCCACAGGTCGGGGACCCCCGGACCAAGATCCCTTCCAGCCCTATTCTGATGGACTGATTGATCGATCGGCTGACCCCCTGGGCTGAGTCCGCACGGCCACCGCTTTATCCGATGGGAATCCACTCCTGGGGCGGGGCGGGGGAGA
Source organism: Vipera berus (assembly GCF_964194415.1). Classification (NCBI taxonomy): domain Eukaryota; kingdom Metazoa; phylum Chordata; class Lepidosauria; order Squamata; family Viperidae; genus Vipera; species Vipera berus. Next base: position 1,565,627 of record NC_138202.1, read on the forward strand.
GCGGCCCGCTCCAAGTCCCAAGGCAGCCCAAAGGCAGAAGGACGGAAGTGGCCAAACGAAGCGACCGCTGCGATCCGCTTCCCGGCCCCAGATGGCACAAAAATGGCTTCTGGCCGAAGCCAGAAGTCGAAGAGAGCCGCGGCCGAGATTCAGATCGCCTTTGATCTTGTCCAGAAAGCAAACAGGGTGAGACAACGGGAGCTCCTCGGAGGAAACAGCCGGCGGAAGACAAGTGGGGCCGAAGGAGACGCTAACGGTCCAGCAACCGGCGCAGCTCCCAGAAAAAGAACAATTAACTACCTGAAGCAAGCTGTGATTAGTTGGCATCCCCTTTGAATCCCCTCCCCGTCTTTCCCCTCCCCTTTTTCCTCTCTCCATGCCAATCTTATAAGTCTCCCACCTCCTCCTCCTCCACCTTCACACAACCTTCCTGCATAACTTAAAACCTTTCGTTTTAGTGACCATTGTGCAGTTACAAGAGCGCTGAAAACAGGGCTTGGGAGCCCGTTTCAAACTTAACGGCCGTTGCAGCACACACAAACCCCCCACGGTCACAGGATCAAAATCTGGCGGCTTGGCAACTGGCACGCACTTACGACAGTCGCCGTGTCCCGGAGGGTCATCTGATTCCCCTTTGGCGACCTCCTGACAAGCCAAAGTCCAGGGGGAAGGCAGAGTCACTTGGCAAGCCCTGTTGCTCACTTAACTGCAGTGATTGGCTTAACATCGGTGGCCAGGAGGGTCGTAAGACGGGAGGAAACTCACTTGATGACTCGTTTAGCAACAGAAATTTTGGGCTCCGTTCTGGTCAGGATTACCTGTAATATGAGGGAAATCACTGCCAGAAGCTGGCTTAGCGCACGCGTGTGTCTCTGTGTGTGTAGAATCGAATAGAGCTGGAAGGGACCTTGGAGGTCTTCTAGTCCAGCCCCCCCCCCCCCCGCTCGAGCAGAAGCACCTATACCACCTCAGACAAGTGACTGTCCAGCCTCTTCTTAAAAACCTCCAGGGATGGAGCGACCACGACTTCTGGAGGCAACTTCTGTTCCACTGGTTAATTGTTAGGAAGTTTCTCCTCAGTTCCAGGTTGCTTCTCTCCTTGATTAATTCTGTGTGTGACCAGCCATACGCTAAATAAATAAATCTCTCCTTGATTACTTTCCATCCGTTGTTTCTCGTCCTTCCCTCTGGTGCTTTGGTGAATAACGTGCCCCCCCTCTTCTTTGTGGCAGCCCCTCAAATACTGGAAGACTGCTGTCATGTCCCCCCCCCCTTATTTCTTCTTTTCTCTAGACTGGCCAAACCCAAGTCCCGCAGCCGTTCTTCGTATGTTTTTGTCTCCAGACCTTGGATCATCTTAGTTGCTCTTCTCTGAATTTTTTCCAAAATCTCAACATCTTTTTTGTGATATGGTGGCCAAATTGGATGCAGTATTCCAGGTGTGGTTTTACTAGGGGTGTGTGTGTGTGTGTATGTATGTGTGTATGTATGTATGTATGTATGTATGTATGTATGTATGTATGTATGTATATGTAGGTCTTGACGTATTCGGATCTTTTCCCGTATAAGTTTGAGAGTGTCTTGGTGACGTTTCGACGAGGTCCCACTAGTCATCTTCAGGCTGGTGTCTTTGGCTTGAAGCACGAAGCCGAAGACACCAGCCTGAAGATGACAAGTGGGACCTTGTCGAAACGTCACCAAGACACTCTCAATCTTACATGGGAAAAGACCCGAATATGCCAAGACCTACATACGTATACCCATGAAAATCTACGAAAACATATGTGTTTGTGTGTATGTGTGTATGTGTGTGTATATATGTGTGTGTGTGTGTGTGTGTGTACGTAATGTAATGTAATGTGAGAGGAATTATTGCCAGAAGCTGGCTTAGTGTATATATATTTGGATTACAACGAAAGCTCTGAGAAGGCTCACTCACACACTCACACCCTTGCTGGCTACATCTGGCACAGACCGTGGTCTGGTCTTAGAAACTCAGCTGTCAAACGATGGGGAGGAATCGGAAGCCTGCAAAGGCCGACATCCAGAGGTGGTTCGCAATGCCTTCAAATTCTAAGACAGCAGCGTAGAGATGGGGGAAATGGCCCTGCTTTACAGGAAGAGAAAAGGTGCATGTTTTGCCCATGCCAGGGAAGCAAAGTTAAACAGCTAGTGTGTGTGTGTGTGTGTGTGTGTGTGTGTGTGTGTGTGTGTGTGTGAGTCACTGTGGAGTCCTAACAACCGCCTGGGCAAGTCCCCGTAGTTTTCTTGGCAGGGATTGCCTCTGCCTTTCTCCCAGGGATGAGAGACTGGACCAAGGGCAGCCAGCTGGCCATGTGCCCAAGGCAGGACTAGAACTCAGGGCCCCAGGGTTTCCAGACTAGGACTTTAGTTACTCCGGGCTGTCTGTCAAAAACTAGAGTAAGCAGCTGTATCAAGGCTGGAAATGAACACAAGAGTTAAAAGAGGGTTTCCCATACTCAAAAACTCATGTACAGAAGGGGACATACAGGCGACCCCTGAACTATGGCAATTCAGCCAATATTTTCTGTTGCCGGGTGAAATAATTTGTTACGTGAGTTTTCTCCCATTTTACGACTTTTCTTGCCACTGTTGTTAAGTGAATCCCTGCAGCGGTGAAATTAGTCACGCGGTCGTTAGGCGAATCTGGCTTCCCCCCTGGACTTTGCTCGTCAGAAGGTCGGAAGGGGCACTGCGGCCGCCATAAATACGAGTCGGTTGCCAAATATGCGACTTTTGATCACGTGACCACGCGGGGATGCTATGACGGTCGTTAAGTGTGAAAAGCGGGTCATAAGTCACCTTTTCTCAGCGCCATTGTAACTTCAGAGTCACTGTGGGTCCTGGGCTCTCCAGAAGCCCCTGAGGGCACACACCCCCTGGAGCACAGGCTAGGTCCCTTTTGTGCAACCGTGACAACTTTTAAGATGAGTGGACGGACTCCCAGAATTCTCCAGTCAGCTTGCTGCCTAAGGAATTCTGGGAGCTGAAGTCCATGCACTTCAAGAATTGCCCCTGATGAGAAACACGGGGCCAAACGAGGCTGGCCCAGAAAACCTCTCATGTGCCTGCCAAGTTGTCCTCGTGAACACAACAGAGGAACAGTGTGGCAGGAAACGAGGCCTGCACAACTTCCTGAACAGCAAACCAGGGAAGTTGCTCTTTTGTCTTAACGCTCTCCTAGGCGGCCAGGCCTTGGAGCCAGTCCAGTCAGGCATGGCTCCTCTCTTATATTTCTAGCAACAACAACAATAATAAAGTTGGAAGGGACCTTGGAGGTCATCTAGTCCAACCCCCTGCTCAGGCAGGAAACCCTGTACCATTTCAGGCAAATGGCTGTCCAGTCTCTTCTTAAAAACTTCCAGTGTTGGAGCATTCACAACTTCTGGTGGCAAGCTGTTCCACTGGTTAATTGCTCTCCTTAGTTCCAGGTTGCTTCTCTCCTTGATTAGTTTCCATCCTTTGCTTCTTGTCCTGCCATCAGGCACTTTGGAGAATAGCTTGACTGCCTCTTCTTTGGGGCAGCCCCTGAGATACTGGAATGCTGCTATCATGTCCTCCCCTGGTCCTTCTCTTCATTAAACTGGACAGACCCAATTCCAGCAACTGTTCTTCATATATTTTAGCCTCCCGTCCCCTATTAAACCAACAGTTACCCATCGACCAGAAGGAGCCCAGGAGCGATGATTGAAGTTAAGAGTCACAATTTAAAGGAAGGCTCTCCAACCTTGGCAACTTTTAAGACTGGGGGACTTGCAACTCCCAGAATTCCCAAGTCAGCATGGCTGGCTAGAGAACTCTGGGAGTTGAAGTGCACAAGTCTGGAAGTTACCAGTTTTGGGAAACCCCTGATTTACACCCATCCGTAAAACTAGCCCCATCCGCCGATCATCCCAGGCCACACCATTGATCCTTTGACCCCAGAGCCAAATCTTCCCGGCTCTCCTGTAACCCAGCAAGGTCCAGCCTGTCCCATAAGCCACAGCCGAGAAAGCACCCTGGCCAGGCATGCCCATCCTGGGGGGACACAGCCACACTCCCTCCCTGCCCCCCAGCCCCACAACAGACTCAAAAGGCCAGCACAACAACACGGCCAATACAGGCGGTCCTCTTACTTACGACGCTTCATCGAGTGACTGTTCAAAGTGACAGCACTAAAAAAAAGTGACACACGACCGTTCTTCACACTTACAACCGTTACAGCATCCCTGGGGTCAGCTGATGAAAATTCAGACGCTTGGCTGCCGTCTCGTATTTATGACGTTTGTGGTGTCCTGGGGGGGGGGGGGTGTCACACGATCCCCTTTTTGCGATGAAGTTCAACAGGGGAAGCCAGATTCGCTGAACCGCCCTGGCCCTGGCCCTAGCCAACGCAGAGATTCACTGAACAACTAGCGGCCAGAAAGGTCGTAACACGGGAGCAAAGCTGACTGTGCGGTTTAAGGAATGGGAAATGGGACGGAGCTGGGAGGGACCCTCGGGGGTCTTCTAGTCCAGCCCCCCCGCTCGAGCAGGAGAACCTATCCCAGGGGTAGGCAACCTGGGCTCTTTGACGACTCGTGGACTTCAACTCCCAGAATTCCTGAGCCAGCACAGCTGGCTCAGGAATTCTGGGAGTTGAAGTCCACGAGTCGTCAAAGAGCCCAGGTTGCCTACCTCTGACCCATCCCATCGCAGTCCCTTCTTAATTTCTGGCTCCCTCGTAAGTCGAGGACTACCTGCAGCTGACAGGTGACCAAGGCATGGAGGGGTTCTCCCCCCCACACACATACATGACCTAGAAAGGGGGCATAAAACGTAGCCCCCCCCCTCCCCCTCCCAGGGCCAGCCCAGAAGGGGGAGGGGGAAGAGGAAAGTCCAGGGAAAGGAGGCCACCAGGAAAGCCCAGGGCTGCCGGGAGAAGGGGAAGAGGCTTCCCTCGCGCCCTCCCTGCTGCCGCCAGGGCTCGGGAGGCCCTGGGAGGCGGAGGGGGGGCCGAGACCCCCCCTGGAAGCCCCCCACCACCATACCCCACCCCCCTCGGACCCCCCCCCCCAGGCTCACCCCGGGCCGGCGGCAGAGACGGCGGCCGTCCTTCGGGGCTCCGCTGCCGCAGCGCCCGGCCCGTCTCCTCCTCCTCCTCCTCCTCCTCCTCCTCCCCGGGCGGGCCGCCCGCCGAACCGGCCAGGCCTCTTCTTCCTCCTCCTCCTCCTCCTCCTCCATCGGCTCCCGGCCTTCCTGCCGCTGTCACTCAGGCCGGCCTGGCCCCGCCCCCTTCTCACCTGCGCCCCGCCCCTTCCGCCGCCGGGACTCTCCTCAGCGCCCAGGCCCGGCCCGAGTCATCTCCTCTCCGGCCGGCGCTGAGCGAGCGAGCGAGCGAGCGAGCGCGGGAGGGAGGGAGGCCTCTCGCCCGCCCGCCGCCTCCGCCGCCGCCGCCGCCGCCGCTTCTGTCAGCCGCCTCGCCCGACCTGCGCACCTGACGGGCAGCCGGGCCCCGCCCCCTCTTTCCCCGCCCCTCCCCCCTCCGCGCGCGGCCAACCCGCTTCCAGAGCCGGCCTAGAAGAGGAGCCAATCGGCGGCGGCGTCCGGGCGAAGAAGAGCCCGCCTCAGAGACGGGGAGGGAGAGATGGGGGGGGGAAGAAAGGGAGGGAGTTCGCGCGTGCGCACCTCTCACCGTGTCTCTCCCCCCCCCCCCCGCTCGGCTTTTCCGCGACTGGCGGGAAAGGGAGGACCAGGGAAGCCACGCCCCTTTCCGTGCCGCTCGTTCTTCTTCTTCTGGCTGGGGGATTCTGGGAGTTGAAGTCCAGAGGTCTTAAAAGGTTGCTGAGGGGGACCAGGACAGCCCTGGACCGCAAAGTCTTCCAGAATTTGAGGGGCGGCCACAAAGAGGAGGCCAACCTATTTCTCCGAAGGCAAGAGGAGAAACAACGGATGGAAACGCATCCAGGAGAGAAGCAACCTGGAACTAAGGAGAAACTTCCTGACAGGGAGGACAACTAACCAGTGGAACGGCTTGCCACCAGACGTTGTGGGTGCTCCATCACTGGAGGCTTTCAAGAAGAGACTAAATGACCGTTTGTCTGGGATAAGGTCTCCTGCTTGAGCAGGGGGTTGGACTACAAGACCTCCAGTGGATCTTCAAACTTGGCCCTTTTATGACTTGTGGACTTCAAGTCCCAGCTGGCTGAGGAATTCTGGGAGTTGAAGTCCACAAGTCATAAAAGGGCCAAGTTTGAAGACCCCTGACTTATAGTTACTGGGTACGTTCACTAGATGCTTCAAATCATGCTAGCCAAGGAAATGACGCTTTCCAAAGATTTTTCACCTTTTTTAAGGGTCTTCTCACCTGGCATCTGTGGGAGACCCATCTTATTACTGATGCATAAATAAAAAGATATTAATCTACCTTTCCAGCTTGGATCCTCTTTTGACAGAGGCATACAGGGTTAAGAACCTTGCCAAAATTCACGGCTAACACAATGGAATTCTGAATGGTGAGCCGATATAAGATGAGCACTATCTATACAATAAAGCAGACATGTCAAACACAAGGCCCGGGGCCAGATCCGGCCCGCGAAGTGGTTTCATGTGGCCCACGAAGCCATCCTGGAAACAGTGAGGGAACGGCCCCCACTGCCTTGGCCCCGGCCCAGAGACCCTCCTCCTGCCAGAGACCCCCAGATCTGTCCCCCTCCTGCCCAGGCCCCCATAGGCACCCTTGATGCCAACGATGTAGAGCTGGCCACGCCCACCCAGTAGGCCATACGCACTCTAGCCACGCCCACCCAGTTAGGCCACGCCCACCCAGGCCACACCCACCCGGCCCCCTGAGGGCAACCGCAATGCTGATGCGGCCCTCAATCAAATTGAGTTTGACACCCCTGCAATAGAGGAACTAAAGAGCCTCGTGTTGCGGGTGAAGAAGAATGATTTGTGCTTTAGATTGTAAGCCGCCCTGAGTCTTCAGAGAAGGGCGGGATATAAATGGGATTTAAAAAAAAAAAAAGCAGAGACATCACCCTGTCAGCAAAAGTCCCTATAGTCAAGGCTACGGTCTTCCCAGTTGCAATGTGTGGCTGTGAAAGCTGGACCATAAGAAAGGCTGAGCGCCAAAGAATTGAGACCTTTGAACTCTGGTGCTGGAGAAGACTCCTGCGAGTCCCTTGGACTGCAAGGCGATCAAACCAGTTAGTCCTAGAGGAGATCAACCCTGACTGCTCTTTAGAAGGCCAGATCCTGAAGCTAAAACTCAAATCCTTTGGCCACCTAATGAGAAGGAAGGACTCACTGGAGAAGAGCCTCATGCTGGGAAAGATGGAGGGCAATAAAAGAAGGGGACGACAGAGAATGAGGTGGCTGGATGGAGTCACTGAAGCAAGAGGCGTGAGCTTATATGGACTCCAGAAGATGGTAGAGGACAGGAAGGCCTGGAGGAACGTTGTCCATAGGGTCGCGATGGGTCAGACACGACTTCGCAGCTAACAACAACAACAATCTATACAATATTATATAGAGATTATTACTTTTCCAGACTGCGTGGGCAGAATTGCACCCAAGCGGGTACACTTCACCCACTTTGAGCGGTAGAGCCCAATAAATCTTTAAAAAAAATCACCCCCAAAAAGCATTTCTATTGACTCGTACTGTGGTTTGTCTAGTCCAGGGGTCTTCAAACGTGGCCCTTTTATGACTTGTGGACTTCAACTCCTGGTCTAGTTTGAGGCATAAACAATAAAGCTGTTGTGTAGTGCGTTCTTTGGAGGCAGGAAGCAAGACGAGAGGTTTCAAACAGGAACATTTCTTTATTGACGCAAACAGGAACAGAACTGAATCAGAGGCTTCTGCGCAGCTACTTATACAGTTGGCCACTAGGTGGCAGCCAATAGGTTTAAAGGAACCCATTCCTGCCCCAAATCATCCAATGATCTTCTTGGAGACTGCATGTGTGGCTAGTCAGCGACCGTTAACACAGACACCTCAATTGAGCAACCTTAAGCAGCATTCAAAAGACACGTGAACACAGTTCAAGTAAAATCCCAATACATTACACTCCTCCCCCCTAGAATGTACACACATTAATATTATTTGAGAATAAAGTCTTGCAAATGTGGTCTGTGCACCCTTGCAGACCGTCTGGGGGACCCAGGCAACCCCAGGTCTACCAGTTTGCCTGCTGGGCTGGGTAGCCCAGGGCTCACAGGTTCACAAGAGTTGGATTGACTGGAGTCTCTTTGGCTGGCCATTCCAGGTCGGCCCAAACCAAAGTCCAAAGTAGAAGAAGAGTCAGCGCAATTGCTGCCTTGTTCGGGTTGACTTTCCCAGTCTGGAGACCCATGCTGCACTCCCGGACTTTGTCCATCTACGACCACCTCCCCATTGTGCTGACTGCTTGAGTCCTCAGAGCGTGTGAACTGCCCTGCTTGGCTGCCAGTTTCTGGCCCTATTTGCGGACCTGCCATGAGGTCCTCGCTTAGTGGCCGTTCTGCAAAATGCTTCCGCAGCTGATCAATATGGTGGCGAATGACTCACTCCCCATCCAGAGCCACCTTGTAGGAAAGAGGTCCCGAAATTTTGACAATTTTACCCGGCACCCACAAGTTCCCATGCCCATAGTTTCGGACCCACACCCCATCACCCACTTGCAATCCCCTTGTAGCCTTTGGGCATGCGGTGTCTACTGCCACCCGGTCAGAATGCAATCTATCCAGCTTCGTGATGAGCCTTCTTCCCCAGCGAAGCTCTGCTGGGCTCTTGCCTATTGCTGTGCAAGGCGTAGTGTGCTGGCACAGCAAGAAATCAGCCAGCCTATGGTGCCAATCTCCGGTCACTATGCGCTTGAGTGACTCCTTTGTTGTGCGCACCATGCATTCGGCCTGCCTGTTAGTCGAGGGGTGAAAAGGAGCCGATGTTGCATGCCTTATGAGGTTAGTCCTCAAGAAGGCTTGAAACTCTGCCGCCGTGAACTGGGCCCCATTGTCCGAGACGACGACGTCCGGTAGCCCGTGTGTGGCAAAAAGCTTTCTAAGCACCTGGACGGTCCTAGCAGTAGTCATAGTTGCAACAGGAATTACTTCCAACCATTTAGAGTGGCTGTCGACCACTATCAAAAACAGCTGTCCCTGAAAGGGCCCAGCGAAGTCAATGTGAATTCTTGACCACGGTGTATGAGTTTCCTCCCATCTGTGGACAGGAGCATGTGGCATGTCTGGCCTGGACTGTTGACACGTGTAACACCCGTGTACTTGAGCTTCGATAGCCTTATCTAACCCAAGCCACCATAGGTAGTTTTATGCCAATGCCTTCATCCGGACTATGCCCAGATGTCCCTCATGCAGAGACTGAAGCACACGGTTCCTTAATGAATTGGGGACAATAACCCTGCTCCCCCATAAGATGCAACCCTTGTGAGCTGAAAGCTCGGGTCTACGTGTGAAGTAGCTCTGGAACTCTGGTCCAGGGCTGTTTTCCAGCCACCCTGTGTGAATCCATGACAAAACTCTACTTAAAATTTTGTCTGCAGCAGTTTCTGCAGTCACATCCCCAGCACGGAGGGGAAATTCAGGCAAATCCTGAACTGACAAAATGCGAGCTGCTGGAGCCGGATCTGGCTCTACCTGTGGCATTGGCAACCTGCTAAGGCCATCTGCGTGGCCCATGTCTTTGCCAGGTTTGTGAATCAGCCTGCAGCTGTAGGCTGACATAAAGATGGACCATCTTAACATCCTAGGGGACAGTATTTGAGGTGTCTGCCTATCTGTAGTAAATAACCCCAACAGTGGCTTATGGTCGGTGAAGACCGTGAATTCCCTGCCATACAAGTAAGTAATCATGGAATTTCTTCACCCCGGCCACATTGGCCAAGGCCTCCTTGTCAATCTGAGCGTAATTGCACTCAGCTGAAGACAATGTCCTTGAATAATAATAGGCAATGGGCACTGGAGTCCCATCACTTGCCAAATGGCTTAGGACAGTCCCCAGCCCATAAGGGGATGCGTCACATGCAATGCATGCAGGCAATGACTCTTTAAAGTGGGCGGGCACTGAATTGGAGGACAGTAGTGACTTTACTGCCTTAAAACTGTTTACCTTGGTCCACTTCCATGGGGTGTTTTTTGTCTAAGAGCCGGTGTAACGGCTCTGCCACTGTGGCCTTGTTAGGAAAGAACGCATGGTAAAAATTAAGAAGACTCAGAAATGCCCGAAGCTCTCCTTTTGACCTGGGGCTAGGTGCCAGCTGAATAGCCTTCAGCTTGGACTCGGCAACAAGAGGCTCTTTAGTTCTTCTTCACTTTCTGCCATTAGAAAGCACGATAATGCATGCTTATGTGTAAGCATTTATAGGTCGTGACTTCTGGGCAGTGGATAATTCTCCCTTTGTAACTGGGGTTGGAAATAGCATATACCTCCCAGGCACAGAGCATGCACGAGCTTGGTAAGACCTCATCAATCTAATCCAAATTAAAAACTTTGGGCCAATCACCAGAAGACGGTGAGTTCTAGTTCTGCCTTAGGCATGAAATCCGGCTGGGTGACTTTGGGCCAATCACCAGGAGACGGGTAGTTCTAGTCCCGCCTTAGGCATGAAATCCGGCTGGGTGACTTTGGGCCAATCAGTTTCAGTTTCAGTTTCAGTTTCAGTTTTATTTGATTTATATACCGCCCTTCTCCTTGGTAGGGACTCAGGGCGGTTCACAGGGATGACAGCAAGTTCTAATCCTGCCTTAGGCAAGAAATCCGGCTGGGTGACTTTGGGCCAATAACCAGGCGATGGTGAGTTCTAGTCCCGCCTTAGGCATGAAATGCGGGTGGGTGACTTTGGGCCAATCACCAGGAGACGGGACGTTCTAGTTCCACCTTAGGCATGAAAATCAGTTGTGCGACTTAGGGCTGGTTACTCTCTCAGCCCAACCCACCTCACAGGGTTGTTGTCGTCGGGAAAAGAGGAGAAAAGAGTATTATCTACATTCACCACTTAATTTACAAAGTAATAGAAGTGGGATAATCTCTTAAACAAATATTGCTCACAACGGCTGTCTTTGGGTGCCCATTAAATCCAGAGAAACCGTACAAAAATACCCATTGGAAAGAATGAATATTCCTGCTCTCTACCAAGCGCTGCTGTTCTAAAGCTTTTTACGTTTCCAAAGTTCTAAGTTTTTAACTTTTTAAGTTCCCAAAGGGCTTTGTCCAATTTGTAACGGAAACCGGAGACGGCATAAGGGACGTCCTTCCTCCCATTTTTCCAGGCTTCCACAAGGTCTGGGCTGGGCTGCGAGAGAGTAACAGGACCAGAGTTACCCGGTGAGAAAAGGGGAATTTTCGAAGCCTGTTTTGTGCTGTTTTGGGGGAAACGATCATAAGACGCCCGTCAGCCACGTTGATCTGCAGAATTGCATCTTCGTTTCAGAACAATCCGGGAATCCGAATCTGTCCTGTGTCTTGCTAATGATCCTGCCCGGCTTTCTGAAAGTTTACTGGGCATCTTCTCAACACATCCTTCTGGTTTTTCCCTCCCCCCCCCTGAAAAAAATGTAAATTAGCTCTGCATAGGAGGGGAATTTGGTGGGGGGGGGAGCCTTGCCTGGGAGAGCCTCCCTGCATACTATCGCAATAACCACACCGACTGCGTTTATTTTTCCCCCTTTCAAACCTAATCGTTCCTCGTCTCTGGATAATACACCATTCCGTCCTTTATCCATCAAACACCCCGGGGCCCAAGTGCCAGGCTGCCGATTCGCCTTCTTTCCTATTATTCTTCATTGAACTGTGTTAATGTCTCACTGGGCGAGCATCCCACCGCAGAAGAAATACAACGCCTAGTTTTGGTTTTATTTAGACTGGCGTTTCTCAGCCTGTGTGGCTTTAAGGTGAGGAATTCTGGGAGTTGAAGTCCGCCCGTTTTTAAATTCGTCAAGACCGAGAAACGCTGCTTTAGGTCCAATTCAATTGTCTTAACCAGGGGCCCTCAACCTTGGCAACTTTTAAGACTTGTGGACTTCAACTCCCAGAGTTCCTCAGCCAGCTTTTAGGCTGTCGGCCTTGTCCTGTGTATATCCTAGTAACAATGATAATCAATTCTGCGTGCCCCTGGCTTAGCATCTTTCCAATTTTCCATATTCCTGCATTTATTGTTATCAGCTGGGCATGACAATGGGCTACATTTAAGAAATTAACACCAAGTCCTAGAACTGACCCTTAACGTATGAATGCACAATATTAGAGCTCAGCCGGTTAAGAGACACACACACACACACACACACACACACACACACACATCCCAGCACGACAGATGAGTGGATTGATTTCTTATATATACACAATACTGTAAATAAAAGAACGCTAATATATTAGTCCCGCCGCATCTACGACTCTAGTCGGTATAAAAACGTATCCCTCCGGGTTAAAGCACAGAACAGGCTAGCGTTAAGCCACAGTTGGCCTGGTCAAATATGATGAACTGCCCTTGGCTGGGTTCACACGAGACGATCAAATTTTAAACTATCGTTTATGAACACCTGCAGACAATGGCCTCTTGGTTTAGTGCTCGATGGGAAGCTGGCTTAAGGAAGGGAGATTCACTCGTTTGTGGAAAGACCTTAACACTTTGCTGAGAATGGTGGACCGTGCTGGTCCCAAGTGACCACCTATGCTGGTTTATTCCGTAACCATAGTTTGAACAAGGCCCCGGGGGTCCTGCTAACACATTCTAAACCACCACAGCTGGATTTGTACAGCAATGCTCAGAGTCACTCGACAGTATACAGATTTAATAGATCAAAGCCACGGCAACAGGAAAGCTGCAACACAACACAACGCAAAGCCAGAAGCAACCAAAACACTTGGAATCTAAGAGCAGGCTCCGGAGAGGCAACGGGTGGGACTCCCTTTTTTCAAATACGGCCGTGGGTGGCTAACCAGCTGTCAATCAGGGGTCCTTTAACTGGGGACCCTAACCCAAAACAGAGAGATAGACTGGATGGCCTCAAGGCATCTCTCCACATTCTGAGTCCACGAGGAAGCTTCCTGGTCAAAAACAGTTCGCACAGCACAGTTATCCCCGGCTGAATTCTTCCTCCCGGATTTGTGTGGCTGAATCGCAGATTGACCGCAGAGCCTAAATTTGCCCACCAGGCACAATACGGATGCCTCGGGTCAGCGTGTGATGTGAATCCAGCCTGCCTGGCCCTTTAGCCCAAACCCCCAGTGTTGGGTCGCTAGCCTGGAACAATCTCAGTGGCTGGCTTAGCTAAATTAACTAAGTCAACTACTAGGGGAAAAGGGGTTATTTAGGACAGGATATCAACCAGACCTTCATGGCTTCCTCCACAAGCCACGGGGGAAGGACAGGGTGGCCCAAACCGTGCAAATCATAGTTAACTGTACTGACTGACCTGCCACGTGCCCATCAGCTGATCCAAGCGGCAGCACCTGCATCCAAACTGAAGCCCCCACCCATCCACCCACCCACCCACCCCCTGGTGCTCGTGGAGGAAACAGAAAGGGAAAGAAGGGCTGACGCTTCACTGACCGTCCCTCGCGGCTCAGAAACCACAGCAGATACGTTCGCGCTGTGCGCTAAATGGAAACAAAAGTATACCATGCGGTGAGGTGAGGCGGCGGCCGTCCGGTTCATAAAGGGGTTTGTTGTTTTTTTTTTAAAAAAAAATCTGCCTGCGTTAAGAAACAGTTCAAGGCTTCTAGGGCGGAACTGTCCCGCGTGCTGATCTCGGAAACCAAAAGAAAAAAAAGCAAAAGCTTGGAGGAGGTCTTTTTTTCCAGGAATCTCAACTGGTTCACTTCCCCCGCCACCCCCCCCCGGCCACCCCATTGCCCCAGCTGAAAGTTTGCCCAAAACACACCCAGTCACAAGGACCTACTTCTCAGATTATTATTATTATTATTTTAAAAAAATAAAAGCAAAAAAGGGCAGGCACAGAAGCTGTTGGGTTTGGCAATCTTTATATAACCACAATACAGAGTAACCATGCACAAAATCCAAGGGCGGTTATTTACAAGGGGAATTGCACTTAACAGGAAGCGAAGAAGAGAGGGAGGGGAAGGGGGGGAGGGGAAGGAATAAAAACGTGGCTCCTCCATCACCCGACCCCCCCACCTCCAGAGATCTGACAAGACCCCGGGAGGGTTCAGGTCAGGCCAGGGGAGAAGTGTCAACGGCCTTTCCAGAGTTTCGCCCGGCTACTCGGTGGCCGATTCCAAAGCCCCAGCATTTTTTGGGGGGGGGGGGTTTAACGCCCCGAGCCAGAACAGTCACACTGTCCTCTTTAAAACCCGTTGCAATGCTTGCAATGCTCTCTCCAGCTTCGCTGCTGGAGGCAGAGATGCCTGAAGGGCAGGGGTCTTCAAACTTGGCCCTTTGATGACTTTGCTGGCTGAGGAATTCTGGAAGTCCACAAGTCATCAAAGGGCCAAGTTTGAAGACCCCTGCCCAAGGGGTTTGCACTCCCTGTGGCCAAGAGCCAAAGATCCATCTAGAAAGGAAGCAGGCCATCTACGCGCAGGAGGGAAAGGGGCCCGGACCTCCGGCACTGCCTTTTAGCAAAGCGAGGACCCAACAGAGGCAACCCGGGCTGTCTTCTCCTCTTCCTTGGCCCTGGGGGGGGGTCTTCAGCCCCGAAGGGGGCCAGCAGCGGCGGCGGCAGGAGGGGCAACGGAGAGTTAGCAACAGCAAGTCCAAAATCAAAAATAAAAAAAACTGGGGAGCAGAGAAGAGCCAAACTCAGGCCAGGCCTCCTATGGCGTTCAGTTAGGCCGCTGCTATCCGGAGCAGGGAAGAGATTGCCACGCCAGGCTTCATTTCGAGACGCAAACCGCGTGAAGCGTGCGGACCGCTAACTTGCCCGCGCTCGGAAGGACTGCCGAGGTCCTCCAGATTGGGAAGGGCGAGGGGGGAGAGAGAGAGGGCGTTTCTTTCCCAACACCTCCCGCTCTGCTCCCCTCCTTTCCTTTATCCTTGCAGGGGCTGGATTTTTTATTTTTATTTTAATGGTTTTTGTCAAATTACTCCTGGGTTCCTTTCGAGAAAAAAGCCTCCAGAACCAAAGACAAAAAATAAATAAGTGTGTGTGTGTGTGTGACTTGAGACTGAGTCCTTACTGTGGGAAGGGGAGGAGGGGGGGGATCTAGTCACTCTTCCAAAGGTAGATGTGGAGACCAACCAAGGGGGAGCAGAGGGTCCCAGAAAGAGGATAGCCTTCCATTGGACAGAGATTTGATCTACTAGCACAGGGGGTCCTCATCAAACGTGGCCACTTTTAAGACTTGTGGACTTCCACTCCCCACGGGGCTGGGGAATTCTGGGAGCGGAAGTCCACAAGGTCTTAAAAGCGGCCAGGTTTGATGAGGACCCCCTGTCCTAGGAGGTCTGGGGCCTTGGGTCCAAAGTGGGAAAGGAGCTACGGGGCTGAGCCAAACCCAACTCTCTTTAAAGTGGGAGGCTGTTCACTTACTCCCAAGCCAGCCGGATTTTCTCCGCTGGTTGTATAATGGCTGAACCTGCACCCTGGACTGCCTTGTGTCAGAGGAAGAAGCAAAGGTCTCGCTGTGTGTGCGGATGTGAGGGGTGGGCGGGCGGGCGGCGGGGAAAGAGATAAGCAAGGAGACGGAGAATGTCCACGCCTCTCCTGCTTTTCCCAGCCACCAGACTACAAGGTGGCTTTGTGGCTTGGGCAGACTCTGCAGCGTCCTTCAGCCTCCGAAGAGTCGGGATAAACGGCCAGGCTCCGAAATAAATGCTCTTTTTATTTTCTGCCTGGCGTTATGAGTCGGAAACCCCACCGGGAAAGCGGAGGGGAACAAGCCCGGGGGGAGGGGGGGGGAAGCCATCAGCCGGTCTGGAGATCAGCTGGCAGGGGAACTTCCTTCCTCTCTTCCCAGGCTATCCATAAAAGGGTTTTCTCAATCGGTCAGAGGTTAAAAAATTCCAACGGCAAAACGGGATTAAAAAAAAAAGTTAATCGGCTAAAAAACACCATCTGCCGTTTGAGAATCTAGGCAAAGGAATAGAGGAATGTGGAAATTACCCTCTGAAGGAAAACGGAAGCTAGGGCAGCCGTCCCGCTCTCGTGAACGTGCCCCGAATCAATGGGGCAAGAGCAAAACTCCGCTTGCAAAGCGCACAGACATGCTGCGGCTGGCGGCCCAGCCGGAGGCTGTCGTGATTCCTTGGAAATCCGTAGCCCATCAGCTGTTTTCATCCCTGCTTCAAAAAGCCAAACAGCCAATAATAATAATAATAATCACAACAACAGTATCAAATTTGGTGGAATCAAGATCCTTTCCTGCGAATGACGGTTTCCCAGCAAACAGTCTAACTAGGGGTACACAATGTTTTTCCTTGCCCAGGGTTAGATTTTCATTGCACTAAATACATTTTTTTTGGGGCGGAATAACCTAAATCCTTAGGGAAGGAAGATGAGAGAGGCAGAGAGACAGACACACACACAGAGAAAGACCGACAGACACAGAGAGAGAGAGACAGACAGACAGACAGAAAGAGAGACAGACAGACAGAAAGAGAGAGACAGAGAGAGAGAAAGAGAGAGAGAGAGAGACAGGCAGACAGAAAGAGAGAGAGAGAGGGGGGGAGAGAGAGGACGGGGAGGGTGAATAGAGAGGCCTGCATATTAAGATGATAAGAGATAAGCAGCAAGTGACTCAGAGGAGGTAATAATACAAATTCTAAGATGCTCAACTATTATTTAAAAAAAGGGAGCTATCAAGTATTTGATTCTCTACCACGATTCCTCCAAACAACCTTACCAGTGCAAGTTATGTACATGGCATGAAAAATATTGCTTCGCACTCAATCCGAAAGGGGGGGAGGGGGAGGAGAGGAGGGGAAAGGGCAGGGACTAGCTGGAGAAGAAAGCGACATGCAAGGATGGGATCTCAGAGATATACACAGGGAAGCATTCCTACGGTGAAAAGGGACCCGAGAGAGGCCGGGTCAGCTGGCCCTTCATGTATTAAACTGGTTAGTGTCATGCCAGAGTGACGTATGGGAGCCGGTTCTTGAGGGTGCGCAAGGCTCTGGTGGAGGCTGGGGAGACAGCCGAGGTCACCGCGCACAGACACACTTCACTGCCCCAAACTGAACGCGGGTGGGTGGGTGGGTGGGGAGGAGGGGCAGGGCAGGGGAGAGAAAATGAGGAAAACTACAGCCCCCCCCCCACAAACCTACTTGCATGAGACCGGAAAGAGGGCCCGAGAGAAGGTGACCGGGTGGCAGAGCCAGCGATGCGTTTCCAGGTGTGAGCGTGCAGGGGTTTGCGCACGCCAACAAGACAGAAGGCCGCACCGCCAAGTGGTTTCCCTGACATGAGAGTTCTTTCCTGCCTGCAAAGCAGCCTGAATGGCAACCCCCCCCTAAAAAAAACAGAAAATAACGTAACACCCACACAACGCTCTCTTTAGGTCCCTTAAGCACCCATCCTTTCCATTCCTCTACATGAGGCACACAGGGAGCACGCCCGCACACGCGAGAAAACGTTTCCTTGCTCAATGTGGGATTTCAAAGCCCGCCCCTCCCTCCCCCCCAGCATTACTTTCATCCCCAGTCCCAGGGGAGGGGAGGTCAACCCTCTTGAGAACGCCCTAAAATGGAAGGGAGGAAAGAGGGGTCAGCAAAGGGCGGGAGGGGGCCAAGGAAGTGCCCACGTGTGACCGAGGAGGATGGGCGGCGGCAGCCGAAGGAGGTCACAGGTTCTGGCAGCACTGGAGTTTACTGGATTTCTGTCCGTCGGTGGTGGGAGGCACGCTGATGTCCACCACGTTGTTCCCCGGAGACTCGTCATGGGCAGACCGGTCCGCAATCTGCTTCTGGGACACGATGCGATAAATCTCTGCAAAGGAGACCGGGGGGGGGAAACTCTGGTGATATACATTTCTTACGTTTCCCGCCCCCACCCAACCATAAGCAACTGGGGAACACACCCTAGTGAGGGTGACCCACCCCATAACAACGCAGTCTGGGATACCAGGGTCCCAGGTTAAGGGGGGGGGGGGAAACAGCTGGATCCAGCATGTTGCAAGATGGAGTCGTCCGCTTGGCATTTGCTGGGATCCAGGAGATAATGTCCTTTATTGGCTTGGAAATTATTATGAAAAATCAGCAATAATAATAACAATAACAATAGCAGCAGCAGCAGCAACAATAACAACAGTTGGAAGGGACCTTGGAGGTCATCTAGTCCAACCCCCTGCTCAGGCAGGAAACCCTATACCATTTCAGGCAAATGGCTGTCCAGTCTCTTCTTAAAAACTTCCAGTGTTGGAGCATTCACCACTTCTGGAGGCAGGTTGTTCCACTGGTTAATTGTTCTAACTGTCAGGCAGTTTCTCCTTAGTTCCAGGTTGCTTCTCTCCTTGATTAGCTTCCATCCGTTGCTTCTTGTCCTGCCTTCGGGCGCTTTGGAGAATAGCTTGACTCCCTCTTCTTTGGGAGTCAAGCCCCTGAGATACTGGAAGGCTGCTATCATGTCACCCCTCACCCTTCTCTTCATTAAACTACACATACCCAATTCCAGCAACCGTTCCCTATATGTTTTAGCCTCCAGTCCCCCAATCATCATCTTTGTTGCTCTTCTCTGTACCCTTTCTAGAGTCTCAACATCTTTTTTACATCGTGGTGACCAAAACTGGATGCAGTATTCCAGGTGTGGTCTTACCAAAGCATTGTAAAGTGGTATTAGTATTTCACGTGATCTTGATTCTATCCCTCTTAATGCAGCCTAGCACTGTGTTGGCTTTTTTGGCAGCTGCAACACACGGCTGGCTCATATTGAAGTGATTGTCCACTAGGACTCTGAGATCCCTCTCACAGTTACTACTACTGAGCAAGGTACCACCTATACTATACCTGTGCATTTGATTTTTCCTGCCTAAATGTAGAACCTTGCTTTTTTCACCACTGAATTTCATTTGGTTAGATAGTGCCCAGTGTTCCAGTCTGTCCAGATCCTCCTGTATTTTAAGCCTATCTTCTGGAGTATTGGCTATTCCTGCCAGTTTGGTGTCGTCTGCAACTTTGATGAGTTCCCCATCTATCCCCTCATCCAAATCGTTGATGAAGATGTTGAAGAGCACTGGGCCCAGAACGGAGCCCTGGGGCACCCCACTACACACTTCCTTCCATGTAGATGCGGTTCCATTGAGGACCACACGCTGAGTACGGCCTGTCAGCCAGCTACGAATCCATCTGGTGGTGATGCTATCTAACCCACATTTTTCTATCTTATCAAGTAGTAGGTTGTGATCTACTTTATCAAATGCCTTACTGAAGTCCAAGTAAATTATATCCATGTATTTATTCTGCTGATTTTGTGTATGTGTGTGTGTGTTTGTACCCACTGCGTTCCAACGGCCCTTGGTGGCTTACGTAATTATATAATAAAAGCTAAAGGTTCCCCTTGTCCAGTTGCGTCCATCTCTGGTGTGTGTGTGTGTGTGTGTGTGTGTGTGTGTGGGCTCATCTCCGTTTCTTAGCCGAGGGAGCCAGGCCTTGCCTGAAGGCATTTCCCAGAATGGTTATATGCCAGAGGCTCATGCAGCGCTGTCACCTTCCTGCTGAAGTTTATCCACTCGCTTCTGCATGCTTGGTAACTGCGAGCTGGGCAGGAGCTGGGGCAAGTAACGGGTTTTGAATCCGGGCTGCCAACTTTCCAGCTGACCAGCTCAGCTGTGCCATCAGTACAGCAAAAAGTTGAAAGAGGCAGAGTAGGATTACAATTGCCTGTAAAATAACCATCATTAGACCCTACCCTGAAAGGCACAATATAACCAAGGACAAAATACCAAAAGTAAAACATAACTTGGACTGCAAGGCGATCCAACCGGTCAGTCCTAGAGGAGATCAACCCTGACTGCTCTTTAGAAGGCCAGATCCTGAAGCTAAAACTCAAATCCTTTGGCCACCTAATGAGAAGGAAGGACTCACTGGAGAAGAGCCTCATGCTGGGAAAGGTGGAGGGCTAGAGAAGAAGGGGACGACAGAGAATGAGGTGGCTGGATGGAGTCACTGAAGCAGTAGGCGTGATCCTAAATGGACTCCAGAAGATGGGAGAGGCCAGGAAGGCCTGGAGGAACGTTGTCCATGGGGTTGCGAAGGGTCGGACACGACTTCGCAAGTAACAACAACAAAACGTAACATATAGGAGTAAAAGAAAATGGCGGGGTCTTCAATATTAAGCAAGCATCAAAAACATGGGGGGGAAATAACCTCAAGCAAACAGGAGGGGAGTTCTAAAGTCACGTCATAAAGTTCTTGCACACCTGTCTGGCTTTTACCTGCTGCTGGAGAAGGAGCCCAAGTCCAAAAGCAACCAGGTGGGTGATGTCTACGATGGCTCCTCCCCAGCCACTGGATGACAGCCCACTCAAGCCTACCTCACCTCCTATATCACCACAGTCTAACTCCCATGCTCAGATTTGCTTGGCTTCGGCAGTCCAAACATCCCCCCAGAGCCATTGAGAATCGGAGGTTTAATTACCACCACCATCGTCATCATGGCTGGTCCTTGTATGTCACAGAAGACCGCGGTATAACACGGGATTGCCCCACCTAGCCACTCAGGAACAATGGCATCCACTGCTCAAGAGCCCCTGGGGGCCAGACTGCCACCGGAAAACGAGGGAATTCCCCAAGCACCTTTTGGAAACGTCTCCCATTCTGGGCCAGCTAAAGCCTCCCAGGGCAGCCCCACCTGCGGCGCATCGTAACAGTCCACGTGCCCGAGGCCACCTAAGCTACGAAAGATTGTGAGAAGAGACTCTTGAGCAGGGCAACCCAAAGCTGCACCGTTCACAGTTGCTAAGGTGGCCCCCAGACTCGATGCCACGTGAGGGCAGGTTAAAGCCTTCCAGGATTCTCGGCCTCGTGGGACCACGCTGCCAACACAGCAACGCACATCAAGCAGGGACGTTGCCGCGGCACAAAGCTCTCGGCTCCCTGGAGTCCGCCGCTCCAACCACGGGATCGAACAGGTGTTTGCCTCCGGCACAGGTGCCTCTGAAAGCCGTTGGGAGGCTTCTTGGAGGACAGCTGCCACTCCGGCTCCTTGCCCTGGGTTTGCTGCCCCCGAGGGGGATTTCCTTCTGAGAAGGCAGCACCACCAACTGGGCCCACCCAACAAGAGGGGGAAGCCGAGGTCCCTAAGCATCTGCCTACCTGGGATTAAGGCTGGCGACTGGGCAGCAGGAAGGTGGAACTGTCCCAAAGGTGCCTTTTTTCAGGAGGCAACTGGGCTTCCTGGTTCTTCCTTGAAGACGTTTCGCTTCTCATCCCAGAAGCTTCTTCAGCTCTGACGGGATGGTGGGGAACGGAAGGATTTGTACTCCTTGCAGAGAGCTGGTCATTTGCCTCCTTTTAAAGAGGGTCGTTGAGGCCACTTGGAGCGGAGGAGGGAGAGGGAATTCAACATCGTCTATCTCCAGTCCACAAAAGAGTCCCTTCAGCAGTTCCAAGGAGGCTCCACACCCACTTGCACCCCTCAGGTGACCCTGAGGACACAGAGAAACCTCCGAGTGGCCTCAACGATGCAAATGACCGGCTGTCTGCAAGGAGTATAAATCCTCCCTTTCCCCACCATCCGGTCAGAGCTGAAGGAAGCTTCCGGGATGAGAAGCGAAACGTCTTCAAAGGAAAACAAGAAAGTCCAGTTGCCTCCTGAAAAAGGCACCTTTGGGACAACAATGGCTAGTCCAGGGGTCAGCAACCTGAAACAGTGAAAGAGCCACTCGGAACCGGTTCCGTCACAAAAGGAAAAACTGGGAGCCGTAAAAAATGTCTGCGCATGGGCATACATGTGCGCATGCGCAGAACAGGGTTTGACTGAAGAGTGGAGCCAAGGCGAGATATGCACCTGCCCTGCATATTTGAATTGATTGGTTGAACTTTTTTAGTCCCACTTTTTTTTTTTTTTTGGACTGCACATGGCAGCGGACCGGGAGCCGCAGGAGACGGCTGAAAGAGCCGCATGCAGCTCCGGAGCTGCGGGTTGCAGACCTGTGGGCTAGGATGACTGAAAATCTCCACGAAGGTGGAATTGGTTTCAGATACTGACTCTACTTTCCTGGCCCAGCCCCAGGTTCCCACCCCACCTGCCTCAACATCTGTGTACAGAAAGCAGCACTAACCCAAGGCTCCCTTTACTCCAGGGAGGGGCAATTAATTTCCCCAAGAAACTGGGAGAGTTATGGGGGATCCCCAGCAACAAGCACAGTTGCCACACAGTTGAATCACAATTACGTGACCACGGGGATGCTGCCACGGTCGGTAAGCACGAGGAGCGGTCGCAAGCCACTTTTTTAACGCCGTTATCACGTTGGACGGTCACTAAAGGGACGGTCGTAGGTCAAGGACTATCTGTATCAAGACCCATTCCCCACTTTACG
The DNA here is from genome assembly GCF_964194415.1 of Vipera berus. NCBI lineage: Eukaryota > Metazoa > Chordata > Lepidosauria > Squamata > Viperidae > Vipera > Vipera berus. The sequence goes on from NC_138202.1 coordinate 1,588,037, forward strand.
CGCACCTGATGTTCCACTTGGATTTCACACACCTTCTCCTCTTTCCCCCATCACGCTAAACAGAGGGCGAATTTGGTTTCTGGAAATTTAGCACGGCAAATAAACTCTGCCCTTCAGTGTAGAGCTTTCCGCTTGCCATTTGGTAAGACCAGGAGCTAATCCTAAACGGTCGTGTGAATCGCATTTTATCCAGTGGAAGAGAGAGAACTGTATATGAGATGCGATGAGGCTAAACTTGGCAAGAACCACATAGGAGGGGTGGATGCAATTCAAGTTTCCATCGGGCAGCACCATCGCGATAAGACCCATCCTACAAACCGCACAATTCCTTTCCTGTCAGTCAGGAGTTTGCCAGATGGAGATGAGTGACAGCAATAGCAACAGCGCTTAGACTCATATACCGCTTCCCGGCGTGTTCGGAGCCCTCTCTAAGCGGTTTACAGAGTCAGCATATGAGCCCCCCCCCCCAGCAATCTGGGTCCTCATTTTACCGACCTCGGAAGGATGAGTCAACCTTCAGCCTGGTCAGGATCGAACTGCCGAAGTGCTGGCGGTCAACACAAGTAGCCTGCGGTACTGCATTCTAACCCCGGCACCATCACACTATACAATCGCAAAATTCAAGCCCTTGTACCCACGCGGGACTGTGGCCACACTTCTAGTGCAGAGGATGGAAAGCAATCAAGGAGAAACTACTCAAGCAACCTAGAACTAAGGAGAAACTTCCTGACAGTGAGAACAATTAACCAGTGGAACAACCTGCCTCCAGAAGCAGTGAATGCTCCAACGCTGGAAGTTTTTAAGAAGAGACTGGGCAGCCATTTGTCTGAAATGGTATAGGGTTTCCTGCCTGAGCAGAGGGTTGGACTAGATGACCTCCAAGGTCCCTTCCAACTTTATTATTATTATTATTATTATTATTATTATTATTATTATTATTATTATTATTATTATTATTATTATTATTATTATTATTATTATTATTATTATTATTATTATTACAGAGAGTTCAGGTTCCTTTACCTGTGAGGATGTTCTTGAAGGCTTCTTCTACGTTGGTCGAGTCGAGTGCTGAAGTTTCAATGAATGACAGGTTGTTTTTTTCTGCAAGGTGAAGAGAGAGAAAATATCATTTCAATCTTAAGGGCTACTTTGTGCAAACTGGGGGAAGGCCGATTGAATGTTTTAACAGGATTCCCCCCTCATGAGTTAACTGAAGGTTAATTACTACATAGAATGAAGGCTACTGCTAAGCTTGTAAGCCGCCCTGAGTCTTCGGAGAAGGGCGGGATATAAATGGAATTAAAATAAATAAATAAAATAAATAAATTACTGGTCTGGGTTACACATAACCAACATGGCCATCTGGGGTCAGTCTCTAGCCCGATGCCTCCCTCGCAACCCGGGAGAGGATCAGACAGTTCTACTTCTTCAGCTTCACATGAAGAAGAGCTGCTGTTGCATCCAAAAGGGATGCTTGTAGCTAGCTTTAACTATGAACAACAAAACAAAGCTTCGTTATGTTTTCAAACTGGCTTTAGTTTTGCCAACTTAAGTGTAGAAGAATCAAAGTTTGTTCAAGTCAAACTGGAACTGGAGAAGCATTTTATTTATTTATTAAACACTGCCCAGCTCACATAGAGGTGGCCTGCAATAATCATCTGTCCGAGATGCTATAGGTTCTCCTGCTTGAGCAGGGGGCTGGACTAGACAACCTCCAAGGTCCCTTTCTGCTCTGCTCTATTTTATTCTATTCTATTCATTATTCTATTCTATTATTTATTCTATTCATTATTCTATTCTATTATTTATTCTATTCATTATTCTATTCTGCTCTAATTCTATTCTATTCTATTCTATTGTATTCTATTCTATTCTCTATTCAATTCTGTACTATTCTAATTCTATTGCATTCTAATTCTATTCTATTGTATTCTATTCTATTTATTCTCTATTCAATTCTGTACTATTCTAATTCTATTGCATTCTAATTCTATTCTATTGTATTCTATTCTATTTATTCTCTATTCAATTCTGTACTATTCTAATTCTATTGCACTCTAATTCTATTCTACTGTATTCTATTCTATCCAAATTCTGCTCTATTCTATATTCCAATGATGGCAAACCTTTTAGAGACCGAGTGCCCAAACTGCAACCCAAAACCCACTTATTTCTCGCAAAGTGCCAGGGCTGCATCAGCATTGTGGTGCTCGCAGGGGAGTGGGGGGGGGGCATGGCCCACTGGGTGGGCGTGGCTGCAGTGGTCACGGCAGACTGGGTGAGCGTGGGCTAAGAGACGTCAACGGCCCAAACCTGCGAAAGCCCGGGCTTCATCCGTCGGCACGGCTCTCAGGTGACGCAGATCACTCTTGTTCCCCACCAACATGATGACGATATTATTGTCCGCGTGATCCCGCAGCTCCTTCAGCCAGCGTTCCACGTTCTCGTATGTCAGGTGCTTGGCAATGTCGTACACCAGGAGGGCCCCGACAGCACCGCGGTAGTAGCTGAAATTATTCCAAGAGAGTTACGCAAACTGAAAGCCAAAACGCGACGCGATCTCTCGAGCACAGCACAAACTACGAGGGGCCCACTTACCATCTCGTAGCCAAGAGTATTCGTCAAACGGGCATCCTAAGATCTTGCAAGATATTAGGTAATCCTTCACTTACAGCCCTTTGTTTAGTGACGGTTCAGAGTTACAACGGCATGGGAAAAAGGGACTTATGACCAGCTTTCACACTTGTGACCGTTGCAGGGCCCCCAAGGTCACGTGATCAAACTTCAACCGCTCAGAAAGTGGCATGGTTTTAGGACAGTTGCAGTTTCTCCCCCTCTGGGGTGGTGGGGTGGTGGTGAAAGGAATGGGTTCACTTTTTGTGACCTTCTGACACGCCGAGTCAACGAGGAAGCCAGATGCACTTAACAACCATGTTACTAACTTAACCCCAGTGATTCACTTAAGAACTGTGGCAAGAAAGGTCGTAAAATGGGGCAAAATTCACTTAACAACCGTCTTGCTTTAGCCCTGGAAATCTTGGGCTCAATTATGGTCATACGCTCAGGACTGCCTGTAATGATCTTAACCCCCCCCACCCCCCACCCCGTTAGCCACCTACGAGCCCTCCCGAGCCTTACGCAGAGGTGATGGCGCGATAGCGCTCCTGGCCTGCCGTGTCCCAGATCTGGGCCTTTATCGTCTTCCCATCCACCTGGATGCTTCTGGTGGCAAACTCCACCCCAATGGTGCTCTTGCTCTCCAGGTTGAATTCGTTCCGTGTGAAACGGGATAAGAGGTTACTCTTCCCCACGCCGGAGTCTCCAATCAGCACCACTGCCAGGGTAGGAAAAGACAACGCTCCATCAGTATTACTTCATTCACCCTCTGGAAATGGGAGGGAGGGAGGGAGGGAAGGAAGGAAGGAAGGAAGGAAGGAAGGAAGGAAGGAAGGAAGGAAGGAAGGAAGGAAGGAAGGAAGGAAGGAAGGAGCACTGGCAAACCAACACAAAAGGAAGGTGTGGCTAAGAGGAAGCCTTCAAATTATAGCTGAATATCCTGCAGGATGGCTGGATGCTACTTTTTCTATTCCACGTCTCCGCGCCATCCCAAATTTCCTTCAGTCGAGCTCAATTACTAGGCACTTCCAGGAGATTCCATTTTATGTACTTGGCAGCAGCACAGAAGTGATTTGCGACGGCCTTTTTCCAGGATGCTTCAAATGTTAAGACAGCTCTGCATTTCTTGGTGGTCTCCCATCCAAATACTAATCAGATCCAACCTTGTTTAGCCTTTTTCTTTTTAGAGATTTCCTGAAGTCCCTAGGTGCTCCCACTTAACTTAGGCTAAATCCTGCCAATGAAAACAGTAACTGAATCTAACTAACAATATTTTTAGAGCTACCCTATGCCCCTCTGCATCTGCCTCCTGATACAGACCGTTGTGCCACTTGGCGTTGGGAGACCTGGCAAGAGCAGAGGAGATTGTTCAAGTCTCAAGGCCACAGATGACACTTTGTGATATCTACAACTTAAACAGCCACTTTACCTGGACTATGAAGATAGCAGAAGCTCTTAGGATGAAACGGAAGAGTTTTAACCACAGTGAGAACCTAAACAATGCTTTCATCCATAAAACACAACACACGGAAATTAAAAAACGCTAAAGACAGTTAAACAAAAATAAACACCTGGGAGTAGAAAAACCCCTCTATATAGATAGATAAATAGATAGATAGATAGATAGATAGATAGATAGATAGATAGATAGATAGATAGATAGGCAGGCAGATAGATAGACGGAGAACATACCAAATACTCCTTCCTCTTCTTCTTCCTTTCCCCCCCACAACCAGAACCCTGTGAGATGGGTTGGGCCGGCTTTGGTGGCTAAAGCAGCCCTCACCATCTCCTGAGTTTCTAGCCTGGTGCTTTAACCACTAGGCCCAACTGGCACTCGTTGCCTTACACTGGCAACAGTCTGTACAGAAATTATGCCTCCTGCATCCACAGAAAAACTTACTGGCTAAAAAGATTCATCCTCACTAAGCTTTTATTTTCCTTTACTTCCTGACACGTTACTTTCTGTGCCCATTCTCACCTTCCGCTTGCTTTCTGCAGTGACTTTCCACAGCTTAAGCCGGGGGGGGGGGGGTGTCTTCAAGCTTGGCCCTTTGATGACTGGTGGACTTCAACTCCCAGAATTCCTCAGCCAGGCACGTGTGCCTGGCTGAGGAATTCTGGGAGTTGAAGTCCACCAGTCATCAAAGGGTCAAGCTTGAAGACACCCCCCTAGCTTCAAGAAACAGATAGCCCTAAGGAAAAGCAAGCAGGAACGTCCGTTTCCCCATCCTCAGAACCTGATGAAGCTTCTCGGATGAGAAGCGAAACGTTTTCTTCCTTTTCTCCAAGGAAACAAACAGTCCTTTTGAAGAAAAAAAGCAACTTTGAGACACGGGACTGGGCTGCTCTGCAGTTGTGGACCACTTTCAGCAAGCACACCTAACACTGGACTCCGAGGTTCCCCAGGGTTGGGCCGTAGGAGTGTTTTTATTTGCTCAATTTCATTACTACCTTAAGTTACATCTTCATGCTAACAAGGTCTGAGAGCTACAGCCTTACATTAGGTGCCCGAGATCCATATATGCTCTAGATCAGGGCCAGTTGATGCCAGCTCCATGATGCTAATTGCAGCTCAAATGCGATTGGATTATTACTGCAACCCAATGCTGGTAGCTTCTGCATCTCTAGATCCCCCAAATGTGCCCACAAGGAAATAATCACCTTTCTTTCTCTGACAATCTCCCACCCACCCCCACCCCGCTTTTAAACCCAGCCAGCACCAGTGTGAGCATGTGAGCATCACAACAGCTCATCAATGGCCCTGTTCTTTTACGCACCACGGGATAGGACACCCCCTCCGCCAAGAAAGCAAGGGGACAACAAAGACCTACAGAAAACATCTACCACATTTTTGACTCAGAAGACACTCCTGAAACAATACAGAACAAGAGTTGGATCTTAGAGATCTTCTAGTCCAACCCCCCTGCTAAAGCCTAAGATCCGATACCATTCTAGACAAACAGCTGTCCAGTCTTTTCTTAAAAGCGATGGAAAGTCACCATTTCTGGAAGCAAGCCCTTGCACTGATTATTATTATTATTATTAAATTGATAATGCCACCCATCTCCCTATCAATCCACTCATAAAGTAGCAATATACCACCACCCGAACATTAAAAACCTTCAAAACACAGGTGGTTAAACATGAATGTATGGGGTAGGTGGGTGGGTGGGATGGATGGATGATAGATACAGACAGACAGACAGACAGACAGATATAGTAAGAGTTAGATCATGGATGGATGGATAGATCGTGTGTGTTATGTATGTGTACCGATAGATGCATATTTTCTTTTGAGAGCAGGCAACAGAATTTCGTTTTTAATGGGTGTGCTCATACTAAAAAAGGACAATAAAAGGTTGATCTTCTGTAAAAAAAATGAGGACTGACAGAGCTCACTCTCCACTTAATAATAATAATAATATAAAGTTGGAAGGGACCTTGGAGGTCATCTAGTCCAACCCCCTGCTCAGGCAGAGAACTCTATACCATTTCAGGCAAGTGGCTGTCCAGTCTCTTCTTAAAAACTTCCAGTGTTGGAGCATTCACCACTTCGGGAGGCAGGTTGTTCCACTGGTTAGTTGTTCTAACTGTCAGGAAGTTTCTCCTTAGTTCTAGGTTGCTTCTCTCCTTGACTAGTTTCCATCCGTTGCTTCTTGTCCTGCTTTCAGGTGCTTTGGAGAACAGCTTGACTGCCTCTTCTTTGTGGCAGCCCCTGAGATACTGGAACACTGCTATCATGTCACCCCTCACCCTTCTCTTCATTAAACTACACATGCCCAATTCCAGCAACCGTTCCCTATGTTTTAGCCTCCAGCCCACTTCACCAGAGGGGAGTACAGTAGACACAACCCCTCCTACAACTCCATTCAGAAAAGCACGCCTCATTCTGAAAGGCAATAATACTAATAATTATTAACAATTTATACTTTTACAGTATTTTATTCAAATTATATACACATTTTGTATAGTTTCATCATTTTTAACACCGTAAACCAGCCGGAGTTACCGAGTTACCTTGTGGCAAGGTGGGTGGCTAACACACTTCATAAAAATAAATAATAATTCATCAGATTCATCTTGCCCCTGGTTCCCAGTCATCCTGGTCAGGTTTGAGCCTCTTCCGGCCGAACCCAAAAGAAGGACCTCCTAAACGTCCATTCAGAAGAGCACCGCATCGGCTTCTCAAAATCAGTAATACTAATAATTATTAACAGTTTACACTTTTACAGTATTTTATTCAAATTACATTATGCATTCTGTATAGTTTTATCCTTTTTAACACCGTAAGCCGCCGGGAGTTACAAAGTTACCCCGTGGCAAGATGCAATAAAATAAATAATAATTCAGATTCACGTTGCCAGCTTGGGGAAAATCCAAAGGAAGGACCGGGTCTGGCTTGAAATAGCACCCCTTCTATTTCCCCCATTATTTTTGTTATTTTAGAAACGGCATTTTCTTCATTATTTTTGTTTTCTCAGAAACTGGGGCGGCATTTTTTCCATTATTTTTGTTATTTTAGAAAGGGGGGACTGTCTTCCATTATTTTTATTTTAGAAATGGGGGTGCTGTTCTCCATTATTTTTGTTTTCTCAGAAACCGGGGCGGCATTTTCTCCATTATTTTTGTTATTTTAGAAACGGGGGGGCCCTTTTCTCTATTATTTTTGTTATTTTAGAAAGGGGGGGCGGCGTTTTCTCCATTATTTTTGTTATTTTAGAAACGGGGGCGGCCTTTTCTCTATTATTTTTGTTATTTTGGGAAAGGGGGGGCTGTCTTCCATTATTTTGGTTATTTTAGAAAGGGGGGGAGGGGAGGGAAGAGATCGCTTGGGGAGGCTCACGGGGCGGGGGGGGCACCGGGGGGGCGGGGGTTTCCAAGCGGCCCCCCCAGAGAAACGGGGGTCTTTGGGGGGGAGGGCTCCCCTGCCTTCAGCCCCCAGCCCCATTCCTCCGGAGGCCTGACCCGCTCCGGGCCCCGCAGAGGCGCTGGGGGGAGGGGGCGGCGGGAAGACCCTCGCCCTCAGCCCCCCCCTCCGCCCCCCCCTCCCAGCAGGCCCAGGCCCGCTTCGCGCTGCCCGGCGCACCTTTGAAGAGATAGTCGTACTCGTCGTCGCGGGTGCCCATGGCGGCGCTGGCCCCGTCCCGCTCGAGCGGAAGGCAGGCAGGCAGGCAGGCAGGCAGGCGAGGCGGGCGGGCGGGCGGGCGGCCGGAGCCGAGCAGGCCGAGCCGGAGCGATCCGCGCCGGCCCTGACAGGCTCCCCTCAGGCAGGCGAAGGGCGGGGCCGGCGCGGAGCTGACGCGGCGCCGGGAAGGGCAGCCCGCCCCGCCTATCAGCGGCGGCGCTCGCGCCTCGGGAGGCGGGACTTCATCCGGGCGGCCGCCAGTGCTGCACTAGCGCGAGCGGCGGCGGGGACCAATCGGCGGCCGGCAAGGGCGGGGCAGCGAGCGTTGTGGGGAGAGACGGTGGAGCCGCGCGGGGGCGGGGCCTCTGGCCGTCTCTGGAGTTTCCGAAAGGTGGCGGCCCCGCCCCCTCCTGCTTAGCATTTGAAAGGCTGCGGGGGGGGAGGGGCGTCAAGCTGCCACTCTGCGCGTGGGGATCCCGCCCCCTCCCCGCTCTCTTCTCCTCAGAGATTAGAGATAGACAGACAGACACAGGTAGATAGATAGATAGATAGATAGATAGATAGATAGATAGATAGATAGATAGATAGATAGATAGATAGATAGATAGATAGATAGATAGATAGATAGATAGATAGATAGATAGATAGATAGATAGATAGATAGATAGATAGATAGATAGATAGATAGATAGATGATAGATAGATAGGATGGATGGACAAAGACAGATTGATAGATAATGAATTGACTAATAGATGATAGATTGATAGTTGGATAAAAACATGGCAGATAGATAACAGGGTACACATTGGTGATTGATAGAGATGGACAGATAGATAGACGGATAGATGGAGGATGGATGGATATTTGGATAGAAATGAGTAGGATAGATAATAGATGGTGGATAGATAGATAATTGATAGATGGTAGGTAGATGATAGGTAATTGCTAAGCACATTGATTTGTGCTTTAGATTGTAAGCCGCCCTGAGTCTTCGGAGAAGGGCGGGATATAAATGGGATTAAAATAAAAATAAAAAATAATAATTGATACAGATAGACTGCTATAGATAGTTGATTTATATCTCTCTCTCTGTCTATCTATCAGTCCATCTATCATATTTAGAAGGCATCCATCCGCCCCCTCCCTGATTACCAACTCCAGATGTGGGACACAGTCAGCCAGATGTCCATCGGCATCTATATTTGAATATAGATGCAGTTGGGTCTTTGTCCACAACTTACAACCATCTGTTTAGTGACTTTACAACAGCACTGGAAGAAGTGAGCGACCACAGGCTGATGGGTCCTCGCCCTTAATGACCGCTGCCGCATCTCCAAGTCATGGGATGAAATGTTGAGTGCTTGGCAACGGCGTGGATTGATGACCTCCCACAGTCCCGCAATCTCCCTTTCTGACCAAGCTGAGAAAATGGGGGAAGCCAGATTGGCGTAATGATTGTGCAATGATTCACTTAGCGACCAGGGTGAATCGCTTTGTGACCGCGGCACAAAAGCTGGTAAATTGGGCTGTGGTTCACTGCCAAACCTCCTTGCCAAGCGAGGGGACGTTCTGGTCCTCGTTGTGCTTGTCACTGAAGGACTGGCTTGTATCAGTACATCTTTCATACTTAATTCAGATTTTTATCCGGCATTTTTACATAGATGCCACACACTTCGTTTAGTGACTGTTCAAAGTCACGACGGCACTGAAAAATGTGACTTATGACTGTTTTTCACAGTTATGACCTTTGCAGCATCCCCCCCCCAGGATCACGTGATCAAAACTCAAGACGCCGGGCAACCGACTCATAACCACGGCCATCGCAGTGTCCCGAGGTTACGTGACACCACCACCCCCTTTTGCCACCTTCTGACAAGCAAAGCCCCAGGGGGGAGCCAGATTCACTTAACAACCGTGTTACTAACTTAACAATCGGAGCAAGAAAGGTCCTGAAATGGAGCAAAACCCACATAACAACTCTCTTGCTGTAGCAGTGAAAATTTTGAGCTCAATTATATTCGCAAGTTGAGGACTACCTGTATATATTTGGCTGAAGTGGTTTAGGGTTTCCTGCCAGAGCAGGAGATTGGACTAGATGTCCTCCAAGGTCCCTTCCAACTGGAGGTCTTCTAGTCCAGCCCCCTGCTTAAGCAGGAGAGCCTCTACCATCTCAGAAAGGTATAGTCTGAGTCTCTTCTTGAAAATCTCCAGTCATGGAGTGCCCACAATTTCTGGTGGCGGGCTGTTCCACTGGTTAATTGTCCTCACTGTCAGGAAGTTTCTCCTTGCTTCTCTCCTTGATCTGTTTCCAACCATTGTTTCTCGTCCTGCCCTCTGGTGCTTTGTTATTCTTGTTACATGTTTTGTGCCAGCCCATGGCAGTTCCCCAAATAGGTCATCAGATGGAGCAAAGAGGCTTCTTTGCTCCCCTGCAGCAGCCCCATTGGCGAGAGAGTTTTATGGCTAGGGAGGGGCCAAGACCCCCCATAAATACCTCTGCCCAGGAGCTGCTTCTTTGTTCTGCTTCTCTTTTTCTATCTTCTCACTTGCATGCATTCTCTATCATACAAGCATGGATGCTTCCATGCCATATAGCTCTTTTTATATAACCTATCGATGAATAAAGCTTCATAATGACTGCATCTCTGCATTCTGCCTCTTTTACTTGGAAGCACCTTAACGTCCCATCGATCTCTCGTTAGAACTGCTTCACAAATTGGTAGCAGAGGCGCCCAAACCTCCCCAAACGTCGGCAGGTCTGCGCGGAGGAACGGAGACCTGGGGAGGCGCCCAAACCTCCCCAAACGTCGGCAGGAGGAACGGAGACCTGGGGAGGTTTGGGGAGGCGCCCAAACCTCCCCAAACGTCGGCAGGTCTGCGCGGAGGAACGGAGACCTGGGGAGGTTTGGGGAGGCGCCCAAACCTCCCCAAACGTCGGCAGGTCTGCGCGGAGGAACGGAGACCTGAGGAGGTTTGGGGAGGCGCCCAAACCTCCCCAAACGTCGGCAGGTCTGTGCGGAGGAACGGAGACCTGGGGAGGTTTGGGGAGGTGCCCAAACCTCCCCAAACGTCGGCAAAAGGAACGGAGACCTGGGGAGGTTTGGGGAGGCGCCCAAACCTCCCCAAACGTCGGCAGGTCTGCGCGGAGGAACGGAGACCTGGGGAGGTTTGGGGAGGCGCCCAAACCTCCCCAAACGTCGGCAGGTCTGCGCGGAGGAACGGAGACCTGGGGAGGTTTGGGGAGGCGCCCAAACCTCCCCAAACGTCGGCAGGTCTGCGCGGAGGAACGGAGACCTGGGTAGGTTTGGGGAGGTGCCCAAACCTCCCCAAACGTCGGCAGGAGGAACGGAGACCTGCCGACGTTTGGGGAGGTTTGGGGAGGCGCCCAAACCTCCCCAAACTTCGGCAGGTCTGTGCGGAGGAACGGAGACCTGGGGAGGTTTGGGGAGGCGCCCAAACCTCCCCAAACATCGGCAGGAGGAACGGAGACCTGCCGACGTTTGGGGAGGCGCCCAAACCTCCCCAAACGTCGGCAGGTCTGCGCGGAGGAACGGAGACCTGCCGACGTTTGGGGAGGTTTGGGGAGGCGCCCAAACCTCCCCAAACGTCGGCAGGTCTGCGCGGAGGAACGGAGACCTGCCGACATTTGGGGAGGTTTGGGGAGGTGCGCGCGCACCTCCCCAAACTTCGGCAGGTCTCCGGACGGCGGCGGCTTGGGAGAGGTGCGCGTGATCCTGGAAGCACCGAAGCCTCGGCCGCGCGCAAGTCCTCGGTAAGCTCCGGGCGGTCACTTGATTCGCGTCTCCTGAGGGAAGGGGGGGGCGACTGGAGCGGGCGTGTTTCCTCGCCTGCTGGGCGCTGCGATTTGCCCGGGGAACGCGCGGGCCCCGAATGGCAGCGTGGAGCGAGGAAGCGGACAGCCAGGGCTTCCCCGAGAGCCGCGGCCACACAGGGTATTCCTGTGTATTCAGGCTTGCAAAATGGCGGATCGAGCCTCTGCTGGCGGCAGAGGCTTGCAGAGCGCGGATCCAGCCTCCGCCGGCGGCGGAGGCTTGCAGAACAGCGGATCGGCTTATACTCGAGTCAACAACTTTTCCCAGTTTTTGGGGGTGAAATTGGGGGTCTCGGCTTATACTCGAGTCGGCTTATACTCAAGTATATACGGTATATAGCCAGCCGCACCAACAGGCTGAAAAACAGCTTTTATCCGTGGGCTGTTAGGCTTTTAAACGGGAAATAATTTTTTATAAACTTTATGCAGAATTGACTTGCGAGGCCGGTGTGTGGTGCAATTAGCTCACATGGTGTAATAAGATGGTTTGTTGTCACTGTGAGTTGGGGGGTGGGAGAACGAAGGGAGGCTCAGCTAATCTCAATGCATACATGGTTGTACTTTGACTGACAATAAAGGTTCATTCAAAACCCACTTATGTATTGTCGGGTGCCGGGTGGGCATGGCTGCAGTGGTAATGGCAGACTAGGTGGGATTAAAAAGTTCAATCAATTCCAACTTTGTGAGATCTTTCCCCCCCCCCCCAGGTTAAAATTGATTGATTGAACCTTTTTTTCTTTTTTTGCACACGGCGGCGGAAGCCTAAAGCGAAAAGGTTTTATAAAACCCAGCTGAAGGCCTAGGACTGGGGCGACGGCGCACATGCCCAGAGGGCTGTGCCTGCCACCTGTGGCATGCGTGCCATAGGTTCACCACCACGGCCCTATACTATACCTGTGCACTTGGTTTTTCTTGCCTAAATGTGGAACCTTACTTTTTTCCCACCACTGAATTTCATTTTGTTAGATAGCTCATATTTAAACGATTGTCCACTAGGACTCCGAGATGCCTCTCACCGTTTGTCTCTCTAGACCACGGGTCGGCAACCCGCGGCTCCAGAGCTGCATGTGGTTCTTTAAGCCATCTCCTGCGGCTCCCAGTCCTCCTCCGCCGGCGGAGGTTTGGGGAGCTGCGCGCACAGCTCTCCAAACCTCCACCGACTCGTTTGCACAGCTGCCATGTTCGTCCATGTTTGACGAACGCGGCAGATCTCCAAACGGGACAGCGGAGGTTTGGAGGTCCATGCGCACCAAACCTCCACCGTCCCGTTTGCATAGCTGCCGCGTTCATCCATGTTTGATGAACGCGGCAGCTGTGCAAACGGGCGGCGGCGGTTTGGAAAGGTGAGCGCGCACCTCTCCAAACCTCTACCGTCCCGTTTGCACAGCTGCCGCATTCGTTCATGTTTGACGAACGCGGCAGATCTCCAAACGGGACGGTGGAGGTTTGGAGAGCTGCGCGCGCACTCTCCAAACCGCCACCGTCCCGTTTGCACAGCTGCTGTATTCGTCCATGTTTCTTTCAAATGCGGAGGAACACAGCAGCTCTGCAAATGGGGCGACGGCGGTTTGGAGAGCTGCACAGCTCTCCAAACCTCCGCCTCCCCGTTTGGAGAGCTGCTGTGTTCATCAAACGCAGAGGTTTGGAGGTCCCGGGGGGAGAGGCAGGGTGCTCGGGTGGCTCCGGCGGCACCCAGGCTGAAGGCACTGCCGCAACCCAGCTCCCATCGCCAGGGAGACCCGTCGCCGCTGTTGCGCAGGTGCCTCCCGGCTCGGGGGAGCCGCACTGCAGGAGACACTCGCGAGGCTTCCTTCGGGTGGGGAAGGGCCCGTTGCCTCCGAGGGGTGCTGGGCGGGATCCTCTGAAAGGCCGTTTCCTTCCTCGTCTTCGCGCGGCCCTCCGCGGTCGTCTCGGCCTGCGAGTCCATCCCCCCCGTAAGCGTGCGGCTCAGGATGCGGCGCGGGTGTCGGGGTGGTGTATGTATGTTTTTGCTTGTTCTGCGCATGCGCATGCGTGCACGCAGGCGCACGCACATTTTGCGGCTCCCACTTTTTTGTGTGTGTGACGGAACCGGTTCCGAGTGGCTCTTTTGCTGTTTCGGGTTGCTGACCCCTGCTCTAGACAATTTAGTTTAGTTTTAGTTTTATTTAATTTATATACCGCCCTTCTCCTTGGTAGGGACTCAGGGCGGTTCACAGGGCATGTATAAAAAAGACAATACAAAAATTAAAAAAGATTAAACCAATGCCCGGTTAAAAACAGTAATACAATTCTAAAACACAATTTAAAACCCATAATCCCCCGTCAGGCCAGACCAGCTAATTCAAATAGGTGGGTCTTCAGGCCACGACGGAAAGTTCGGAGATCTGATGCCGTCCGGAGCTCCACCGGCAGTTGGTTCCATAATGCCGGAGCGCCCACAGAGAAGGCTCTCCCCCTGGGGGCCACCAGTCGGCATTCCCTGACTGGCGGCACCCTGAGGAGGCCCTCTCTGTGGGAACGCACAGGGCGGAGGGGAGTTGATGCCGGCAGCAGGTGGTCCCCGAGGTAACCCGGACCCATGCCATGTAAGGACTTAAAGATCATAACCAAAACCTTGAACCTCACCCGGAAGACAACTGGTAACCAATGCAGCTCGCGGAGCAAAGGTGTAACATGGGAGTACCGGGAAACTCCCAAGACAACTCTCGCGGCCGCATTCTGTACCAGTTGGAGCCTCCGAGTGGTCTTCAAGGGAAGCCCCATGTAGAGAGCATTACAGTAGTCAAGGCGAGAGGTCACGAGCGCATGAGTGACCGTACACAGGGCATCCCGGTCCAGATAGGGCCGCAACTGGCGCACCAGGCAAACCTGGGCGAAAGCCCCCCTAGTCACGGCCACTATATGATCTTCCAGGGAAAGCCGTGAATCTAGGAGGACTCCCAAGTTGCGAGCCCTATCCACGGGGGGTAAAAGCTCACCCCCCATAGAAAGAGATGGAACATTTTGAATGTCCCGGGATGCCGGAATGTACAGCCACTCAGTCTTGTCAGGGTTGAGTTGAAGTCTGTTCCTCCCCATCCAGACCCGAACCGCCTCCAGGCAACGGGACATCACAGCGAGGGCATCACTGGGGTGGTTTGGGGTCGAAAAGAAAAGTTGGGTATCATCGGCATATTGATGATACCCAACTCCAAAACCACGAATGATCTCACCCAGCGGTTTCATGTAGATGTTGAACAGGAGAGGCGAGAGGACCGACCCCTGAGGAACTCCACAAACGAGAGACCTAGGGGCCGATCTCTGCCCCCCTGCCAACACCGACTGCAAGCGTCCCAGGAGATAGGAGGAGAACCACTGAAGAACTGTGCCTCCCACTCCCAATCCCCTGAGACGCCGCAGCAAGATACCATGGTCGATGGTATCGAAAGCCGCCGAGAGGTCTAATAGGACTAGGACAGAGGAATATCCCCTATCCCGAGCCCTCCAGAGATCATTCACCAGAGCGACCAATGCCGTCTCTGTGCTGTACCCAGGCCTGAAACCCGATTGGTAGGGGTCCAGATAATCCGCTTCATCCAGGACCAGAGGGAGCTGATGCGCCACCACACTCTCGACAACCTTCGCAAGAAAGCGAAGGTTGGAGACTGGACGAAAGTTGTTCAATACAGCTGGGTCCAAGGCAGGCTTCTTGAGGAGAGGTCTCACCACCGCCTCCTTCAAGACGGTGGGGAAATAACCCTCACTCAGAGAAGCAGATATAACCGCCTGGAGCCAGCCTCGTGTCCTCTCCCTAGCTGCATAAACCAGCCAGGAAGGGCACGGGTCCAACAAACATGTGGAGGAGCTCAGCCTCCCCATAATCCTGTCCACTTCATCAGGGGTCACAGAATCAAACTCTTCCCAGGTAACGTTGACAAGACCGCCCGTGTCCTGACCGCCTGACTCTGCCCAGCTGGAGTCCAAACCGGTCCGAATCCGAGCGATTTTATCCGACAGATGTTGACTAAATTCCTCGGCACGACCCTGCAAGGGATCCTCCCTCACCTCCTGATTAAGAAGTGAGCGAGTCACCCTAAACAAGGCGGCCGGGCGATTATCTGCGGACGCGATGAGGGTGGAGAAGTAATTACACCTCGCCACCCTCATCGCTGCGAGATAAGACCTAATATAGGTTCTTAACCGCAACCGGTCGGTTTCGGATCGGCCAGACCTCCAGCGGCTCTCTAGGCCCCGTTTCCGACGCTTCATCTCCCGGAGCTCCGCGGAAAACCATGGAGCTCGCTGGGATCTGCGCCGGGTCAGGGGCCGCAAGGGTACAACCCGGTCAAGTGCCTCAGTGGCTGCCCTTTCCTAGGCTTCCACTAAGGCATCAGCCGAGCTGTGAGCGATGGAGGCAGGTGGGGACCCCAGCGCCGCTTGGAATCTATCGGAATCCATTAAGCGTCTGGGGCGGTACCATCTAATTGGCTCCGTGCCCCCACGGCGGGGGGTGGCAAAACGGAAGACCAGCCGCAGGAGATGATGATCGGTCCATGACAGGGGCATAATAAATGGAGAGCCCCCACCTAGATCATCCAACCACCGTCTAGATAAAAAAATCAGGTCAAGGGTGTGGCCTCCCTCATGAGTTGGCTCAGAAATTATTTGCGTCAGGTCCATGGCCGCCATGGAAGCCATGAACTCCCGAGCTAGCTCAGATGAACCTCCCAGGGATGGTAGATTGAAGTCTCCCAAAACTATAAGTTTGGGAAACTCAACCACCAAACCGGAGAGGATATCGAGCAGCTCGGGCAGGGCTGCCGCTGCGTGACTAGGCGAAATATACACCAGCAGCAAGCCCAACTGCGCCCCAGGACCAAATCTCATAAAGAGAGACTCACACCCGACTATCTGAAAAACGGTGGTCTCCCGCGGACATAAGGTCTCCCTGATAGTCACCGCCACACCCCCACCCCTACCATGAGCTCGTGGCCGGTGTAGCACCCGGAAGCCTGGTGGGCAGAGGTCAACCAAAGGGACCCCACCCTCTGGGCCCAACCAAGTCTCCGTGATGCAAGCCAGGTCCGCATGCTCACCCTCAACTAAATCCCTAACGAGGGGAGCTTTGTTAACCACGGACCTGGCATTCAGGTACACCAGCCGGAGCTCAGGAGGCTGCACATCCTCGCTCCCGGGATCTCGGGGAAGAAGCAGAGGGTCGGAGCGCCTCACCGCTTGCAAGTAGCGGGGACGGCCCTCCCGGTAGCGATACGGCCCCCTGTCGTATTTATTTATTTCTCAGGATCATGTCCTTTTGTTCTAGCAAGTGAGCCGACTAGATGTCCTCCTGGTTTCCCCCCTCCCTCCCCCGAGTACCCAAATCCTGAATTTCAGACACTTAAAATTTTATCTTTGCCAGGGTGCGTAGCATCCGCAACCTCCTGGCCATGTGAACCAGGACTGTCCAAAAAGCTTCAACCTCTGTTTTTAAATCATCCCACGGTGCCGCCAAAAGAATCTGAACGGGAGGGGAAAGAAAAAAAAATCCCATCGTTTTTAATCATTATTCATCAAAGACATATCACTGACCACAAAGTTTCACACCTAAGTATAAAAAAAAGATTTTTTTTAAAAAAAAGCGAAGAGGAAAACAAAATAAAAGAAATCTCCCATTTCTTATGGTGAGCATATACATATATATATATATATAAACATTGGAGGATTGGAAAAGGGACAAAAAACACGCCTAACACGTAACCACCGCCCACCGCCCACCCCCCTGCACAAGACCAACCCAGGAGCATTTTTAAGTCAATATGACCCAAAGAGGATCCGAAGAGAGGGGGGGGGGGCGCATTAAATTCAAAGATGCCAGTTTGGGGGCTCTGTAAAAGAGGCCCCTAGCACTTGCAGGGGGGAGTGGCCTTCTACCCCCCCACCTCACCAGCCTCCCCGCCAGCCCCAGAGCTGTCTCAATGCCTTTGCAGAGATTTATTTTTTTTTGGGGGGGGGGGGGAAGAAGCCACGTGTGTTTTGCACATGGATGTGGCATAAAATCAGCGGAATCAGCCTCGCCGCACCCCAAAAAACTTTCACGCGATCCCAGGAGTCCGAGGTGGGGCTCCCCAAATTCCTCTGCCCCCCCGATGACATCACAACACAGCAGCCTTCTCCCCACATATGTACCCACCCCCAAGGGCCAGGCTCACCCCCTCCCTTACAAAGGAAGCTGCCCCCCCCGCCTGGACCCTCCGACCGAACGCCAGCTGTGGGGCACGGCTGCCCAGGCTCCAGAGACAGAGACCAGCTGCGTCTCGCGTGAACCAGCAGGAAGGGCCGTGCCCAGTCTTTTGTGTGTGTGGAGGGGGGGGCTTAGGACCCCCGGTCCGTCTCTGCAGGGCGGATCTTCATGGCAGCGTATCGCAGGGGGTAGTAGCGCCCCCGCCAGGTCTTCCAGAAGATGCCTTGCTTTCTTTCGTGCCGCTGGCGTGGGATGGAGCGGAAGTACCGGCCGTTGAGGTTGACGTGGCCGCAGTAGCTGAACCACCAGCCCCCTGCAAGGAGAGAAGGGGCAGAAGATGGGGGTCAGCCAGGCACGTAAGCTGACTGGGGGGTGGGGTGGGGGGGAAGATTCCCTTCCCAGGGCCCCAGCAGGACAGCACCTCCATCGACAAGGCGAGAGGGAAAGGTTACAGGTAGATTACAACCGATCCCCAAAATTTCCGTCCTTAAGCGAGGCATTTGTTAAGTGAGTTTTGCCAACGTTGTTAACTGGATCGCCGTGGCGGTTAAATCAGTAACAAAGCCGTTAAGTGAATCCAGCTTTCCCCGCTGATTTTGCCTGTCACAAGGTCAAAAGGGGGGGAATCCACCTGATCCCGGGGAGGCTGCGACCGTCACAAATACGGACCAGTTGACCAAGGTTCTGAATTTTGGTCATGTGACCCGAGGAGGGTGGGGGAGAATGCTGCAGCAATGGCCGTAACTCTGAAATATGTTTGTAAGTCCCTTCTCTCAGTTGCAACTTTGAACGGTCAGTAAATGAACTGTCGTACGTCGAGGAGCGACTGTATATTCCAGACTGGGAGAGAAACTTTGGGAAGATTTTCACAAGAGTTCTTTGCGTGCCTGATGGGTAATTCTCAGGTTACGGCCACAATTTCTGTAGGCATGTCAATATCAAGGATATTGGACAAATATTAAAATACACCACCGGGACCTCTGCTAGGTGCGTGACCTTTCTTTGCCAGGAGAGAGTGGTCAGAAAAGTCAAGATGGCGGCCGCAATGCTACATTCAAAGCTCCCAGGATTCCCCGGCCAACATGTAGAATTGACCCAAATTTAAAACGGGTGGACTTCAACTCCCAGAATTCCTCGGCCAGCATGGGGAAGTGAACCCAATTGAAAACGGGTGGACTTCTGGGAGTTGAAGTCCGCTCCTGTGAAAGGGGAGGGGGTTGAGAGTCGCCCTCCTGGGGGCTTCCCGGCAGCCGCGTCCGCTGACCTGAGAGGTGCTTGGCGCAGTTGGTGTCGCCCTTCAGGTCGTGGTCGCGATCCCGGGTGGAGAAGGGCAGCTGGGGGAAGTCGCCCATGGCGCTCTCCAGCTCCCCCCGGATGGGTCCCAGGAGGCTGAGGGTGTAAGCCGTCTCCTCCCCGCCCAGCCGGAAGAGGAAGTGGGCTCTCTGCGCGTTGCCTTCCCAGTCCTGCAGCTCAATCAGAAGCTGGAAGGCCTCGGCCTTCACCAGCCGATGCATCTTCTCCAAGCCCAGCCAGAAATCTCCTGGAAAGCAAAGACAGCCGTGAAAAAAGGCAGCAGTCCTCGGCTTACGACCGCAGATTTCCACTATTAAGTGAGACGTTTGCTCGGTTGAGTTGTAGCCCCCCCCCTTTTACCACCTTTCTTGCCATCAACGCGAGTTGATAACTCGTCACCCGGTCGTTAAGTGAATCGGGCTTCCCCTGACTTTGCTTGTCAGACGGACGCAAAAAGGGAGGGGGGAGTGAACCACGTGACCCCGGGACGCTGCGGCCATCATAAATACGAGACAGTCGCCAAGCGTCCGGATGCCAATCACATGACCCTGGGGATGCTGCGACGGTCCTAAGTGTGAAAAACGGTCCTCAGTCACTTTTTGCAGTGCTGTCATCGTAACTTGGGACGGTCACTAAACAAACGGATGTAAGCTGAGGACTACTCGCGTATTTAGTCCAGGGCTTAACGACCACAACTGGGCAAGAATTTCCATTGCTTATTAGCAGTTCAAGTGAATCGTGCAGATTAAGCAACCTTTTTTTTTTGGATACAGTGGCTGAGCAAAACGCTGCAGTCGTTAAGTGAATCGCCTGGTTGTTAAGCGAATCCACCTTCCTCCAGTGATTTTGCTTGTCGGGACTGTCTGGGAAGGTCACCAACGGTGATCCCCTGACCCCAGCCACTGTGAGTACATGCTGGTTGGCCAAATGCCCAGATTTTGATCGCCTTGACTGGGGGTGGGGTGAGAGAAATGCTGCAATGGTCATAAGCGTGAGGACCGGCCCCAAGTCACTTCTTTTGGTGCCGTTGTAACTTTGAACTAAACTAACTGAATGGCATGAAGTGATGGATTTCTTCAGACTTGGCCCTTTTGAGTTGTGGACTTCAACTCCCAGAATTCCTCAGCCAGCAGGGGGAACCATGGCTCTTTTATGACTTGTGAACTTCAACTCCCAGAATTCCTCAGCCAGCATGGGGGAACCAGGGCCCTTTTATGACTTGTGGACTTCAACTCCCAGAATTCCGGAGCCAGCATGGAGGAACCATGGCCCTTTTGACGGGTGGACTTCAACTTCCAGAATTCCTCAGCCAGCATGGAGGAACCATGGCCCTTTTATGACTTATGGACTTCAACTTCAAGCTGGCTGAGGAATTCTGGGAGTTGAAGTCCACAAGTCATAAAAGGGCCAAGTTTGAAGACCCCTGATTTAACTCAATAAATAAATCTGGGAAATTTATGCCGTTAGAAGGCAGCTTCAAAGCTAGAGCCACCAAATCTCTGCTGCTGGGTGCCTTCCCCAACCCGGTGCCCTCTTCTATCTGCCAGGGGAGCAGCCTCCTGCCAGGAATTCTGGGGGTCAACCCCCCACCCTTCACCCACCTGTCAGATTTCCAAAGCCGTCCTTATAAGCGTCCCAGAGCCGGTCAAAATCTACCGAGCCGTCTTGGCGCCTCTGGATCACGGTCCAGCCGCCGTCATCTGCCAACAGAGAAGAGCAAGACTTAGGGCACCGCCAAAGGGGCAAGACACCCGCCCCTCCACTTGGCATCTGAGTAAAAGTATTGGCAGGGCTGCCAGAAAGAAGAGGGGGGGTGTCAACTTATTCTCCAAAGCACCAGAGGGCGGGAGAAGAAACGATGGATGGTACTTGATCAAAGAGAGAAGCAAACCTGGAATTAAGGAGAAACTTCCTGACAGTGAGGACAATGAACCAGTGGAACTGCTTGCCACCAGAAATCATGGGTGCATCACTGGAGGGTTTTAAGAAGAGGCTTGGACAGTCACTTGTCTGAGATGGTATAGGCCAGATTTCCTGCTTGAGCAGACGGTTGGACTAGAGGACCTCCAAGGGTCCCTTCCAGTTCTATTCTATTCTATTCTATTCTATTCTATTCTATTCTATTCTTCTATTCTATTTATTCCATTTATTCCATATTCTATTCTATTCTATTCTATTCTATTCTATTCTATTCTATTCTATTCTATTCTATTCTATTCTATTCTATTCTATTCTATTCTATTCTGACTTTTTTTTACAGTGGAAGCAACACACACATACACGCTCTCTTTCCCAATCAAATCAGCCACCTCCTGGCTATAATAGAGATTTGAACCCAGGCTCTTCCCTTCCCCCCCCCTTCCCCCCTCCCAACTTACCCATGTCACAGAAGACTTTGAAAGCCTGGCCTCCGAGGGGCTGGATATCAAAGACCCCGCTGCTCCGCTGACCCTCAAGGAAGAGATTGTGACAGCCGGCTGGAAGCTCTGCAAGCGAGAAGAACAGAATAGAGCTGGTAGGGACCTTGGAGGTCTTCTAGTCCAGCCCCCTGCACAAGCGGGAGAACCTATATGAAGGAGTGACTAACTGAATGAACCAACGATTACATATGACCCTAAAGTCAATAGAATAGAATACAATAGAATAGAATAAGAAATAGAAAATATGGAATGGAATGGAATGGAATAGAATAGAATAAGAAATAGAAAATATGGAATGGAATGGAATGGAATAGAATAGAATAGAATAGAACAGGGGTCGGCAACCTGAAAAAGGAAAAGAGCCACTGGGAACCGGTTCCATCACACGTAAAAAAAGTGGGAGCCGCGTGCGTGCGTCCATGTTTTTCTTGCGCATGCACGGACGCGCACGTTTGTCTTTTTTTAATGTGTGATGGAACCGGTTCCCGGTTGCGCGACGGCCCGTTTGCAGAGCTACCGCCTTCGGCAGCCTGCAAACGTGCCGCAGCAGCTTTCCCAAAGAGCGGCGCCGCTGCCCGTTCACGCGGAGGTGCGCACGCACCTCTCCAAAGGTTTGGGGAGGTGCGCGCGCACCTCCGCCCATTCGGAAATAGAACAGAATAGAATTACAGAATAGAACAAATAGAATAGAGAATAGAATAGAGCAGAATAGAACAAAGTAGAACAGAACAGCATAGCATAGCATAGCACAGCACAGCACAGAACAGAACAGAACGACATGTTATGGAAGCCACTCTATGGAACAAGAGAGATTCCGCCTCTGATCAGCCACCAGCTGCAAAGACACCAAGATCCACCAACTGAGCCCAGGGATCTATGTCGCTAAGTGAAAAATGTGTGAAGTGAGTTTTGCCCTGTTTTATGCAAAAGAATCCCTGCGGTTGTTGAATTAGTCACCCCGTTGTTAAGTGAACCCGGATTCCCCCATTGACTCTTACTTGTCGGGAGGTCGCCAAAGGGGATCACGTGACACCCCCTCCCTCCCGGGGACCCTGCGGCCGTCATAAATAGGAACCGGTTGCCAAGCGTCCGAATGTAAATCACTGCTTTGACAGTCATTAAGTGTGAAAAACCGGCCCTAAGTCCCTTTTTTCCACAGCCTTCGTAACTTGGTAACTAAGTGAAACGGTCGTAAGTCAGGGACCACACATACAAGGCCTTTGCAACTGCAGCCATTAAACCCCCCCAAAAAAAACACTCTGAAAAAGGTGAAATCTGAATTCTACTCCGTGCAAGAATCCAAATGTCAGCATTTTCCATGTGACAGTATGAATACATACAGTCCTCCGCTTACAACAGCTCATTTAGTGTCGATTCGAAGTTACGACGGCACTGGAAAAAAGTGACTTGTGACCATGTTTCACACTTACAACCGTTGCAGCATCCCCGTGGTCACGAGATCGAAATTCAGATGCTTGGCAACTGACTCGTATTTACGACGGTCGCCGTGTCCCGGGGGTGGGTGGGTGACGTGATCCCCTTTTACGACCTCCCGACAAGCAAAGCCAAGGGGAGAAATCCAGATTCGCTTTAACAACCATGTTGTTAAATTAATAAGCGCAAAGGTTCACTTAACAATTACGGCAAAAAAGGTCGTCAAATGGAGCAAAACTCATTTAACGACGGAAACCTTGGGCTCAATTTTGGTAGCAAGCCGAGGACCTCCTGTACAGAAAGAGAAGGTCACAGACTCCACACTGGGGTGTGTTTTGTTTAACCGTTTGTGTGCATGAAGGTTTTCATTCTTATAATAATTTGCTGGTTTAGGGAAAAAAAGAAGAGAGTTGGTTATCAGGATTACTCAATCTGTTTGTGAAATCAAAGCCCAAACTTTAATTGGAGAGCCTTGGTGGAGCAGAGGGCTAAGGCCTCCTTAAGTAACACCAGCTGCCTGCAATTAGTGCAGGTTCGAGTCCCACCAGGCTCAAGGTTGACTCAGCCTTCCATCCTTCCCAGGTAGGTAAAATGAGGACCCAGATTGTTGGGGGCAATTAAGCTGACTTTGTAATAATGCCGCTTGGGGGGTGTATGAAAGCCCTAATAATAAGCAGGCATATACATAGAATGAAGGCTACTGCTAAGCTTGTAAGCCGCCCTGAGTCTTCGGAGAAGGGCGGGATATAAATGGAATTAAAATAAAATAAATAAATAAATAAATTTTGCTCTTTGACAACAACAACAACAATAATAATAATAATAAAGTTGCAAGGGACCTTGGAGGTCCTCTAGTCCAACCCCCTGCTCAGGCAGGAAACCTTATACCATTTCAGACAAATGGCTGTCCAGTCTCTTCTTAAAAAACTTCCAGTGTTGGAGCATTCACCACCTCTGGAGGCAGGTTGTTCCACTGGTTAATTGTTCTCACTGTCAGGAAATTCCTCCTTAGTTCTAGGTTGCTTCTCTCCTTGACTAGTTTCCATCCGTTGCTTCTTGTCCTGCCTTCAGGCGCTTTGGAGAATAGTTTGACTCCTTCTTCGTGGCAGTCAAGTTATTCTCCAAATATTCTCCGTTTCAGAAACTGTAGTAGGCACAATTAAAAAAACAAAAACGTAAACACTTTTTTCCGAACGAAGTCTCATGGAGCAAAGAGGGAAAAAAAATCTGAGTAAACGAGATTTAGTACCGTAAATCTGGAGGCGTTGGGGGTTCAAAATCCGATGCCCCGCCTGGTTTGTATATCTGTGTAAACACTCCCAAGAACACAGCGCCTTTTGGCTGCACAAGCCTCAGGGCTTTAATTGATTTCCCGAGATCGATCGATGGGCGGCATCTTAAAAGCTGAAGGGGAAAAGCACAACACCCCGGGCCAGCCTAGTTATTGCACACCATTCCCACGGAGTTCGATTGGGCATGGCTGGGATTCTGGCACTTAACGCTGCTCTTTCATTCAACTGCCTCCAGTTACCCGTCTCTCTACCGCTCGATAAGGCCTCGGTAAGGCCACACTTTGAATACAGCATCCCGTTCTGGTCACCACAATGTAAAAAAAGATGTTGAGACTCTGGAAAGAGTGCAGAGAAGAGCAACAAAGATGATCGGGGGACGGGAGGCTCAAACATACAAGGAACGGTTGCTGGAATTGGGTACGTCCAGTCTTCTAATTAAGAGGATGGGGGAGGAACATGATAGCAATGTTGAGGGGCTGCCCCAAAGAAGAGGGGGGGTCAACTTATTTTCCAAAGCCCCTGAAGGCAGGAGAAGAAGCAACGGATGGTAACCAATCGAGGAGAGAAGCAACCTGGAACTAAGGAGAAACTTCCTGACAGTGAGGACAATTCACCAGTGGAACGGCTTGCCACTAGGAGTTGTGGGTGCTCCGTCACTGGAGGCTTTTAAGAAGAGACTGACGGTCCACTTGTCTGAAATGGCATAGGGTGTCTTGCTTGAGCAGGGGGTTGGACTAGAAGATCTCCGAGGTCCCTTCAAGACTCTTGTTATTCTGTTACTCCGTTATTCAGTTCAGAGGGACTGAATAAGAAGGATTTCCTAGAGGCTTTTGTGGCACGGACTGACAGGAGCATCTGGTTTCCAGTCTAACAGGTTTGGCATCTGGACACGGGCCGAGAGGCGAGGAGGTGGGCCGGAGCCCCCACGGCGGCGGCTGCAGCATTAAGGGGCAGCCCCAAAATGGAGGAAATGAAGGGCAGGCAATGAAAAGGAGACGCCTCTCTCTCTCTCTCTCTCATTCTCTCCTCTCTCTCTCCTTCTGTCTCTCTCTTTCTCTCCTGTCATTCTTTCTCTCATTCTCTTAATCTCTCTGTCTCTCTCATTCTCTCCTCACTTTCTCTCCTGTCAGTCTCTCATTCTCTTAATCTCTCTCTCCCTCACTCTGTCATTCTCCTTTCCCTCATTCTTTTTCTCCCCTCTCAATCTCTCCTGTAATTCTTTCTCTTTCTCTTAATCTCTCTCATTCTTTCTTTCCCTCATTCTCTCTCTCAATGTCTCATCACTTTCTTTCCCTCATTCTTTCCCTCAGTCTTCATTCTCCTGTTGTTCTCTCTCCTGTCACTTTCTCTCTCTCTCTCATTCTGTCACTCTTATTCTTTCTCTTTCTCTTAATCTCTCTTCTCTCTCTCTCATTCTATCATTCTTTCCCTCGTTCTCCCTCTCTTTTTCTCCTCTCTCAATCGCTCTCTCACTCTCTCCTCTGTCGTTGGCTGCCTCTCACTCTCTCTCTGTCACTCTCTCCCTCTTAATCTCTCTGCCACACACACCTACACTCACACATCTGCCAAAAAAAAAAAAAACCACGAGGCCAGAGCAGGCCTATTGGAAATCGCTCCCCGTGACTAAGAAACCCTGATGTACGTGTGTGTGTGTGTGTGTGTGTGTGTGTAGGGGAGGGGTTTGCAAGGAAACCGAGGAGCCTCCTGGGTGAGTTCCAAAGAGGCCGCTTATCGTCCCGTGGTGGTTCGTCATCCCCCTCATCACCGCAAAGAGTGAACATCAGCGTGCAAGGACACCACACTCCACCGGGCTCCCCCAACCACCACCCCCCATCAGAGAGAGGGCCGTCTGCTCCAGAAACCTGGGGGTGGGGTGGGGGGCTGGCTCCGGTCTCTGCTCTGACGAAAGGGCAAAACTGAGGATGGGCGGGCGTAGGGCAGAAGGGGAGGGGGGGGGTAACTAAACTTCAGCTGTGCTTTCCCCGCCCAGATGCCATCCAGATGTCTGTGCTGGAAAAGGCTGAGCCACTCTGTGGGGAAAGCGGGGTGCGGCCGTCGCCCCATCAGGGGGAAAAAGGGGCCCGTTAAGAAAAGCTGAGCTGAGTCCGGGACGCTCTCTGAGCCGGGCCTGTTTTCCGGCACTGCCCAGCCAGGTCCCATCACCTCTGCTGGCCCAGCCTGGCTTCCTAGCACTGATGATGCTACGCAGCTGGGTAATGCAACGTCTGCAAGAAAACAAACCAGGCCAGAGAGCAGCCAGGACCCCACGGTCCTCCTCTCCCTCTCCACACACACACACACACACACACACACACACACACAGACCCTTCTAGCACTGATGATGTTCCCTAGTTGGGTCACAAGAAAAGAGGAAAGCTCAAGAGAGCAGCAAGAACCCCACAGTCCTCCTTCTTCCTCCCTCCCATCCTTCCCTTCTTCCTCCTCCTCTTCCTCTCCCTTCTAACACTGATGATGTTCCCTAGTTGGGTCATGAAACGTCTGCAAAAAAAAACCCACCAAGCTCAGAGAGCACCAGGGACCCCACACTCCTCCTCCTTCTTCCTCCCTCCCTTCTCTTCCTCCTCCTCCTCCCTGCAAAGCCCCCTCCCCTCTAGCATTGCTGATGTTCCTCAGTTGGGAAGTGAAACATCTGCAGGAAAAACCACCACGCTCAGGGGGGTGCCCAGGAACCCCTCGTTTGAACCCTGAGCTACACACACACCTTCTCTTTCACGGAAAAAAACAAGCTTTTCCATCGGGGATGACCCACCCCTGGGTGCTAGCAACCCCACCCCTCACCCAGAAGCATCCAGCCGAGCCAGGCTGAAAGCTGCCCGAAAGAGCCCTCCCTAGTCAACAAATTGCATCCCGGGCCTGCGTCCAAAGCCCTCTGTACGTGCTCAGAAACATCGGGCTCATTCATACCCCAGGCACGCAAGGCGCATGGATCACCAGGGTGTGTGTGTGTGTGTGTGTGTGTGTGCGTGCGTGCGCAAAAGCCTGACCTGGGGTGCCTGGAGAGCCTGCCTCAAGAGTCATGCACATACACATACACATACACACACACACCTCAACTAGCTGCAACATCTGGACTTTGCTTCGGGCCAGCCCAGCAGCTGCCGGCAAGCCAGGGCAGGGCAGGGCAGGTGGGCAAACGGGGCAGAAGGGGAGGGGCAGAGCAGGGACGTGGCAGGGCGCAGGGGGACTTTGCCCAGAGCAGAGGGAGGGTGGGGGAATTGCAGCCCCAGACAAAGAGAAATCCTGTTCTGGTTCTTGCATTTGGGGGGGGGGGATCAGCATCCTTGGAATGGCAGGGGGGGGCTCCTTCCTCCCAGCCTTGGATAAATTTAGCTGAGGTTCTCAAAACAGCTGCCTGGGGCAGGATGCCAGAGAACAGGCCAGGCTGTGGAATTGGGGGGGTGGGGAGAAGGAGGAGAACAGACCCTGGAGTGTAAACATGAACTTTCCCCCAAATTCCTCCTCCTCCTCCTCCCCCCTCCAGAGGGAGGGAGGGGCACCTTGCATCATCCGGCCGGCAAAGGACGTGACTTGTTGCTGCACGCCAGGCAGAGCAGGCAGTTGCGAGCAGACAAACACACAAAAAAACACATACACACACCATGCGGTAAGAGAAGGGGCTGAGTTGGATCAAGGACAGCCCTGGGAAAAATTTGAGCCGGCCAGGTCAACATTGCTGCCAAATTCTTGACGACTACCGACGCAAGCCAGCCCAGAGCTATCCAAATCTTTTTCGCCATCTAGGACCAGGAGGGACATGAGGGCAGCCTTCCGGTATTTGAGGGGCTGCCACAAAAGAAGAGTGGGGGGGGGGTCACGTTGTTCTCCAAAGCGCCAGAGGGCAGGACGAGAGACAACGATCAAGGAGAGAAGCAACCTGGAATTGAGGAGAAACTTCCTGACAGTGAAGAATTAACCGGTGTTATTAATAATAATAATAATAATAATAGAAGCTGGAAGGGACCTTGGAGGTCATCTAGTGGAACGGGTTGCCACCAGGAATCGTGGGTGCTCCATCACTGGAGGTTTGTAAGAAGAGACTGGACAGTCACTTGTCTGAAAGGGTATCTCCTGCTTGAGCAGAGGGCTGGACTAGAATCATCATCATAAAGTTGGAAGGGACCTTGGAGATCATCTAGTCCAACCCCTTACTCAAGCAGGAAACCCTATACCATTTCAGGCAAATGGCTGTCCAGTCTCTTCTTAAAAACTTCCAGTGTTGGAGCATTCACCACTTCTGGAGGCAGGTTGTTCCACTGGTTAATTGTTCTCACTGTCAGGAAGTTTCTCCTTAGTTCCAGGTTGCTTCTCTCCTTGATTGATTTCCAGCCGGGCACTTTGGAGAATAGCTTGACTCCCTCTTCCCTCCAAGGCCCCTTCCATTCCATTCTCTTCTCTTCTCTTCTCTATTCTATTCTATTCTATTCTATTCTATTCTATTCTATTCTATTCTATTCTATTCTATTCTATTCTAATTCTATTCTATTTATTCCATATTCTATTCCATATTCTATTCTATTCTATTCTATTCTATTCTATTCTATTCTATTCTATTCTATTCTAATTCTATTCTATTTATTCCATATTCTATTCCATATTCTATTCTATTCTATTCTATTCTATTCTATTCTATTCTATTCTATTCTATTCTATTCTATTCTATTCTAATTCTATTCTATTTATTCCATATTCTATTCCATATTCTATTCTATTCTATTCTATTCTATTCTATTCTATTCTATTCTAATTCTATTCTATTTATTCCATATTCTATTCCATATTCTATTCTATTCTATTCTATTCTATTCTATTCTAATTCTATTCTATTTATTCCATATTCTATTCCATATTCTATTCTATTCTATTCTATTCTATTCTATTCTAATTCTATTCTATTTATTCCATATTCTATTCCATATTCTATTCTATTCTATTCTATTCTATTCTATTCTATTCTATTCTATTCTATTCTTCATTCTATTCTATTCTATCTATTCTATTCTATTCTTCATTCTATTCTATTCTATTCTATTCTATTTATTCCATATTCTATTCTATTCTATCCTATTCTCTATTCTAGTCTATTCTAGTCAGACTAGAAATTCTATTCCATCCCATAATCACCCTCCATTTGACCTAATTGATTTGCAAGGGGCTCGGCAAAAAAACCAAAAACACTGGAAAAAGAGATTGTTTTTTCCCTAGGGATTTTTTACCCTTCTGTGTAAGGCGTGTGTGTGTGTGTGTGTGTGTGTGTGTGTGTAATGCACAACATGCTCAGACCCCTGGCATCCCAGGCCTTTGTCATCGGCGTGAGTCACAATTCCTCCCGGCTGACCACCGCCATTTCTGGGAAGAGTCTCTGCTGGGGAACAGGCCTGCCCCCCCCATTCCAACCCCCTTTATTTCCAAACCCCACTTCCCCTCTCTTAGACCAAGAACATTCAGCAACCAAGCCTGAACTGCCCCCTGCCGCCACCTTGGATGTGACGGTGTCCCTCACAAACTGTGATAGGCCGACCTTTTCACCACTTTCAGGTAGACTGCCCTGACATCTGGCTGCACAACGGTTAATTATCCCCCCAATAGAGCTGCGCTTAGTTTCTAAGCCTTTTTAGGTCGGGGAACTGAGGACTTTCTTGGGGTGAACTGGAAGCTTTGGACTGGCCCTCTTTGAGCTGTCTATCTCCCTAAACCACCCCTCCCCCCAAAAAAGGAGATTACGGTACCTCTAAGGAAAGTGGGGACAAAATACTAGAATTAAGGAGGAATTTCCCGGCAGTGAGGACGATTAATCAGTGGAACAACCTGCCACCAGAAGTTGTGGGTGCTCCAACACTGGAGGTTTTTTTAAGAAGAGACTGGACAGCAGTTTGTCTGAAACGGTCTAGGGCAGGGGTCGGCAACCTCGGCTCTTTTATGACTCGTGGACTTCAACTCCCAGAATTCCTGAGCCAGCATAGCTGGCTCAGGAATTCTGGGAGTTGAAGTCCACGAGTCATAAAAGAGCCGAGGTTGCCTACCCCTGGTCTAGGGTCTCCTACTTGAGCAGGGGGTTGGACTAGATGACCTCCAAGGTCCCTTTCCAACTCTATTCTGGTTGATCGATTTGATTGAAATGGTCTAGGCTCTCCCGCTTAAGCAAGGGGCTGGACTGGAAGACCTCCAAGGTCCCTTTCCAACTCTATTCTGGTTGATCGATTTGATTGAAATGGTCTAGGGCTAGGCTCTCCTGCTTGAGCAGGGGGTTGGGCTAGAAGACCTCCGGGGTCCCTTTCCAGCTCTGTCATTCTATATTCTGCAAAATCCACGATCCTGCTTCCCCTAAATAGGAAAAGGTCCTTGGGTAGATTCCGTGTTAGCCAGAAAGAGCAGCCTTTCCCCGCAGAGTAGAATTCTCTCTCTCCTGGGACCGAATTCAGGCTGGCTGGGAGGTTGAAGGGGGGGGTGTGTGTGTACATTTTCCTGGTGGTTGGGAGTTGGGGGGGGCGGAGGAGGGGGGGATGCAAAAGCAAGCCAGCCTCTCTGCAAGCTTCCTCTGCCTTTCCTGGGGAGAACTGGATGGCTCCTGCATATTTTGGAAGCCAGGAGCATGAATGGGGAGGGGGGCGGGTTGGCCTTTCCCCTACTTGGAGAGAGGCCAGCCTTCTCCTTCGCTTCCCCCCCCCCCACTTTCTCCTGGCACACCAGCCATTAACCCCGCAGCTCCCGGCGCCCGGCAAGCTTTCCTGCTCAACTTTCACACACTTGGCAGAAGGCCACCCCACAATGGGGAAAAGAGGGGGGGGTGCTTTCTCTAAACCAGGAGCCTCCAGATGTTTGGGCGAGGCTCCTCCCTGCACATCTGGCAGGAGACAACCGAAGCAGCCCGGAAGAGGGAAGTCCAGGGTCTGTTAAATGGGGGGTCGGGGGCGCAGCTGCCAGCCGGTAACTATTAAGATTTAGAGCAGGGGAGGTCTATCAAACTTGGCCCTTTTATGACTTGTGGACTTCAACTCCCAGAATTCCTCAGCCAGCCACACTGGGAGTTGAAGCCCATAAAGTCTTCGAAGTTGCCAAGGTCGGGAAGAAGGAAAGCGAGGGGAGAGGGCTCCTGAGCACGTACAGAGGCAGAACTCATAAAGGTGCAGGCTTAAACCGGGTGGATGTCAGTGCAAGCCAAGTTGTGTTTTTTTTTTTGGGGGGGGGGGTTGCTTTCTCTGTGCGCTTTGCGCAACAACAGGCTGGTCGGCTGTGGGGTTTTTTTGCACCAGCCATGAACCCATCTAACCTTTCATTTTGGGCCTCTGTAAAGCCCGAGATTGTGGTTTTTTTTTTTAAAAAAGCCTCGTGATCTGGTACGCAGAGATAGACTGCCCCTGAGCGAGGATGCTCCATTGAGTAACGTGGGCAAAGACCCTTCTTTTTGCCCAGCCTGATTTAAATGTTCGCAACTTTGAAAAACTGTTTTCCTAGTTTTAGGCCACGGCATCCCGGCCCGTCACCAGCTTCCCTCCCACCCTCGACTTACGACCGTTTGTATTTACAACAGCACTGGAGGGGGGAAAAAAGAAAAAAAAAAGACGCACACGCCTGTTTTTCACACTTCGAACCGTTGCGATCACGTGATCAAAATTCAGACCCTTTGGCAACTGGCGTGTACTTAGGACGGTTGCCGTGTCCTGGGGGGGGGGGACTCACGGGACGCCCCCCCCTTTTGCGACCTTCCGACAGGCAACGTCAATGGGGTGAAACACAGCTTCGCTTAACGACCGTGTTGCTAATTTACCAGCTGCAGCGCTTCGCTGAACAACTGCGGCAAGAAAAAGTCATAAAATGGGGGGGGGGGGGGAAGTTCAATTAAGAACCGTCCGGCTTGGCTTCAGAAAGGTTGGGGCCGGCTGCGGTCGCAAGCCGAGGACTAGCCATACCCGCCTTTTTTTTTTTTTTTGCCAACCTGCTGACGTAACGAACTACAGCTTGAAAGAACGGAAAGAGCACTAGTCCTCATGATTCTTCCCGGGGGAAATAGGCCCGAGTCCGAGGAGAAACATTTAGGCTGACCCGAGCTTTTTTTCCCCCCTACAAATTCCTTCACCCACACAGCATCTCACTTAGCAACAGAAATCTGGGGGCGAGTTGCGGTTGTTAAGCCGAGGACTGCCTGTACATCTGTCCCTTTCTGGTTTTTTGTTTCCCACCCGCCCCGATTTGAGGGCACCCGGAGAGCTGCGCCAGGCACGATTCACCAAGGTCAACTGAACTTTTGAAGTTGCCCAACTCTTTCCCTGCCAACCTGAAAAGTGTTGTAACACCGACAGGTTGTTGGCAGCTGCTAAAGGTGCCTGGCTTCCGGCCTCTTGTGCAAAAGGGGGAAAAAAATATTTTATTTCTTCCAAACCCCATAGGGCGGGCGGGTGGGGATAAATAAATAAAATAAATAAAATTCAGCCAAGATGGCTGCCTACTCACTCGAAGCTTCCCGGCTCCCACCAGGCTTGGCCAATTGGCTGTGGTTGACCGCTTGACCCTCCGCACTCCGCTGGACGGTCACCTTCCACCGAGGCCTCTGCAGGTCCTTCTCGCTGCGGTGCAACGGGATGAGCGTGTTGACCTGGGAATTGGGGAGGGGGCGGGGGGGGAGAGGAAAAGGATTTTTTTTTCAATTTTCAAAGGGAAGGAAGATAGTGGACAGAATCCAGAAGCAACCTATAGGCTCTCCTCCCTCAGAACCAGTTAGGCCTAGTGGTTGAAGCACTTGGCTACAAAGCAGGAGTTCTAGTCCCGCTTTAGGCATGTAAGCCGGCTGGGTGACTTTGGGCCAATCACCAGGAGACGGCGAGTTCTAGTCCTGCCTTAAGTATAAAAGACAGCTGGGTGACTTTGGACCAATCACCAGGAGACGGCGAGTTCTAGTCCTGCCTTAACTATAAAAGACAGCTGGGTGACTTTGGACCAATCACCAGGAGACGGCGAGTTCTAGTCCTGCCTTAACTATAAAAGACAGCTGGGTGACTTTGGGCCAATCACCAGGAGACGGCGAGTTCTAGTCCTGCCTTAGGCACGAAAAGCAACTGGGTGACTTTAGATCAATTACCAGGAGATGGTAAGTTCTAGTCCCAGCCTAACCATGAAAGCCAGCTGGGTGACTTTGGGCCAATCACCGGGAGACGGTGAGTTCTAGTCCTGCCTTAAGTATAAAAGACAGCTGGGTGACTTTGGACCAATCACCAGGAGACGGCGAGTTCTAGTCCTGCCTTAACTATAAAAGACAGCTGGGTGACTTTGGACCAATCACCAGGAGACGGCGAGTTCTAGTCCTGCCTTAGGCACGAAAAGCAACTGGGTGACTTTAGATCAATTACCAGGAGATGGTAAGTTCTAGTCCCAGCCTAACCATGAAAGCCAGCTGGGTGACTTTGGGCCAATCACCAGGAGACGGCGAGTTCTAGTCCTGCCTTAAGTATAAAAGACAGCTGGGTGACTTTGGACCAATCACCAGGAGACGGCGAGTTCTAGTCCTGCCTTAACTATAAAAGACAGCTGGGTGACTTTGGGCCAATCACCAGGAGACGGCGAGTTCTAGTCCTGCCTTAGGCACGAAAAGCAACTGGGTGGCTTTAGATCAATTACCAGGAGATGGTAAGTTCTAGTCCCAGCCTAACCATGAAAGCCAGCTGGGTGACTTTGGGCCAATCACCGGGAGACGGTGAGTTCTAGTCCTGCCTTAGCCATGAAAGCTGGCTGGGTGACTTTGGTCCACACGGTTGTGGTGGTGGGGAAAAGGGGGTTGCGTTGGACGTTTGTCACCTTGACTTCTTTGTGAAAGCAATAAAGGTGGGATACAACATAAACAAAAACCTGGTCCCGTCTGCCTCTCCTGGTAGGCCTCAAACTGCCTTAGACAAGCCACAGCCTTATACAGGTAAACCCTCGTTTGTCTGGTGTTAATCCCTGCTTATCTGAGTTTCTCTTTCTCTGCTGCAGATTCCTTCCTGGTCTCTTGAGCTTAACGGTTTTTCTTAAAAGACCTTCATTACTCAACTAGGTAACGTCATCAGTGCTACAAGGAAGTGGGGTTTTCTCCCTATTTGTATACCGTGCCACTGGTGGTAGGGGTGTGATTTTTTTCCCCCTTGATAGTTCCTTGATTTATTGTTTTATGCTCGTTTGTCCAGTGCCAATCCCTGCTTCTCTGGGTATGGACTGGTGGAAAGAACCTTTTATTCTCCAACGCAGCGCCCTCCAGACACGTCGATGTACCCATTCCCAGAATGCCAGCTGTGCTGTGGGGTTCTGGAACTTATTTATTTTTATTTATTTATTTTATTTATTAAATTTTTATACCGCCCTTCTCCCGAAGGACTCAGGGCGGTGTACAGGGCAATAAATATCAAAATGTAAATACAAAAGTTAAAAAAGAGATTAAAAAGAATTAAATAATTATGCCCAAGAATACAATACTAAAAATGTGTTAAGAACTTATTTAAATCCAACCCCAAACCCATCAGACCAGGCCAGATTGTTCAAATAGATAACTTTTTAAATCACGCCGGAAGGAGCGCAGGTCGGGGGCCATCCGGAGCTCAACCGGCAAGCGGTTCCACAGGTCTGGCGCGCCCACAGAGAACGCCCTCCCCCTGGGGGCCACCAGTTGGCATTCTCTGATCGGAGGCACCCTGAGGAGGCCCTCTCAGTGGGAGCGCACTGGACGGAGGGAAGTTGACGCCGGCCGCAGGTGTTGCCGTAGGTAATCCGGACCCATGCCATGTAGGGCTTTGTAGGTCATAACCAGCACCTTGAATCTCACCCAGAGGGCAACCGGCAGCCAATGCAGCTCGCGGAGCAGAGGTGTAACATGGGAGTATCGGGAGACCCCCAACACAACTCGCGCGGCTGCATTCTGCACCAGTTGAAGCCTCCGGGTGGTCCTCAAAGGGAGCCCCATGTAGAGAGCGTTGCAGTAGTCCAAACGAGAGGTCACGAGCGCATGAGTGACTTCTCCCACGCTCGAGGGCACAGTACACAATATGGGAGTGGGCTTTCTGCACCAGCCTTCAACTGATGGACCATTAAGGAAGAGGGCGGATGGAGGAGAGAAATTGAGAAACTCAAGATAAGCCGGGATTAACACCAGACAAACAAGCCATAAGACTCCCCTTGCAATCAAAATTGGGACTGGAACGTCCATTTCTAAGCGATGCGGTTGCTAAGTAACTCCCGCCCAATTTTTACGACTTTCGCCATGGCCGTTAAGCGAATCACAGTGTTGTGAAGCAAACCCAGCCTGCCCAAATTGAATCCGCTTGGCAATCGTGTGATTCCAGGACGCCCCGGTCATAAATGCGAGGATCGGTTGGAAGTCACTTTTTTCCAGCATTATCGTTAACTTGGGACAGTTGTTAAGCAAATGGCCGTTAAGCTGAGGACTGGAAGACGACCTCGGGAGATTAAAACCTTCCCACCCGATGGAGGAGGGTCACAGCCGAATCCAGCCCCGAAGGAAGCAGCCGATGTTGTACGTCAGAAAGTGTGAGCCTGCCTTGCAGAGAAGAACAGACCTGCTTATCCATCGCAAGGCTGCACTTGTAGTGAAGCTGAAGGATCTTTTTGGACCAGGTTCTGCGTCTCTGCAAGGCTGTGTCCCTGCACCGCAATTTACTTTCAGGAGCTCTCCTTGCCCTAAGAGTCGGCCAGCGGATAAATTTAATAAATGAGTTTTTTTTAAAAAAAAATCATAAAAGAAAGACCTCCATCCACCAAAAACCTTCAGGGCGAAGGATCTAGACCAGGGGCAGGCAACCTTGGCTCTTTTATGACTCATGGACTTCAACTCCCAGAATTCCTGAGCCAGCATGACAGCTTGGAAACCTCTCCCTTTCCCCTCAGCATGGCTGGCTCAGGAATTCTGGGAGTTGAAGTCCATGAGTCATAAAAGAGCCGAGGTTGCCTACCCCTGATCTAGACTCTGGTTGCCTGGAGCCAGAGATCATAAAAAGTGGGGAGAAATACTTTCCTGTCTGGCCTCCCCCCCACACAAACACCCTTCCCCCTAAAAAGGTTGAATTTCTGGGCCGTTTCCCCAAGTTACAATCAAGAGAGAAAACACACAGGTCAGCCAAAGAGGGAGGAAATATCCACCAGGTCAAAGGTCAAGTTAATGTTCAGTCTTGGGCATGTGGAAATTAAAAAGTTCTCACATTTTTGTTTTCAATTTGAGGAAATAAGACGGGGGGGGGACTTCAACTCCCAGAATTCCACCCGACTTAAAACCGGCCCAGGTTGAGAAACGGTGCTTTAATTCATCCATCAAAATCGCCAGTCGTCTGCCCTTTGGCATCTGCATTACTCTAACTCGTAAAACCAAGAGTCTTCCGCAAGAGCAAGGGTGAGACTAGATGACCTCCACGGTCCCTTTCCCATTCTAGAATTCTCTGCCCTTCCTTTGTCTGCAGAGGCTGCCGTTTTTTTAAAAAAAAAATAGACGCCTTGCTATTTGGACTTCAAACGTTTGCAAGAAAAAGAGGAGGGGAGTGGGGGGAAGTGTATCTATGTGGTCCCTCATAGGAGGCATTTCACTCACACACACACAGACACAGACACACACAGACACACAAAAAGTCAGGCAGCTACAGTATTAGGATCTGGAAAGATCCAATCCAGCCCTTGGCTGAGCACTCTCCCCATCATAGTGGGAGAAAAGTAATTAAAGGGGAACCCCCCCCCCCGGTGTTTCCTGCCATGTTGTCAGCCTAGCAAAGCCTCATCCCCCATTATCCCCGGCCGCCAACCACAAGGTCTCACCGATCTGACATTTCTGGAAGGTTTGGCCCTGCTTTTCCCAGCTGAATTTCACCTGCCCTTCCCCTGGATTCCCAGTTGTTTCCCCCCTGCCCCCCCCCCACACACAGTGCCCTCCACCCCATGGGCCACTGCCCTTCCAGGGAGCAGGAGACTCCCTTATGCCAGGTTCCCCTCCCCCCACCCCACCCCCACCCCATGACAGCCTCTCTTTCCAGACCCCACTTCCCTCCGCTCCCTCCCCCCTGCCTGCTCGTCACACCCCTGGCCACAGGTGATCTGCTGGAATGCCTCAACTGCCCTCCGGAAAAGTG
Organism: Vipera berus; assembly: GCF_964194415.1. Classification (NCBI taxonomy): domain Eukaryota; kingdom Metazoa; phylum Chordata; class Lepidosauria; order Squamata; family Viperidae; genus Vipera; species Vipera berus. The sequence goes on from NC_138202.1 coordinate 1,625,370, forward strand.
GGGGTGGGAGTTATTTCAGCCTGCAGGACGGACCCTCCCCTCCCTCCACCCCCCCCCCCAAATACCTTGCTCTGAAGACTCTTAATCTGCAGGTTCTGTTTGTCCATCCGGAATTGCTGCTGCTTGATCTTCTGGAGCAGCTCCTCAATCCTCCCGTTCTGACGCCTGATCAGGTTCTAGGACAGACAAAGAAAGAGGCTGGGGGAGATCAACGTGGGTAGTTCGTGTGTGTGTGTGTGTGGGGGGGGGAAACCACCAGAATCCTATCTAGCCATCTAAAAAAAAGACCAGAGATGAGCCACCAACAACATCGAGGGGGAAAAAAAACGAAAGCCCGGAGGGGTGTCCTCCATTCCCCCCAACCTCTTGGGCGCCAGGGGACCCCTGCCACGGAGGCAGGCAGGCTTTTTGGAGGACGGGAGGGCTGGCATCCCGCGGATGAGGCCTTCGCTCGTCACGCTGCGGACCGGTGCCGGTCCACGGACCCGCGGGGGGGGGGGTTTGGGGACCCCTGCCCTGGAGTCAACCTCAAAGCGCAGCTCCGGGCGCAAGACGGGCGCGGCGGCCGTTTCACTTCGGGGGGATCCCTTTGCACAACGCGGGAGGCGAGCCAGGGAACCCGGGAGAGGGGGGGGCGTCTTGCGCAGACCCCCCACCCAGCCCCCCCCTCTTCTTTTCCACGAGGGGCTTGGCACGCCTCTAGGGTCAGCTGGCAGAGCCTCCTCCCCAAGGCGCTTTTACGCACCGATTTGCCTGGCGCACAACTTTCCCCAGCAGTTTGGGCGATTTTGGAAGCCCTCGGGGGGCGGCGGGGGGGGAAAGGCAACCGAGCCGGGTTTGAATCCCGGCCGGGCAGCTGACTGCCGGTCCAGCCCGTCCAGCCCAGGGGAAACGAGCCCCGGGAACGAGGAGGGGGGGCGCCTTTCGGCTGCCCCCCCTGCCCAGCCTTCGGGGGCCGCTCTCGGCTCTGAAAGGCGGGACAGGACTGGCCGGGCGTCAGGCGACCACAGCGCCTCCCGGCAGACAAAGGCTGCCTCTGCCCGCGTGCAGAGCGCCCGAGGGCGGCGCGCTCGGCCTCTCCGCGGTCGGCCGGCCGGCCGAGCCTCCGGGACGCACCTGCAGCGCGCCCTGCTCCTCCGCCGCAGCCGCCGTTGCCGGGCCGTCCCCGCTGCTGTTCCCGGCTCCCGCCTGGCCCGTCCCGTCGAGCCGGCCCTCCAGCCCGCGCAGCCGCCCGTCCAGCTCGGCCCAGCGGCCGTCGAAGAGGTGCTGGGCGCGGGCCAGCTGCTCCCGCTGCTCGGCCGCCGAGCGCTCCAGCCCGGCCAGCGAGGCGTCGTGGGCGCCCAGCCGGCCGCTCAGCTGGCGCAGCTGCCCGCCCAGCCGCTCGACGTGCTCGCGGAGCCCGTGGCCCAGCTGCAGCAGCCCGTGGGCCAGCACGTTCACCTCCTCCCAGGAGGCCGCCTTCGGGGCGCGCTCCCGGCGCGGGGAGGCCGAGGAGGCCGCCGCCAGCAAGGCCAGCAGGCAAGCCAGGCTCCGCAGCGGCGCCCGGCAAGGCATCGCGGCCACCGAGCGGGCGCTGGAAGGAGAAGGAGCCGCGCACCACCGCCGCCTCGCCGCCGGCGCCCGCTTTGGAGAGGAGGCGGCGGACGCGGCCCCTTTTATAGACGCCGCCCGCGCCGCGCGCACATGGCTGGAGCGGCCCCGCCCTCCTCCTCCTCCTCCTCCTCCTCCGACCCCGCCCCGCGCGTGCCTTCTCTCGCGCCTCAATAAAGGCTCCGGGGTGGGGGGCAAAGAGGGCAATGCCCGGCAAAGCGCTTGCGGCCCGCGGTCGCCCTGACTTCTCCTGGCCTCTGGCCGAGCGGCCGCGGGCCAAGGTCGCCCGAGGGTGGGCGCTTCCCATTCCAATCGCTCAATCGGAATAGAGTTAGAAAGGGGCCTCGGAGGTCTTCTAGTCCACCGTTTCCCAACCTTAGGAACTTGAAGATGCGTGGACTTCAACTCCCAGAATTCCCCAGCCAGCTATGCTGGCTGGGGAATTCTGGGAGTTGAAGTCCACGCATCTTCAAGTTCCTAAGGTTAGTCCAACCCCCTGATCAGGCAGGAGACCCACCTAGACCAGAGGAACGCTGTAGATATAATTTACTTGGACTTCAGTAAGGCATTCGATAAAGTAGATCACAGCCTACGACTTGATAAGATAGAAAAATGTGGGTTAGATAGCATCACCGCCAGATGGATTCGTAGCTGGCTGACCGGCCGTACTCAGCGTGTGGTCCTCAGTGGAACCGCATCTACATGGAAGGAAGTGTGTAGTGGGGTGCCCCAGGGCTCTGTTCTGGGCCCAGTGCTCTTCAACATCTTCATCAATGATTTGGATGAGGGGATAGATGGGGAACTGTCCCATTGAGACTCTAGAAAGAGTTCAGAGAAGAGCAACCAAGATGATTGGGGAACTGGAGGCTAAAACATATAGGGAACGGTTGCTGGAATTGGGGATGTGTAGTTTAATGAAGAGAAGGTGAGGGGTGACATGATAGCAGTGTTCCAATATCTCAGGGGCTGCCCCAAAGAAGAGGCAGTCAAGCTGTTCTCCAAAGCGCCCAAAGGCAGGACAAGAAGCAACGGATGGAAACTCACCGAGGAGAGAAGCAACCTGGAACTAAGGAGAAACTTCCTGACAGTTAGAACAACTAACCAGTGGAACAACCTGCCTCCAGAAGTGGCGAATGCTCCAACACTGGAGGTTTTTAAGAAGAGACTGGACAGCCATTTGCCTGAAATGCTATACGGTTTCCTGCCTGAGCAGGGGGTTGGACTAGATAACCTCCAAGGTCCCTTCCAACTTTATATTATTATTATTATTATTAGTGGCTGTCCAGTTTCAAAAGCCTCCAGTGATGGAGCACCCACAGCCTCCGGAGGCAAGCTGTTCCACTGGTTAATGGTGCTCGCTGTCAAAAAATTTCAATCAGAATAGAGCTGGAAGGGGCCTTGGGGGTCTTCTAGTCCAACCCTCCCCCCCCCCCGCTCGGGCTGGAAACCTTATGCCGTATCAGACAAATGATTGTCCAATCTCTTCTTATAAAATCCCAGTGTTGGAGCACCCGCCGCTTCTGGTGGCAAGTTGTTCCACTGGTTCATTATTCTCGTTCCAGTGTAGCAGGGGACCCTGTGCAGCTAGTGCAGAATTGAGCGCAAAATCTCTGTTGTTAAGGGAGGTATTGGTTAAGTGAATTTGCCCCCGTTTTGTGACCTTTCTTGACCCCGGTTGTTAAGTGAATCCCTGCAGTTGTTAAGGGAGTGACACGGTTGTTAAGTGAATCTGGCTTCCCCGTTGACTTTGCTTGTCAGAAGGTTGCAAAAGGGGATAGCGGGACCTTAGGATACAGCAACGGTCATAAATATGAACCGGTTGCCAAGTGTCCGAATTTTGCTACCATGGTCTTAAGAGTGAAAAATCCCTTTTTTTTCAATGCCCTTGTAACTTTTGACACTTAACGTAAGTTGAGGACTATCTGAACAATTTGAGACAAGTGGCTGTCCAGTCTCTTCGTATGGGCTGCAAACAACCGGACCAGCACTGCATGGCACAACGGAGCGCGACAACTCTGCTTTTGGGTATTCTCTGCTGGAACTCTGCACCTAAGATCGGAGAACCCATGATCCTCTTCCCGTTTAGGATGAGCAGCACTTTTGGGAAAAGAAGGCGGGACTTGTCAGAGAAAAGAGAGCCAACGCTGTGTTAAACTGACTCGCCCCCTATTCTTCTCCATCCCTTTCTCTGCGTGCACACAAGGCTCTCTTGCGTGGCCTCTTATGGCTTAACATTCTCACCTGGGATCACCTTTCCCAACAGTCCGGCTGGCTTCATCGAGGGCAAAACTTTCCTGAGTAAAATTTGAATCCAGGAAAAAGGATCTCCTGAACGCCGCTCGCTCGGCGGCTACCATAAATTGCAGGCAGTCCTCGGCTTACGATGGCAATTGAGCCCAAATGTACTGTTGCTCAGCGAGACGGTTGTTAAGTGTGCTCTGCCCCGTTTTTACAACCTTTCTTCCCACGGTTATTAAGCGAATCCACGTCGTTAAGTGAATGTGGCTTCCCCCCCATTGACTTTGCTTGTCAGAAGGTTGCAAAAGGGGGATCACGTGACCCCGGGGAGACACGGCGACCGTCATAAATAGGAGTGAATGAATTTTGACCACGTGACCATGGGGGATGCTGCAAGGGTCAGCAGTGTGAAAAATGGTCATCAGTCCTACGGTGTGAATCCATCCAGGGTCAATCATGTGTGGTATAAATAGGACTCCATCATATGTTTGAACAGAACAATAGAGCTGGATGGGACCGTGGAGGTCTTCTAGTCCAACCCCCTGCTTGAGCAGGAAATCCTACATACCACAGGTCCCCAATCTATGGTACCGGGCCACGGCCTGTCGGCCACCAGGCCCACCCCCAGTAGCACCACCACGTGGGCACTAGCAGCCCCATTTGCACATACACGCATGTGCTCATGCATCAGCACATGCAGGTGTGCACAGCCTGTTTGTGCATGTGCACAGGCGCCAGCATGCATGCCGTGGTTGAACATGACCCACTTGCGCACACGCACGCACGCTAGCGATGCCATCCTCTGCTGTTCCCTTTCCTTCCGGAAAGATTGGGGGACTCTGCTATGTACCATCTCAGGCAACGGGTTGATTAATCTAGGCCAGGTTTTCTCACGCTTGGCAACTTTACGATGGGCGGACTTCACCTCCCAGAATTCCCCAGCCAGTGGAGGCTCTGGGCCAGGGGTAGGCAACCTTGGCTCTTTTATGACTCGTGGACTTCAACTCCCAGAATTCCTGAGCCAGCATAGGGAACTATGGCCCCTTCATTACTCGTGGACTTCAACTCCCAGAATTCCTGAGCCAGCATAGGGAACTATGGCCCCTTCAAGACTTGTGGACTTCAACTCCCAGAATTCCTGAGCCAGCATGGGGGAACTATGGCCCCTTCAAGACTTGTGGACTTCAACTCCCAGAATTCCTGAGCCAGCATGGGGGAACTATGGCCCCTTCATGACTCGTGGACTTCAACTCCCAGAATTCCTGAGCCAGCATGGCTCAGCTTGGAAACCTCTCCCTTTCCCCTCAGCATGGCTGGCTCAGGAATTCTGGGAGTTGAAGTCCATGAGTCATAAAAGAGCCAAGGTTGCCTACCCCTGCGTCTGGGTTGTAGTAGTGGACCCTCGGCAGAGGAAGCTGAACTGAGTGTTGTGGAAACCCAGGCCCGTTGTGTTAGGATGTCGTGTGAATCGGGCATTCAAAGCCTGGGTGTGGTTTCTGTCTCGGCGTAATACATTGTGGGAATTGTGTTTTGCAGTCTCCCTTGTGGGCGCTGATCTCTTTCAACCAGAGCAGGAATTGCAGCGTTGATGCACAGAGAGCATCAGAGCTAAGTTGAACCCAGGTTGTCATCAGTGTATATAAATAGGGCTACAGACTGACTCTCTGGCTATATTCACATCGTACACAAACTATCGCACACACCCATATACACACCCTGCCCTCTTCTTCCGTTGCCAGGGTTTGGCCATAATTGGAGTCTTCCTGTCCTGACTGATTGGTGGCGTGGTGAAGATATGAGGGCAGCAAGCAGAAGACCCTGAGTTCTAGTTCTGCCTTAGGCACAAACCCAGCTGGGGGACCTTGGGCCAGTCTCTCCCTATCAGCCCTGGGAAGGAAGCAATGGCAAAATCATTTATAAAAAAATAATAATAATATTTTGCAGGGACTTAACCAGGCTGTTTAGCAGAATACAGGATGCGACTGAACAGAATAATAATAATAATAATAATAAATCAGGGCTAAATCCAAGGAAATACCTCTTGGCATACCTAGAAACCAAGATTTGCTTTCAGATGGCAACAATTCCACGTGAAACTGAATCTGCCTGGCTCAAGCATCCACTTTCCTATCAGAATGGGGGTTTATTTGTCACGAGGGCAGGACAAGAAGCAAAGGATGGAAACTCATCAAGGAGAGAAGCAACCTGGAACTAAGGAGGAATTTCCTGACAGTTAGAAAATTAGCCAGTGGAACGGCTTGCCACCAGAAGTGGGTGCTTCAAAAATGGGGCTTTTGAGATTAGACAGCTACTTGTCTGAAACTGTATAGGGTTTCCTGCTCAAACAGAGGGTTGGACTAGACAACCTCCAAAGTCCCTTCCATCTCCTGTTCTCCAAAGCACCCGAAGGCAGGACAAGAAGTGAAAGACGGAAACAGATCAAGAGAGAAGCAACCTGGAACTAAGGAGAAACTTCCTGACAGTGAGAACAATTAACCAGTGGAACAACCTGCCTCCAGAAGTGGTGAATGCTCCAACACTGGAGGTTTTTAAGAAGAGACTGGACAGCCATTTGTCCGAAATGGTATGGGGTCTCCTGCTCAAGCAGTGGGTTGGACTAGATGACCTCCAAGGTCCCTTCCAGCTCTCTTATTCGGTTCTGTTCTGTTACGTTTTGTGGCTTAGGGAGTGTTGCTTAACACTTCCCAGGAAGATTGTGGGCCAATTTCACAATTCCACAGGACTAACTCAGTGTTGGTTTCGCAAGCCTTCTCGTCAGCCCTGCAAAGTAGGTCAGTGCTATTTTTCCACTGAGCTCCTTCTCCGCTCCACAATGTTTGTAGGATTCCTGGGTGAAGAATAGAATAGAATAGAATAAATATAGAATATAGAATAGAATAGAAAACATAATATAGAATAGAATAGTTTATAGTTTATAGTTTATAGTTTATTTGATTTATATACCGCCCTTCTCCTTGGTGGGACTCAGGGCGGTTCACAGGGCATACATAAGAAACACTATACAAAAATTAAAAAGAATTAAATCCATGCCCAATTAAAACAGAAGTACAGATTAAAAACAATTAAAAGCCCATAATCCCCCATCAGGCCAGACCAGCTAATTCGAACAGATGGGTCTTCAGGCCCCGACGGAAAGTTCGAAGGTCTGGTGCCATCCGGAGCTCCACCGGCAATTGATTCCATAAAGCCGGAGCCCCCACAGAGAAGGCCCTCCCCCTGGGGGCCACCAGTCGACATTCCCTGACTGGCGGCACCCTGAGGAGGCCCTCTCTGTGGGAACGCACAGGGCGGAGGGGAGTCGATGCCGGCAGCAGGTGGTCCCTGAGGTAACCCGGACCCATGCCATGTAGGGCCTTAAAGATCGTGACCAACACCTTGAACCTCACCCGAAAGACAACTGGTAACCAATGCAGCTCGCGGAGCAAAGGTGTAACATGGGAGTACCGGGAAACTCCCAAGACAACTCTCGCGGCCGCATTCTGTACCAGTTGGAGCCTCCGAGTGGTCTTCAAGGGAAGCCCCATGTAGAGAGCATTACAGTAGTCAAGGCGAGAGGTCACGAGCGCATGAGTGACTGTACACAGGGCATCCCGGTTCAGATAGGGCCGCAACTGGCGCACCAGGCGAACCTGGGCGAAAGCCCCCCTAGTCACGGCCACTATATGCTCTTCCAAAGTAAGCCGTGAATCTAGAAGGACTCCCAAGTTGCGAGCCCTATCCACGGGGGGTAAGAGCTCACCCCCCATAGAAAGAGATGGAACATTTGGAATGTCCCGGGATGCCGGAATGCACAGCCACTCAGTCTTGTCAGGGTTGAGCTGAAGTCTGTTCCTCCCCATCCAGACCCGAACCGCCTCCAGGCAACGGGACATCACGGCGAGGGCATCACTGGGGTGGTTTGGGGTCGAAAAGAAAAGTTGGGTATCATCGGCATACTGATGATACCCAACTCCAAAACCACGAATGATCTCACCCAGCGGTTTCATATAGATGTTGAACAGGAGAGGCGAGAGAACCGACCCCTGAGGAACTCCACAAACGAGAGACCTAGGGGCCGATCTCTGCCCCCCTGCCAACACCGACTCCGAGCGTCCCAGGAGATAGGAGGAGAACCACTGAAGAACTGTGCCTCCCACTCCCAATCCCCTGAGACGCCGCAGCAAGATAGAATAGAATAGAATATAGAATATAGAATAGAACAGAAAACATAGTATAGAATAGAATATAGAATATAGAATAGAATAGAGATATAGAATAGAATAGAAAACATAATATAGAATAGAATATAGAATATAGAACAGAATAGAATAGAGAATATAGAATAGAATAAATAGAGAATAAAGAATAGAATACAAAACATAATATAGAATAGAATAAATATAGAATAGAATAAATATAGAATATAGAATAGAATAGAAAACATAATATAGAATAGAATAAATGTAGAATAGAATAGAAAATATAATATAGAATAGAATAAGAATAGAATAGAATAGAATAGAATAGAATAGAATAGAATAGAATAGAATAGAATAGAATAGAGCTGGAAGGGACCTTGGAGGTCTTCTAGTCCAGCCCCCTGCTCAGGCAGGAGAACCTATACCATCTCGGACAAGTGACTGTCTGACTGACTAGAATCAGGGGTGTCGAACTGCCGGCCCATGGGCCAGATGCATCATGCCGAAATGGGGCCCATCCCATTCCCAGCAATGGAAAAAAAGTCACGATACGTTATGACACATCACATAACATTGCGAGTTTGACACCCCTGGACTAGATGGTCTCTTTTTGCAAAATGAAAAGACATTTCCCCCCTCACCATCCCAAAAAGCCACAGCTCCGATTTCAGCCTCGGATTTTAGCAAGCACTCGAACAATTAAGGCTGCAGATTGTCTCCAACTTTCAACTGTACGCTAAGATCGATGCTTTCTGGGGGGGGCAGGCGGAGAACAGCGTGAGTGCTTCAGATTGTTTCTCTTGTTTTGGCCTTGGCGCCTGTCATTCCTTCCCACGTTTGACCCAGAAGGTCACTGTGTAAAAGTTCAGGACAGAACAAGCTTGAACAGATTGTGGTTGCCACACACGGCGGGCTGGGCTCACGTCATCCAGTTGCCCACTGAAGGGAGGCAGTGTTACTTCTGATCCTCTGTGCACAGGGTTGGCCAATCTGGGTTGCAGTACTCCAGTACATCACTAGGTGGCTGGCGGGAAAGAGGCTTGGCCGCCCTCCTGGTGGACATTCCTAGGCCTGCAGCCTCTTGGGGAAGAGGGATATGTCAAGGTAGGTCAGTGGCTGCTTGTGCTTCAAGGGTTTTTTCCAAAGGGACCACCATGGGGTTGTGTGACACAGGATGCACAAAGGCCACAGCTGTCTTCACCCAACACACTAAGCTGTCGTTTGTTGAATACACCTCCGTTGGTTGAGTTCAGTTCAGAAAGCCAAACATCCACAAAGCAGAGCCTCTAAACCAGAGTGGCTGTGCTAAGGCTCAAAACAACTAACCTGGTTTAAAACTTAAGCCAGCTTCATGCGTGCTCCACAGGTATTCCTATGTCTTGAATAAATCTGTTGTGTCACACAGTCCTGGACGAATGAACACAAGAGAGGCTATCGCAACTGTTGTTGCTAAGCACAGGTCATCCTCAACCCTATGACTGCAGGGCAGCCCAAAATATCTGTTGCTAAGGAAGACAGTCATTTAGTCTGGCTCCACTCTGCGACCTTCCTTGCTGCAGTTGTTAAGCGAATCACTGCAATGGTTACGTTAGTAACACGGTTGTTAAGTGAATCTGGCTTTCCCCATTGACTACGCTCGTCAAAAAGTTCGCAAAAGGGGAATCACGTGACCCCCGCCAAGGGACGCTGCAACCGTCATGCCAGTTCCTCAGTGAATTTTGATCATATGACCGTGTGTGTGTGTGGGGGGGTGCTGCTACTGCAACGCTCGTTAAGCGTGAAAAATCTGGCATAAGTCATTTTTTTTCATGCGCCATTAAACAAACTCTTGTGAGCTTGTAGTGCAGTCCTGCCGTGTTTAGCCTAACGGCCACTTCATTTAGCAACAGAAATTCCAGTAGTGTTGTTAAGTGAGGACTACATGCATAGAGTATGGTCCCATCCTGCCCAGCTTGAACAACTTCCCAGGGAGGGCGGGGGGGGGGGAGGAATTGAGTCGCTTGAAAATTGGGGGACTTGCAGGGACCAGAAGATTTCATTTCCTTCAGCTTCACCTAGTTAGCTGAATGGAGCCTCCGTGGACAGCCGCAGTTGACCAGATATTGCCAGCAAAAGGAAGCCAACCGCCCAGGGTCAGAATGAGAGAATAACAGAGTTGGAAGGGACATTGGAGGTCATCTAGTCCAACACCCTGCCCAAGCAGGAGACCCTATCCCAGGGGTAGGCAACCTTGGCTCTTTTATGACTCACAGACTTCAACTCCCAGAATTCCTGAGCCAGAAAAGGGGAACGTCCCATCCACAGCATTTAAACAGAACGCCAATCAATTGTGCTGAAATTAAATCAAAGGCCACCTTCGATCCAATTGTGGCCAGAAAGAGACCACACACCCAGAATTCAGAGTAAGGAAGAAAGTTATTGCAGGAAAGTTATACCAGGAAACCGCATCCAGGGAGAGCTTAAGCAGGGGGAGGCAACCTCGGCTCTTTTATGACTCCTGGACTTCAACTCCCAGAATTCCTGAGCCAGCCACGCTCAGGGGAAAGGGAGGGGTTTCCAAGCTGAGCCATGCTGGCTCAGGAATTCTGGGAGTTGAAGTCCACGAGTCATGAAGGGAGCCATAGTTCCCCTTATACTGGCTCAGGAATTCTGGGAGTTGAAGTTCAACAGTCACAAAAGAGCCAAGGTGGCCTACCCCATTCCAGACAAGTGACTGTCCAGTCTCTTCCAGAAATCCTCCAGGGTTGAGAGCACCCCATGTGCTCCACCAAAAGCTCTGTTCACATCACAAGGCTTAATCGTGGCTTACTAAACAAGCCACAGGTTCCCCCCACCTTGTGCTCAATCGTAAATGTGATGTAGGAATGATTTCTTCTACGTATATTTATATTTCTTAATCATCCAGATCTGTCAGTTATATCAATTGAGGTCACTCCATTTGTCAAACCACCAGCCCTGACCCCACCAGTTTCTGCTTCCTGGGAAAGGGAAGCTGAGCTTTAACAAGCCCTAACCCTCCACAATTCATAGTTAAAAACAAACCACGGCTAATTAAACAGTAATTTCTGTCCACCTCAGGGAAGCAGTTCAGGTCGTGCTCCGCCTGTCTCCCCCATCCTAGCCTGACCAGGCTGGTGCAATGTAACAGGACAGAACAGAACACCAGAGTTGAAGGCACCTTGGGGGTCTTCTAGTCCAGGGGTCCTCAACCTGTGGGCCATGGCCTGCTGGCCACTGGGCCACGGGACAGGCTGGCCAGTGTGCGAGTGTGTGCGCACACACTCCCTCACTTGTGCTAGTGCTGTGGCCACGGGGCGCAGAAACAGGCCACCGCTGAGCCTCGAGGTGCCACACCGCAAGACAGAAAAATGGATGCCGCCACACCATGGGTCACAGAAAAGGGACACCACTGCGCCTTGGAGCTCGAAAATATACTGCTGCTGTGCCACAGGGCGCCAAAACGGAGTGCAGCCACACTGTAGGGCGCAAAAACGGGGTGCTGCCGCACTGCCAGGTGCAAAAATGGACACTGCTGCGTCGCAGGGCACAAAAATGGGCAACCACCACGCCACGGGGTGCAAAAACGGGGTGCCCGGGTGCCACAGGGTGCAGAAACAAGGCACTGCGCCACGCAAGAATGGGGCAGGGCTAGTGAGTATCACGCGGGTGCTAGCCCCACCCCATTCACAGCGCACGCATTCTCGCAGCCCCGTGCCCACCCACGTGCACGCCCACCTGTAAAATGCTTCCCCCTCCCTTTTCCTCTGGTCCGCCAACCGACAAAGGTTGGTGACCTCTGTTCTAGTCCAATCCTGTAGTCGAGTAGGAGACCCTGTAAGTCCTCGACTTACAACGGTTCATTCAGTGACTGTTTGAAGTTAAAACGGCACTGAAAAAGGTGTCTTGTGACCATTTTTCACACTCACGACTGTTGTGGCATCCCCGTGGTCACGTGATCAAAATGCAAACGCCCGACAACTGACTCACATTCATGACGGTCGCAGTGTCCCAGAGTCACCCGATCCCCTTCTGCGACCGTCTGACCAGCAAAGTCCGTGGGGAAGCCAGATTCAACGACTGCGTTACTAATTTAAGAACTGCAGGGATTCGCTTAACAAACGTGGTGAGAAAAATCGTAAAACGGGGCCAAACTCCCTTAACCAGTTTCTCATTTAGCAACATAAATCTTGGGCTCGAGGACTGTCCGGTCTCTTCTTAAAAGCCACGGAGCACCCACAACTTCTGGTGGCGAGCTGTTCCACTGATTAACTGTCCTCACTGTCAGGAAGTTTCTCCTTAGTTCCAGGTTGCTTCTCTCCTTGATCAGTTTCCATCCGTCGCTTCTTCTCCTGCCTTCTGGGGCGTTGGAGAATAGGTGGACACCAGGGTGGGGAGCACAGAAATGGCCTTTCTGCCTACTTGGGGAGGGGGGCAATTAAGGGAGGAAAGGGAGGGGGTTTTTTTCCACGCAGGCATCGCCACTCTCGCTCCTGTCCTGCCAAACACCCCCCCATGTTAGAAATGCCTCTGCAAGGCCAGCAAAATTTGCACCCCTAAACAATCTGCTTGCCAGGATTCACAGCAAATTGTTCCAGAAGATGCTTAGGGTGTGTTGCGAGGTAGAAGGATAGGATAGGATAGGATAGGATAGGATAGGATAGGATAGGATAGGATAGGATAGGATAGGATAGGATAAGATAAGATAGGATAGAACAGAACACAACAGAACAGAACAGAACAGAACAGAACAAGGATAGAATAGAGCATAGAATAGAATAGAATAGAATAGAATAGAATAGAATAGAATAGAATAGAATAGAATAGAATAGGATAGGATAGGATAGGATAGGATAGGATAGGATAGGATAGGATAGGATAGGAAATAGGATAGAATAGAACAGAACACAACAGAACAGAACACAACAGAACAAGGATAGAATAGAGCACAGAATAGAATAGAATAGAATAGAATAGAATAGAATAGAATAGAATAGAATAGAATAGAATAGAATAGAATAGAATAGAATAGAATAGAATAGAATAGAAAATATGGAATGGAATAGAATAGAATGGAATGGAATGGAATGGAATGGAATGGAATGGAATGGAATAGAATAGAAGATAGTATAGACTAGACGACTAGACTAGAATATAGAAAAGAATAGAATATAGAATAGAATATAGAATATAGAGTAGAACAGAAAATATAATATAATATATAATAAATATAAGAATAGAATATAGAATATAGAATACAGAATATAGAGTAGAATAGGATAGGATGGGATAGAATAGAATAGAATAGAATAGAATAACAGAGTTGGAAGCGGCGTTAGAGGTCATCTAGTCCAACCCCCCGCCCAAGCAGGAGACCCTCCACCATTGTTCTGGTTGGTGGTCCATGGGCCCTTGCCTTGGGGAGGTGTGATGGCAGACTTCACCTCCCCTCACTCGTTCTCTGCTCTCTACCCATCTGTCAGAATCCATTTATATCACATTTCATAAATGTATGGTTAGAATATTGTGCCTATGCTCGGGATTCTGCCATCTCTCCGAGGCAGGGGGGGGGAGAGGATGTTTATTCAGATTGCCGTAGGCCGTTTTCAAAGACCAGGGAAGCTTTTGATCTGGGGGGAACAGAGGGAGAGAGAGAGATCTGGGTTGCATCTCCATCTGAAAATAAAAGGAAGAAAGCAATAACAATAAAAGGCAAGAAGATTTCCCTTCCCCACGAAAGGGCCTGACCCCTAAGTCAATGATGTGAGCCTGACCAAATGGACTCGAGGGGGGGGGGGGTTGAAACGGGAATGCTTTATATAGGATCGAAATGTAACTCAATGTCAGATCCCGTCTCGTATTGCCACAACCGATCTCATCCTAGTAAACTTTTCCTTTTGGGCAAACCTGGATCCAAGAGATCTTATTTCCTAAGATGTGGATTGGGGGTGGGTCCTGACACCATCCCTCTTTTTGCTTATCGTGTTTATTCGCCTTGTGTCCCTTTGTGTGTTGTGTATTTATGTGGTTCTATTATTTTACTTCTGTTTTACCGGCTTTTTCTGTTTTTTCTTCCTCTTTTTCATTACTGTAAGCAGCCCCGGTGAGCTAAGGGGAAAATAAATTTAACAAACAGATAAATAAATAAATAAATAAATAAATAAATAAATAAATAAATAAGAATGAGACCCCCACACACACAAAAACCCCCCACATTAAACTGGGCTTGGGAGAGTCACACTCGACTCTCCTAGGCAGTTGAATATGGAGAAAAGATATAAGGGGGAACTTGAACGATGGTGGTGGGGCGGTCCTTTTTTGGTGGTGGGGGTAGATGGGTAGCAATTGTGGCTGCAAGCGAGGGGTCACTTCCTGGGGTTGAGTTTGCTTTGGACTAGATCAAGGGTGTCCAACTTTAAGCTTTGTGGACTTCAACTCCCAGAATCCCCCAGCCAGCATAGGTGGCTGGGGAATTGTGGGAATTGAAGTCCACAAGTTTTAAAGTTGCCAAGGTTGGACACCCCTGGACTAGATGACCTCCGAGGTGCCTTTCTCTCCCTCCCACTCTATGATTCTGGGAGGGCAGGCAAGATTCTCCAGCGGGCAAAAGGGAGGGCACCTGCCAATCAAAAGCCACTGATAAAGGTACCACCGTTCACTTCTGCTTTTGGCTTGGCTCCATTGCAAACTTTGCCTCCCACACAAAACCCCACATTTTGTGTGGCTTGGCAAGAGCCCTCTTCAGCTGACCGGTCATAGCATGAGCTGACCTCGGCAAGTCATGATTGGAAAATCAGGAGGGTGTTCGCAAACCAAGGACCCGGTCCCGGACGGGCCCCCCTTTTCTGACAGGGCTTCTTCGTTTAGAGAGCAGCAGCTGGCCTTTTGCCCCCTCCCCCTGGCCATTGATCCAATTAGCAATCGATCACATGATTATCAAGGAGAGAAGCAACCTAGAAATGTCCTGACAGAACAATTAACCAGTGGAACGGCTTGCCACCAGAACTTGTGGCGGATCCAATACTGGAGGTTTTTAAGGAGAGATTGATCACTGCAGATGGGGACTGTAGCCAAGAAATTAAAAGACGCTTGCTCCTGAGGAGGAAAGCCATGGCAAATCTAGACAGCACACTAAAAAGCAGAGACATCACCCTGCCAACAAAAGTGCGTATAGTCAAGGCTATGGTCTTCCCAGTTGCAATGTATGGCAGTGAAAGTTGGACCATAAGAAAGGCTGAGCGCCAAAGAATTGAGGCCTTTGAACTCTGGTGCTGGAGAAGACTCCTGCGAGTCCCTTGGACTGCAAGGCGATCAAACCGGTCAGTCCTAGAGGAGATCAACCCCGACTGCTCTTTAGAAGGCCAGATCCTGAAGCTAAAACTCAAATACTTTGATGATGATAACTTTATTGTCACTTTGAATGTACACCAATCGGCATACATCAAAATGAAATTTCATTGCATACAGCTCTCAAAGGGTCACCACCTCCGATATATACTTCTTGTTCGGGGCCCGCTCAAATTTCACATTGTCCATTTTAGTCTCTAGGGAGTGAACGATGGCAAACAGGACAGATGGAAATGGGGCTCCATGTGGATTAGCCCTCAAGTTAGCTTGTATTCTGACAACCTCGCCTTCTTTCCTTTTTCTGATGCTGACTCTTCCACCCTTTCCTTAAAGAGGCCTTGCTTCTTTTCGCCCCTGGAGCACGCTGCTGCCGCCGCCACCAACTCCTCCAAAAGCCTCTCTCTCTCTTCCTCTGGGCCTGCCGACAGCCTTATCCAGTTCCTTCACTCCATAAGCTCCAGGTCCTCTCCTCCTCTGCCTCCTCTGGAAACAGCCCTGATTTGCAGTAGAATCCATCACTGGGCCAGCAGTCAGATCTTGCTGCTGGTAGAACAAATTCAAACAGTGCCAACGACTTTTAACGGTCTCACCAACAGTTCCAAAACAACTAGCAACTTGCCATGCCAGCAAAGATTGTCGGTCGTATGTTACCTTAGTTCTACCATGTTGCTCAAACACATTAAAATCTTCCTGATCATGTGGCCTATAGCCTTTACTATCCCTCCCAAAACTATTCGCCTTCTAGAGCCAATGCAGCCGCAGCCATTCCAGGCGCCGCCACCTAATGAGAAGGAAGGACTCACTAGGGAAGAGCTTAACGCTGGGAAAGGTGGAGGGCAAGAGAAGAAGGGGACGACAGAGAATGAGGTGGCTGGATGGAGTCCCTGAAGCAGGAGGCGTGAGCCTAAATGGACTCCAGAAGATGGCAGAGGACAGGAAGGCCTGGAGGAACATTGTCCATGGGGTCGCGATGGGTCGGACACGACTTCGCAGCTAATAACAACGAGGAGAGATTGGGCAGCTAATTTGTCTGGAATGGGATAGGGCCTCCTGCTTGAGCAGTGGGTTGGACTAGATGACCTCCAAGGTCCCTTCCAACTCAGTCATTCTGTTAATTAATCAGAGGAATGGCTTGCCACAAGAAGTTGTGGGTGCTCCATCACTGGAGGTTTTTCAAGAAGAGATTTGTCTGGAATGGGATAGGGGCTCCTGCTTGAGCAGAGGGTTGGACTAGATGACCTCCAAGGTCCCTTCCAACTCTTTTATTCTAGCCCCGGGCTTCGTCTAGTGACCCTTCAAAGTTACAACGGCACTGAATAAAGTGACTTACGATCCTTTTTCCACAGGTGTGACCTTTGCAGCATCCCCCCCCCCGATCAAATGTGATCAAAACGCAGACACTTGGCAACTGACTCGTATTTATGACGGTCGCAGCGTGTTCCCGGGATTTTGTGATCCCCTTTTTGCGACCTTCTGACGAGCAAAGTCAATGGGGAGGGCAGACTCGTGGGACTAACTTAACAAGTGGAGGGATTCGCTTAACCACGGTTTGCAAGTGTCTCGCTTAGCGATGCAAATTTGGGGGGCTCAACTGTGGTCGCGCGTAGCTTGCAGAGTTGTGCAAGCCGAGAAACCTCCCCCCCCACCCCCCAGTGCCCGGATTGTGCCAAAGGATTGGTCTTGGCTGCTTTCCTTCGGAGCGGTTTCCCCTTCCTCTCGGCCTGCCAGTTTGCAACCCTGAGCACGGAAGCAGGCCATGCCCGCCTCGGCTGCCAGCTTCATTCCCTGCCGGCTGGCATCGTTCGCACTGTTTGCACAACACCGTCGGGATGGGTGGGACGCCACTCCCCCAGGTGCCCTTCTGTCCCCAGTCAATAGTTGCCTCCACTGGAACCCGGCTAGACCAATCATTGGCGGACTCTGCCAGCCAGCTGCAACATTTGGCACAGCTGGCCTCCCACGCCCCCTTTTTGCCCCCCAAGTGCCAAGCTGGTTTGCTTCCCGGAATCATTAACCAGCTTTTCACAACTGCTGTGGGCCCTTTGTTCACCAAAGGAAGGGGGGGAAAAAAACCTAGAATTTTTGCTGCTTTGGCTGGCGACTGCAGCTCCCATCATCCCCGGCTGCATCGCCCAGGCAGGTACAGGCTACTCTAAGCCACCTCCCTCCTGATCACGTGACAGAGGACTTCAGCAGCACACACACACACACACACACACACACACACACTCCCGTGTTTCCGCAGAGAGCCCCTCCGCAGCCTTGGAGCTCAGAAATGTTGGCTTGGGAGATCCCTGCCCAGAGATGGCATGTTGGGTTCCCGACACATCTGGGGTTTGTTTAGAGCAGGGCTCCTGAACCCTGGGCCACTTTGAGATGGGTGGACTTCAAGTCCCAGAATTCTCCAGCCAGCATGTTTTGAGATAAAGAATAGAATAGAATAGAATAGAATAGAATAGAATAGAATAGAATAGAATAGAATAGAATAGAATAGAATAGAATAGAATAGAATAGAATAGAATAGAATAGAATAGAATAGAATAGAATAGAATAGAGCTGGAAGGGACCTTGGAGGTCTTCTAGTCCAGCCCCCTACTCAAGCAGGAGAACCTACTCTAGCCTCTTCTTAAAAACCTCCAGTGATGGAGCGCCCACGATGTCTGGTGGCAAGCTGTTCCACTGGTTAATTGTCCTCACTGTTAGAAAGTTTCTCCTTAATTCCAAGTTGCTTCTCTCCTTGGTCAGTTTCCATCCATTCTTTCTTGTCCTGCCTTCTGGTGCTCTGGTGAAGAATGTGAGCCCCCTCTTCTTGGTGGCAGCCCCTCAAATACTGGAATACTGCTATCGTGTCTCCCCTATTTCTTCTTTTCTCTAGACTGGCCAAACCCAAACCCTGCAGCCGTTCTTCGTATGTTTTGGTCTCCAGGCCTTGGATCGTTTCAGTTGTTCTTCTCTGCACTCTTCCCAGAGTCTCAACATCTTTTTTGCAGTATGGTGACCAAAATGGGTTGCAGTAGTCCAGGTGTGATCTTAGTGGGGTTTTATAAAGTTTTATATTCCTTTATGTCATAAAGGACGCTGAGCTTGTCGATCAGAAGGTCGGCAGTTTGGCGGGTCGAATCCCGAGTGCCGCGTAGCAGAGTGAGCTCCTGTTACTCGTCCCAGCTTCTGCCAACCTAGCAGTTCGAAAGCACGTAAAAAAAATGCAAGGAGAAAAATAGGGACCTCTACGGTGGGAAGGTAACAGTGTTCCGTGCGCCTTTGGCGTCTAGTCATGCCGGCCACATGACCACGGAGACGTCCTCGGACAAGCGCTGGCTCTTCGGCTTTGAAACGGAGATGAGCACCGGCCCCTAGAGTCAGAAACGACTAGCACGCATGTGCGGGGGAACCTTTACCTTTACCTTATGTCATAAAGATGTCAGGACTTCCAGAATTCCCTGACTGGGGAATTCTGGGAGTTGTAGTCCCTACGAAGTTGCTAAGGTTGAGAAACAAAAGATTAAAGCCACTCTCTCTTTGGGGAAAAACCTTCCCAATATAAAAAAAAATTCAGTTCTTTCTTCCAATATTGTTGTTCTATAAACTAAACACTGTCTTAGGCCTAAAGATATTTTACCCATCTAGTAGGGCTGTATTGCTATCGTCCTTCCCATCTTTCTTATCTTCTCACCTTGCTCATTTCTCATCTTTCCTACTACCTTCTCCTGTTGGTATCTATGATTTCAACTTGTTGTTTGTAACTTATGAGTAATGATTGCAACTATGATCTATGATCTGTGGCCTATCACTTTCTTGTTTGCGTGTACACTGAGAGCTTCTGCACTGGAGACAAATTCCTTGTGTGTCCAATCACACTTGGCTAATGAAAGAATTCTATCTATCTATCTATCTATCTATCTATCTATCTATCTATCTATCTATCTATCTATCTATCTATCTATCTATCTATCTATCTATCTATCATCCATCTGTCTTCTCTCTCTCCCTCCCTCCGTAGCCAGATTCTCCCCCCCCTCCTCACAGGGCTTCCCCCCCCCCAGAACTCTCTCTACCTTGGTCCCCCTTTTCCATGTTTTAAAGGGGGGGGGAAGGGAGGTGGCTTGGCCAGGGCTAAGCAGAGGGGAAGACGGGGTCCTCTACATGGTTGTTTGCATCTTCCAGCAAGTAATCTTTCGAAGCATCTCCCGATCTGATAAGCAGATCAAGAGCTCCTTCTCGGAAGCCCCTCTGCTCCTTGAGGGGGAATCCACTGGATTCCACCCAGATTTGTGCTCCGTACAAACCTACAAACCGTTCCAACTCCCCCTCCTTCTATATTTACTCCAAAGGAACACTTTTAGCTGCTTTTCCTCTCCGTTTTGCAATGGCTGCTTTTAGAAGCTCTACACACACACACACACACACACACAGACACATATTTATATATATGCGTGCTTATTTTAAGTCCACTTTTATCTATTTAAAAGTCCCCCAAGGACCGAAATAAAAGTGAAAATGACAAGGTAAGAGAAAAACCAGCGGAATCCGCCTTATGCTTTTCTCAGCGGTGGCTGAAGGAAAGGTCAGTGGCTTTTTTGGTGGAGCAAAACAAAAAGAAAAAGAAAAAAAACAAAGAACTGTGTGGGTTGCACCTGTTTCTGCCTGCCTATGTGTTTGTGTAAGCAGTGTGCGCGCCTTTGTGTGCATCTTTCTGCTCTCCCCATGGGGGTCCATGCATCTCACCGCAAGAAGGGTTTATTTATGTATTTATTTTATTACATTTATATACCGCCCTTTCCCGAAGGACTCAGGGCGGTTTACAGGGTGATTAAAACAAAAAATACAAAAGTTAAAAACAATTTAAAAAAATTACATCCGTCCCTGAACAAATAAAACCCCAGTTAAAATTAAAATTAAAATTAAAATTCTCAGCCTGGGCCAGAGAGCTCGAAGAGCCAGGTCTTCAGGTCCCGGCGGAATGAACGGAGGTCGGGGGCAGTCCTCAGCTCCACTGGCAGCTGGTTCCAGAGGGCAGGCGCCCCCACTGAGAAGGCCCTATCCCTGGGTGTTACCCGCCGGCAATCTCTTACCGGCGGCACCCTGAGCAGACCCTCCCTGTGGGAGCGCACTGGACGAAGGGAACTTGATGCCGACAGCAGGTGTTCCCTCAGATATCCCGGACCCAAGCCATTTAGGTTGATACAATAAATCCGAATAGAATAGTTGGAAGGGACCTTGGAGGTCTTCTAGTCCAACCCCCTGCTCAGGCAGGAAACCCTATACCATTTCAGACAAATGGCTGTCCAGTCTCTTCTTGAAAACCTCCAGTGATGAAGCACCCACAGCTTCTGGTGGCAAGCTGTTCCACTGGTGAATTGTCCTCACTGATAGGAAGTTTCTCCTTAGTTCCAGGCTGCTTCTCTCCTTGGTCAGTTTCCATCCGTTGTGTTCTTCTGCCGATTGTTATCTCTTGCGCGATCAAACTGCCATCGCTTTTACTATAGGCAGGTAAATTTCTTTCGCTAAGCGAGAGAGTTGTTCAATGAGTTTTGCCCCATTTTACGACGTGGATTGCCACGCCTGTTAGGTGAATCCCTGCGGTTGTTAAACTAACAACCCAGTTGTTCAGTGAATCGGGCTTCCCCCCCCCCCCGTGGACTTTGCTTGTCGGTCGGTTTCAGAAAGGGGACCGCATGAAGCCCGGGTCCGAGCAACTGTCAAATAACACGAGTCGGTTGCCAAGGCTCTTGAGTTTGGATCATGTGACCGCGGAGATCCTACAACGGTCATCGGTCCGAAAAATGGACATAAGTCCCTTTTTTTCAGTGCCACTGTCACTTTGAAACGTCACTAAGTGAATTGTTGTATGTCGGGGATTAAGTATATTTCACTGGGAGGTTGGTCTGTGTCCTCAAGGTCAGCTGAGCGGTACAAGTGGGTGTGAAGCCAAACTGTGCTCCAGTTTGAGACGCAGACAACAGAGACTCGTCCCCAACAGCCTGCGCCCGTCTTCAGCGGTGAAGGGACCCAGGGCAGAAAAAACATCCTGCGGCCAAGAAAGTCTCCACACCCATTTGCACCGCTCAGGTGACCCTGAGGACACAGACCAACCTCCCAGTGACCTCAGTGACTCTTTAAAAAAAGGCAAATGACCAGCTGTCTGCAAGGAGTATAAATCCTTCCACTCCCCACCATTCCAGTCAGAGCTGAAGAAGCTTCTGGGATGAGAAGCGAAAGGTCTTCACAGGAAAACAGGAAAGTCCAGTGGCCTCCTGAAAAAGCCCCGTTGGGACAACCGTGACCTGCATGACGGAGAATCTCCACGGACATTTGACCTCCTTACTCTCACAAAGGCACAACAGACACATCCCCCCGGAGGCTCTGGGCAGAGAGATCAGCCAACCCCTGGAGCTGAGCCCTGGAATCCAGGAAGCGAGAGTTTTCCAGGCCAGAAGCCCGGCTTTTGTAACCCCCCCAAGAGGGCTGGCTCAGGTCACCCTGACCTGTAAAAAATGCTAGGTGGGGCCAAGCCCTCTTCCCAAGCTTGGTGCCAACTGCCCCTCCGTTGGAGCCAGACGCCGATTTCACGCCTGTTCCCGGATCCTAACTCCGCTTAGCTGTTTGGAAAAAGCCATCCTCGCGATGTTCATTAGGAAAACATTTCCCCGTTGTGCATTAGGAAAACATTTCCCGTATTGCTGCTCATCCCCATTCGCGCTGAGCCGATGCCAAAGATTTGGGGCAGGGCGCAGCAGGGAGGAAGGCCTGTCACGGCTGTGCATTGCCAGGCTTGTTGGCAACCCATGGGACGGAGAACCTGGCTTTTGCAAGGATTCGAAGCTGGCTTGTGCTCAAGGGAACGGCGTGCCAGTGCAGGCTGTGGGCGCTCAGTCACTGGAGGTTTTTAAGACGAGGCTGCACAGCCTCTTGTCTCAAATGGGATAGCGTCTCCTCTCGAGCAGGGGGTTGGACTAGATGACCTTCAAGGTCCCTTCCAGCTTCTATTCCATTCCATTCTCTACAATATTCTCTATTGTATTGTATTCTCCTATCCTATCCTATCCTATCCATCCTATCCTATCCTATCCTATCCTATCCTACTCCATATTCTATTCTATTCTATTCTTCTATTCTGTTCTATTCTGTCCTGTAATTCTATTCTATTCTATTCTATAATTCTATTCTATTCTGTATTCTAGTCTATTCTGTTCTGTTCTATTCTATTCTGTATTCTATTCTGTTCTGTTCTATCCTGTAATTCTATTCTATTCTACTCTACTCTATTCCATTCCATTCTATTCTATTCCTTTCTATTCTATTCTACTCTGTTTTGTTCTATCTTCTATCCTATCCTACCCTGCTCTATTCCAAATCCAAATCCAAATCCAATTCCATTCCTTCCAATTCTAAACCTACATTTAATTCTCTTCCAAACTAAGCTGCTGAAAACAAGGGGAAAGGTTGAGAATTTTCTGAAGGACGAGGTTGGGGGTGTGTGGGGCGAGAGACTTCTACAAGTCTGAGGATCAACCCCCTTCCAAAAAAGCAGAGCCCATAAAGGAGGCTTAAACAGGTGTGTGTGTGTGTGTGTGTGTTTGTGTGTGTGTGTGTGTGTTTGTGTGTGTGTGTGTGTGTGTGTGTGTCTTGCCTGACAGCCTAACTGAACATCTTGCAAGGGCTAAGAGGGAAGGTCCCCCGCCATGGAGCCCTGGCAGAAGCAGCAGCTTGCAAAGATTTACGGGAAAATAGGTCACTGCGCATTGCCTCCACCTCCGCTGATGGCTGACAAGGAGGCAGCTCAAGGGCGAGTCTGGGGTCTTCCTGCATCTCTGCCGCCTTTGTTGCCGGCTCTCGGCTGGAGAAGCACGTGCGAGTTGTGCGACAGCTTTTCCCTGGATTGGTTGTTGTCGGAGCTGGCTTCCTCCGGGGCCTGGCCGGGCCTCCTGGGACGTTGAGAGCCGAGGGCACCACGTTGGGGAAAGGATCCGTAAGAGAAATCCTGTTTTTGAAGGGTACAATCCTCTCCCGCCTGGTCCTCTCGGAAAGCTGGTTTTTCAAGGGTTCTGGAGAAGGGCGTTGTGGGTTTTGAGTGTGTGTGTGTGTGTGTGTGTGAGAGAGAGAGAGAGAGAGATAGAGAGAGAGAGAGAGAGAGAGAGAGAGAGGGACCACAGTCCTCGACTTACAATGGTACATTTAGTGACTTAAAAACCAGAGGTTTTTAAGAAGAGACTGGACAACCATTTGTCTGAAATGGTAGAGGCTTTCCTACCTGAGCAGGGGGTTGGACTAGATGACCTCTAAGGTCCCTTCCATTCTGATATAGAAGAAAGGAAGGGAGGGAGGGAGGGAGGGAGGGAGGGAAGGAAGGTAGGTAGGTATACTATAGGGTTTCCTGCCTGAGCAGGGGGTTGGACTAGATGACCTCTAAGGTCCCTTCCAACTCTCTCCTCTTCTTCTTCTTCTTCTTCTTCTTCTTCTTCTTCTTCTTCTTCTTCTCCTCCTCCTCCTCCTATTATTATTATTATTATTATTTTACAAAGGCACTGAAAAAGGGACTTAGGACCGTTTTCCACACTTAACGCCCGTTGCAGCATCCCCATTTTGGTCACGTGATCAAAATTTAGACGCTTGGCAACTGACTCGTGCTTATGACGGTTGCGGTGTCCCTGGGTGTGTGTGTGTGTGTGTGTGTGTGTGTGACGTGATCTCCTTTTACAACCTTCCCTCTAGCCAAGTTGACAGCGGGATCCGGATTCACTTAACGGCCGTGTCACCGTTCGCTTAACGGCCGGAGCAAGGCAGGTCGCCAAAGGGGGCAGAAAGAACTTCACAAGTGTCCCGTTTCGCAACAAAAAAGTTGGGCTCAGATGGAGGTCGTACGTTGGGGACCAATCTCCCGCTTCCCTTCCTTTGGGGTGCTTCAGCAGCCCCAGTTGCCCCCCATCCAAGTGCAAACCGGGCCTGACCCCGCTTAGCACCTTCAAGGCCAACCAGGCACCCGTCAGCCAGCTGGGTTTCTGGTTCTCTGACTCAATTTCACTTCTGCGTTTGTCTGTTTCTTTCGGGGGGGGCTTTTGGAAGGAGTCTCCTTCGGTCAACCAACCCCGCTCTTGACCCATTTTGGGAGGGAGGGGGGGCTGGGGTTCTGCTGGCTGACCCCCCCCCCCTTTTGGGCTCCTCTCTAGAAAGAGCAAATTAAAGATTGATAAGGCTGCAAAAGAAGCTGGAAGCTTCTCTGGATTGGGCCCTCGTGGGGGGAGGAGGAATAACAAGCGGCGGCTGCTGACTTCTCACGGCCTGCCCCCCCCCTCACCAAAAGTGCCCCCCCTCCCAAGGATGTTGTTGCTTTCTTGGGACTTTGGAAGGAAGGGGCCCAAAGTGACCACAGTCTGCTTTTGCCAAGGCAATCATTGTGCCCTGCCTTTCCTCTAGGTCTAGGAGCATAAGGGTGCGTAGAGAGCGTTCCCCACAATGGTCCTGCGAGGTAGGCTGTGGGGGATGAGAGACACACACACACATACACACACAGAGAGAGAGAAAGAGAAAGATACAGAGACAAAATGGGAGAGAGAGAGAGAGAGAGAGAGAGAAAGAAAGAAAGAAAGAAAGAAAGAAAGAAAGAAAGAAAGAAAGAAAGAAAGAAAGAAAGAAAGAAAGAAAGAAAGAAAGAAAGAAAGAAAGAGCCAGGGAGAGAGGAGAGAAAAGAGACAAAGAGAGAGAGAGAGGGAGAGAGAAGGAACGAGAAAGAGAGAGAGAGACAAAGAAAGAGAGTGAGAGACAGGTAGAGAGAGAGAAGGAGCCAGAGAGAGAGAGAGAGAGAGAGAGGGAGAAAGGGAGAGAAAGAGAGAGACAAAGAGAGAAGGAGCAAGAAAGAGAGACAAAGAGAGAGAGAGGGATGGAATGAGAAAGAGAGAGAAAGAAAGAGTGAGAGAGACAGGGAGAGAGACAAAGAGAGAGAGAGAGAGAGATGGAGACAGAGAAAGGCAGAGAGAGAGAGAAAGAGACACAGAGAAACAAGGAAAAGAGAAAGACACGCACACAAACACAGGGAAAAGGAGGCAGAGAAAGAGAGGCAGAAAGAGAAAGAGAGGAGAGAGACAGAATGACTAAAGCTTAGCTGGAACGGTGGCTCAGCTCACAACCCCCTGGGAGCAAGGCTGGGCAGGAAGGACGAGAGGCACAAGGAGAGCATTTGCGGCTGAGCCAGACTTGAACCTGGCTCCCTCCAGTGCACTGCCCACACAGGGGCGCCGGCACTCCCGGGGGCCACTCGGTGCTCGGGGGAGGAGGCCTCTGAACCAGCTGGCAAAGGCCTCGTTCCTCCTTCGCCTCTCCTGGCTGGCTTGTTTGGCTAGCCGCGCAAGCCCCCATCGGCCCGATTGGCAGGTGTCGAGCCCCGTGGCCGGGTTCTCCAAAGGCGGGGACTCTGCGGCCCATGCGGCACTGCCTCCCAGTCCCCTGCCCTGCCTCCAGAAGGAACCGCCCGAATTTAGGGCTCGTTGTGAGGCCGCACCCCAGCAAACCTCTCTCTCTCTCTCTCTCTCAGTTGTGGGAAGCCGGCTGCCAGCTGCAAAGCAGACACCGGCCCAGCGCAAGGTGTGACTTGTGTGTGTGACCCTGCAAGATTGAGGCACGTGACTTGATGGGGAGGGGGGGGGACCAGTCTTTGAGTGGAGGGGGGTGGTGAGAGAAGGCCAGGGGGGGGGAGAAACCAAAGGAGAACAAAGCATCTTTTCTTCCTGGCTGGCCTTGGCGGCTGTGCGCTGCCTCTTGTGCACCTGAGAGACCCACCTGAGGCCTCCTTCCTCGTCCTGGCCCCCCTCCCTCCCTCCTTTGGGGCAGCGTTCCCAGGCAGCTGGAAAACAAGAGTGCTGGGAGGCTTAATTCAGCCCTCCCCAAAGGGGGCCAGAGAAAGCAGCAGATAACAGAACAGCAGAGTTGGAAGGGATCCTTAAGGCCACACCTGGGATACGGCAAACAGTTTTGGTCACCACGATGTAAAAAAAAAAAAGGTGTCGAGACTCTAGAAAGAGTGCAGAGAAGAGCAACAAAGATGATCGGGGGACTGGAGGCTCAAACATATAGGGAAAGGTTGCTGGAATTGGCTATGTCTAGTTTAATGAAAAAAGGGACGCGGTGGCTCAGTGGGTTAGGACGCTGAGCTTGTTGATCAGATGGTCGGCAGTTTGGCGGGTCGAATCCCGAGTGCCGCGTAGCAGAGTGAGCGCCCGTTACGTGTCCCAGCTTCTGCCAACCTAGCAGTTTGAAAGCAAGTAAAAATGCAAGGAGAAAAATAGGGACCACTCCGGTGGGAAGGTAACAGCGTTCCGTGCGCCTTTGGCGTCTAGTCATGCCAGCCACATGACCACGGAGACGTCCTCGGACAAGCGCTGGCTCTTCGGCTTTGAAACGGAGATGAGCACCGGCCCCTAGAGTCGGAAACAACTAGCATGCATGTGCGGGGGAACCTTTACCTTTTAGTTTAATGAAGAGAAGGGTGAGGGGTGACATGATAGCAGCCTCCCAGTATCTCAGGGGCTGCCCCAAAGAAGAGGGAGTCAAGCTATTCTCCAAAGCGCCTGAAGGCAGGACAAGAAGCAACGGATGGAAACTCATCAAGGAGAGAAGCAACGTAGAACTAAGGAGAAACTTCCTGACAGTTAGAACAATTAACCAGTGGAACAGAAGTTGCCTTCAGAAGTTGGGGAGCTTCATCACTGGAGGCGTTCAAGAAGAGACTGGACTGCAAACCGTCGGAAATGGTGTAGGCAGGCTCTCCTTCTTGGGTGGGGGGCTGGACTAGATGACCCACAAGGTCCCTTCCAACTCTATTATTTTATTCTAATTCTCCTGCTCAAGCAGGATACCCTATCCCATTCCGGACAAACGGTGGTCCAGTCTCTTCTTGAAAACCTCCACTGATTGTTAAGTGGGTCACCATGTGGCCATTCCCAATTTGTGAACCTTTTTTTTAAATGACCGTTGTTAAGTGAATACTGCATAAAGCAAAGACTGTGCTTAAGGACTGCGGTCATTAAGCAAACCCATTCTTCGTTGCAGGGTGTTTTTAGCTGGAAACTGAAAGTAATCTCTAGTTTTAAACTGTGGTTAGCAGGGCACACAGGCTGATAGAATTTTGTCAAGAGAATACGATGGTCATAGCAAACACTCTTTTCCAACAACCCAAGAGACGGCTCTACACATGGACATCACCAGACGGTCAACACAGAAATCAGATTGACTATATGCTCTGCAGCCAAAGATGGAGAAGCTCTATACAGTCAGTAAAAACAAGACCAGGAGCTGACTGTGGCTCAGACCATGAGCTTCTCCTTGCAAAGTTTAGGCTTAAACTGAATAAAGTAGGGAAAAGCGCCAGGCCACTCAGGTATGAATTAAATCATATCCCTGTTCAATATACAGTAGAGGTGACAAATAGATTTAAGGAATTAGATCTGATAGACAGAGTGCCTGATGGACTATGGATGAAGGTTCGCAACATTGTACAAGAGGTAGCAACCAAAACCATCCCAAAGAAAAAGAAATGCAAGAAAGCAAAATGGCTGTCTGAGGAAGCTTTGCAAATAGCTGAGGAAAGGAGGGAAGCGAAAGGCAAGGGAGAAAAAGAAAGATACGCCCAACTGAATGCAGAATTCCAGAGAATAGCTAGAAGAGATGCCTTCTTAAATGAACAGTGCAAAGAAATAGAAGAAAACAATAGAATAGGGAGGACCAGAGATCTTTGTGAAAAAAGTAATGTTCTAGATTTAGGCAGGAAAAATCAAATGCACAGGTATAACATAGGTGGTACCTTGCTCGATAGTAGCAACTGTGAGAGGGATCTCGGAGTCCTAGTAGACAGTCACTTCAATACGAGCCAGCCGTGTGCTGCAGCTGCCAAAAAAGTCAACACAGTGCTAGGCTGCATTAACAGAGGGATAGAATCAAGATCAAGTGAAGTACTAATACCACTTTACAATGCTTTGGTAAGGCCACACCTGGAATACTGCATCCAGTTTTGGTCACCACGATGTAAAAAAGATGTCGAGACTCTAGAAAGGGTACAGAGAAGAGCAACAAAGATGATTGGGGGAGTGGAGGCTAAAACATATAGGGAACGGTTGCTGGAATTGGGTATGTGTAGTTTAATGAAGAGAAGGGTGAGGGTTAACATGATAGCAGTGTTCCAATATCTCAGGGGCTGCCCCAAAGAAGAGGCAGTCAAGCTATTCTCCAAAGCACCTGAAAGCAGGACAAGAAGCAACGGATGGAAACTAGTCAAGGAGAGAAGCAACCTAGAACTAAGGAGAAACTTCCTGACAGTTAGAACAACTAACCAGTGGAACAACCTGCCTCCAGAAGTGGTGAATGCTCCAACACTGGAAGTTTTGAAGAAGAGACTGGACAGCCATTTGTCTGAAATGGTACAGGGTTTCCTGCCTTAGCAGGGGGTTGGACTAGATGACCTCCAAGGTCCCTTCCAACTTATTATTATTATTATTATTTTCAAGAAAATTGGAGAGATGAAGGGAATGTTTCATGCAAAAATGGGCATGATAAAGGACCAAAATGGCAGGGACCTAACAGGCAGAAGAGATTAAGAAGAGGTGGCAAAATTACACAGAGGAACTATACAAGAACGAGCTTAACGTCCCTGAGAATCACGAGGTGGTCACTGACCTTGAGCCAGACATCCTAGAATGTGAAGTGGGCCTTAGAAAAGCTGAGCAACAACAAAGCTAGTGGAGGTGACAGTATTCCAGCTGAGCTATTCAAAATCTTAAAAGACGATGCAGTAAAAGTGCTACACTCAATTTGCCAGCAAATTTGGAAAACTCAGCAGTGGCCACAGGATTGGAAAAGATCAGTTTACATTCCAATTCCAAAGAAAGGCAGTGCCAAAGAATGTTCAAACTATCACACCATTGCACTCATTTCTCACGCTAGTAAAGTTATGCTTAAAATCCTACAAGCTAGACTCCAGCAGTATGCGGATCGAGAACTACCAGAAGTACAGGCAGGATTTCGAAGAGGCAGAGGAACTAGAACTCAAATTGCCAACATACGTTGGATCATGGAGAAAGCTAGAGAGTTCCAGAAAAACATCTACTTCTGCTTCATTGACTATGCTAAAGCTTTTGATTCTGTGGATCACAACGAACTGTGGCAAGTTCTTAAAGAGATGGGATTACCAGTACCATTTGTCTCTTGAGAAACCTATATGTGGGCCAAGAAGCAACAGTGAGAACTGGACATGGAACCACTGATTGGTTCAAAATTGGGAAAGGAGTCCGGCAAGGCTGTATACTGTCGCCCTGCCTATTTAACTTATATTCAGAGCACATCATGAGAAAGGCAGGGCTAGAGGAATCAAAACTTGGAATTAACATTGCCGGAAGAAATATCAACAACCTAAGATATGCAGATGATACCACTCTAATGGCAGAAAGTGAAGAAGAACTAAAGAGCCTCTTGTTGCAGGTGAAGAAGGAGAGCGCAAAACTTGGGTTGAAACTTAACATTAACAAAACCAAGATCATGGCATCCGGCCCTCTCAATTCCTGGCAAATAGATGGGGAAGAAATGGAGGTAGTGACAGATTTTATTTTCCTGGACTCCAAGATCACCACAGATGGGGACTGCAGCCAAGAAATTAAAAGATGTTTGCTCCTGGGGAGGAAAGCCATGGCAAGTCTAGGTACCACACTAAAAAGCAGAGACATCACCCTGTCAACAAAAGTGCGTATAGTCAAGGCTGTGGTCTTCCCAGTTGCAATGTATGGCAGTGAAAGCTGGACCATAAGAAAGGCTGAGCACCAAAGAATGGAGGCCTTTGAACTCTGGTGCTGGAGAAGACTCCTGCGAGTCCCTTGGACTGCAAGGTGATCCAACCGGTCAGTCCTAGAGGAGATCCGCCCTGACTGCTCTTTAGAAGGCCAGATCCTGAAGCTGAAACTCAAATCCTTTGGCCACCTAATGAGAAGGAAGGACTCACTGGAGAAGAGCCTAATGCTGGGAAAGGTGGAGGGCTAGAGAAGAAGGGGACGACAGAGAATGAGGTGGCTGGATGGAGTCACTGAAGCAGGAGGCCTGAGCTTAAATGGACTCCAGAAGATGGTAGAGGACGGGAAGGCCTGGAGAAACGTTGTCCATGGGGTCGCGATGGGTCGGACACGACTTCGCAGCTAACAACAACAAAAATTTGACACCCTGCAAATGGCCATTGCAACTTCAAATTCGGGTCCAAATCCCTTTTTTAAGGTCCGTCCTAAGTTGAGGACTACTTGTACTGTGTCGCAGATCTGTGGAGGGACCTTGAACAATGGGAAAGAATAGAATAGAATAGAATAGAATAGAATAGAATAGAATAGAATAGAATAGAATAGAATAGAATTATAAAATGGAATGGAATGGAACGGAATAGAATAGAATTATGGAATGGAATGGAATGGAATGGAATAGAATAGAATGCAGAATATACTACAATGTAGAATAGAATAGAATAGAATAGAACAGAACAAGAACAAAGTTGGAAGGGATAGAGAGAAATGGAATGATGGTATATAGATAGATAGATAGATAGATAGATAGATAGATAGATAGATAGATAGATAGATATGGAAAGATGGTAGATAGATAAAAAGATGGAACGATGGGATATGTGGTGGACTTGTAGAAATATAAAAGCTTTTTGGATTAAAATTTGGTGGAACATTCAAAAGATTTTTAAGAGAAAGATAAAGTTCTCTCCACAATTGTTTTTATTGGGTATTGTTGTAGATTGTGATACTAAAGAAATCAATGTGATGTTGAACTTGATAACAGCAGCACGGTTACTGGTGGGACAATACTGGAAGAAGGATAGTTTGCCTACTATAGAAGAATGGGTACTTAAAGTATCGAATCTTGCAGAAATATCTAAGACAGACATGTCAAACACAAGGCCCAGGGGCTGGATCCGGCCTGCGAAGTGGTTTCATGCGGCCCGCGAAGCCATCCTGGAAAGAGTGAGGGAACGGCCCCCGCTGCCTTGGCCCTGGCCCAGAGACCCTCCTTCTGCCAGAGACCCTCAGATCTGTCCCACTCCTGCCCAGGCCCCCATAGGCACCCTTGATGCGAATGATGTAGCCACGCCCACCCAGTAGGCCACGCCCACCCTGGCCATACCCACCCCGGCCCCCTGAGGGCAACCGCAATGCTGATGCGGCCCTCAATGAAATTGAGTTTGACACCCCTGGTCTAAGATTTCTGCTTATTTGAAGGATCACTCACAAGAGATATATTTCAGTTTGGAGAACATGGATAGATTATATTCAGAATAAATATGGGACTAAAAAGTTCCACTTAGCTTATGAGTAGATTTTATTTATTTATTTATTTATTTATTTTATTACATTTATATACCGCCCTTTCCCGAAGGACTCAGGGCAGTTTACAGGGTGATTAAAAAACCAAAATACAAAAGTTAAAACAAATTTTAAAAGAAATTTGTCCCTGCATGAATAAAACCCCAGTTAAAATAAGATTAATCCTCAGCCTGGGCCAGAGAGCTCGAAGAGCCAGGTCTTCAGGCCCCGGCGGAATGAACGGAGGTCGGGGGCAGTCCTCAGCTCCACTGGCAGCTGGTTCCAGAGGGCAGGCGCCCCCACAGAGAAGGCCCTACCCCTGGGTGTTACCCGCCGGCAATCTCTTACCGGTGGCACCCTGAGAAGACCCTCCCTGTGGGAGCGCACTGGACGAAGGGAACTTGATGCCGGCAGCAGGAATATTTAGAGGGATATTGTTATTAATTTTAGTATTAGTATTGATTATATTTTTGTTTAAGTTATTATTATGTTTTTAATAATTTGAATGTATCTGTGTTAAAGGGGAGTTAAAGCACATTATGAATTTGGTTAATTTTATAATGGATAATTTTAGTTAGAATATGATTATTATATCTATAACCCTGTATTCAGCTCTGGGAAGTGGGGGGAAGGGGGGGTGGTTTGGGGTGGGAGGGTTTTGGGGATATGTATTGTAAAATTTTTTTTAAAACTCTTTAATAATAATAATAAAAGAGATGGAACGATGGGATAGATAGATATAGCTAGATAGAGATGGATGATACAGAAATATAGAAAGCTAATAAAGTTAGATGATATCATGATAAAGGTAAACGAATGCTGAGAACCATAAACAAAGAAACACATTTAATAAAGAAATAAATGGACGACAAGAAACCCTGCAAACCAACAAAACCAACTGGGAGGGTGTGCACACACACCAACCGAAAGAGAAAGAAGCACAAACAGGTGAGCAGGACGCAGGGGCCCACAAGCAAGGGTCCGTCTAAGTGCCCTCAAGGGAACTCCTTAGGCATGGCTGCAATTCCCGGGGCAGACAGAAGCAGAGAGCAGCAGCCCAGCCCCAAAGACCTGGTCCCGTTCCTGGATGCGAAGTGGGGCAGAGGAGCCACAGGAGATAAAGCTGGAGAAGGTGGAAAAAGACACAACTGGGTTGTGTGTTTCTCAACCGCGGCCGCTTTAAGATGGGTGGACTTCAACTCCCAGAATTCCACAGCCGGCCATGTCCATCCATCTTAAAGCGGCCACGATTGAGAAATTCTACAACTCTCGCGCGAACCGAAGACCTTCTCCCCATCCAATAGCGCCACCGTGTGACATCACGGAACACACTTCCTGCAACCGCGGGCCCGTCATTGGCTGGGGGGAGTGCCCGTCTTCCAACCGGTTGGGCGGTCGTGAGGGGGGGAGGGCCGAGGCGCCAAGCGACATTTCTACCCAGGAAAACAATCTTGATTTCTTCTAGTGTTGCTAAGGAAACATTAATTGAAATGATTATGAAACCCGGCTAAAGGGATTCCCTTCGCCCCGCCCACTAAGGCGATGGCTGGCGCCGAAGGCTTGAAGTCGCCTTCCCGCCCTTTTCGGTTCAATTTTCGAAGCACCGGAAGTCCCGCCCTCGGCCGTTGTTGCCCGGGAACGCTTTTACCACGAGCGGTAGCAACGTTCGGACCGCTCTAGGCGCCTCTCGATGTTTATTAACGGAATAATACCGCTAGAAGAGGCGTTGGAGGACTTCTAGGCCAACGGAGGCCTACCTGAGCTGGAGGCAGCGCCGCAGAGGCGGCGGAGCAACGAGGAGCTCACCGGCAACTTGAGCGAGCCTGGCTGAAGGACGGAGCCGGAGCCACCGCTGGAGCCGGAGCGGCGGAGCGGCGGATGGGGACAGATGGTGGAGCGGCCCACCCGAGAAAAACCGACTAGTAGACCGGCTCAGCACAAAAAAGCAGCTATTAAACTGCTCAGCAGAAAAAAAACCCCAACTACTGGTAGTAAATCTGCTCAGTACAGAGAGAACAGCTAGTAGATCGGCTCAGCAGAGAAAGACCGACTCAGTAGGGGGAAAAAAACCCCAACTACCAGTAGTAAACCTGCTGGCACAGAGAGACCGGTTTTTAAACCAGCTCAGAAAAAAACTGACTAGTAGACCAGAAAAACTACAGAAAAACCAAGTATTAAACCAGCTCAGCAGAGAAAGACCGGCACAGGAGAAACCCCCCCCCAACTACCAGTAGTAAACCTGCTCAGCACAGAGACTGGTTTTAAACCAGCTCAGCGGAGAAAAAGTGACTAGACCGGCTTGGCATAGAAAAACCAGCTATTAAACCAGCTCAACCCAGAGACCCCTGCTATTAAACCGGCTCAGCAGAGAAAAAGCAACTACTGTAGTAGACCAGCTCAGCAGGAAAAAACCGATTAGTAAATCTGCTCAGCACAGAAAGACCAGCTAGTAGACTGGCTCCTCACAGAAAGACTGGCTGAACATAGAACGGAGACCCCAGAGGAGCAATGGCTGGGGGCAGCTAGAAAGATCGGCTGAGCACAAGAAGGCAGCCAAAAAGCAAGGCAGATAGGATAGAGAAATAAGGAGCAAATTAAGACAAGGGAGGATAGAGATGAATTTTTTTAGGCAGAGAGTAGAATGCTAAAAGCATCTATCTTCTAGAAAGCAAGCCGATCCGCTTTCCAGCAAAATTCCTTGAGGAGAAATCAGCCTTTCCCTTCATTGAATAGCCCTATCCTTACATTAACTTTTAACTTCAGTATAAACAGCAATTTTTTTAAAAAAAACCTGCTACATACTTTTACAACACAATCTGTTACCCCTTTTTTTTCCTGCTGAGAGATCATTTTTCCTTTCAGCTGAGATTTTTTGTTTCATCATAAGGGTGAGGGGTGACATGATAGCAGCGTTCCAACATCTCAGGGGCTGCCCCAAAGAAGAGGCAGTCAAGCTCTTCTCCAAAGCACCTGAAAGCAGGACAAGAAGCAACGGATGGAAACTAGTCAAGGAGAGAAGCAACCTGGAATTAAAGGAGGAACTTCCTGACAGTGAGAACAATTAACCAGTGGAACAACCTGCCTCCAGAAGCCGTGAATGCTCCAACACTGGAAGTTTTTAAGAAGAGACTGGACAGCCATTTGCCTGAAATGGTATAGGGTTTCCTGCCTGAGCAGGGGGTTGGACTAGATGACCTCCAAGGTCCCTTCCAACTTCTTCTTCTTCTTCTTCTTCTTCTTCTTCTTCTTCTTCTTATTATTATTATTATTATTATTATTATTATTATTATTATTATTATTATTATTATTATTATTATTATTATTTATTCATCTGCAATTTTATATATTCATTATTATACATCTGCGGATTACAAACTATACCTAGAGGATTTTTAAATGAATCTTCAGAATTTCAAAATTTTGAATCATTTTTTTCCTAACTGTAATTAAATCTCTTACATTTTTAACATTTGCAAACTATTAACATTTTTAATCTTTAAACGAACTAGCAAAAAAAAAAGATAGTCGTGGAAAAAAGAGACTGGTGCTGTTGAGGTTTGCAAAATATGTTCCATGTTTGCTTATGCCCATGGAAGACCCAGATTACATATGTCCCCTTTGTATACGACTTAAATTGCTGATAGAAAAAATATTCTAGAGACAGCCGTAGTCACTGCGAAATGCAATGAACAAAATGGAAAAAACGAAGCAAGAAGACTATCCTAATGGAACATAATAAAGAACAAGCAACTTGAAACAGAAGTGACAACTTTTAGATGAAGATTGATGGAAAATTTGCACTCAAAACAGTGATGACAATGGAAGTTTATGACCGATCTGTGCATTTTTCCCCTTACTCTACAGGCTTTGCAGATCTTAGAGCAAGGGGAAACAAAGATTGTAAGCACTGGCGTGGCATCACTTACTGACCGCTTTACCTAACAGCTGATCCCAATTATTGTTAAAGGAGGATGACATGCCTATGTTTGGGAAAAGGCTGTGTAATATTGTCCATATGTTCTCCAAATGGAAATTGGCAGCTTTGCAAAAAAAAGAGGCAACCAATACAAAATGGACCTGACCTGCAAATGGTCAGATTGGATGGTTCCTTGCCCAGTGCTTGCTTTCCCTCCGAGGCCTCTGGCCATTCGCAGGACCACTGGGCAAGCGGCAAGTCCCGGCCCCTGGCGGAAGCCTGGAGGGTCTGGGATCTCTGGCGAAACCAGTTGCCATGACCTCTTTCTCCCACCCCGGAAGCCTAGGCGCAATCTCCTCCTGCTCTGCGATGAATGTCCGCAGACCTACAGGCAATTCTGTTAACTGAGTTTTGCTTCATTGTATTGACCTTACCACAGTTATTAAGTGCTGTTGTAAAGTTAGTCACACAATTGTCAAGTGAATCTGGCTTCACTTTGCTTCTCAGAAGGTCGCAAAAGGGGTCCTTTTGACCCCTGGGAGACTGCAGTCTATATAAAAGTCTGTTGCCAAGCGTCCAGATTTTGATCACATGACCATGGAGATGCTGCAACGGTCTTCACTGTGGAAACCGATCATGTCACTTTTTCCAGTGCCTTTGCCACTTTGAATGGTCACTAAATGAATGGTCACGAGGGAAGGACTGCCTGTATCTCCCAGAAGGTTGCTTCAGCCCCGGCTCCCCCTTCCCAGGTTTATGAATATTGCTGTGGGGGTTCTGCTCCTTTCAGCCTTCTTGCCCCCCCCTGCCCCACAGAGGGAGCCCGTCTAGCTTAGCCGTGCCCAGAAGACGTGCTACTTGACCCCCTGAATTATTTACACGCTCTTCCTACAAAGGGGTCTGGTTCCCACTCCCGACCACTAGTGCTCCCCAAGCCCCACCCCCTTGGACCCCCAGCACTCCCCTCCTCCTGCCCCAGCTCAGCTATCGGCAGGGAAGCATTTTAATGGCCTCCCTCAGGAAGATCTTTCGCCAAGGAACTTCCCGGTGTTTCCCGTTGCTCAGGTCCTGGATTTTAGATCCCCAATTCTCAACTCTGCCCAGTCCAATCTGTGTGCAGGCAGTCCTCAACTTGGGTCCAAATTTCTCACCAGGAGTGGTGAGTTCTAGTCCTGCCTTAGGCATCAAAGGTGGCTGGGTGACTTTGGTCCAGTCCTCTCTCAGCCCAATCAACCTCACAGGATTGTTGTGGAGAAAATAAGAGGAGGAATATTAGATATGTTCACAGGACAACTTAAAAAGGAGCAGAAATTCTCCTGGAAAGCATCTACTGCCCATCCAGCATACAGCTGTCTCTCCTTTTCAATTCACACAACCCTCAAAACTCAGCATTTGGAAACGTAGAAAACCAACGGTCCGTTGAGTCTGCGCTTCTGTGGAGTTCCTGGGCCAGCTCAGAACATGGTCAGCCGCCAACAGGAACTAACAGGCTTCCACTAAGGGGGGACACCCTCGCCACGCTCTCTCCCACCCCAGCTTCGCCCCAAGCCACTGAGCTTCAACTCCTTTAAATTAATAATTAGCAGCTCTCTTAACAAATGCCACCATTTGGTCCAGGAGAGGCAGCGTCGTCGGCATGAAAAATCGATCATGCTCAGTGAGAATTGAGTGGCTCTGTGCAGAGCAGAGGCTTTTATTGGTGGGGGGCATGGCTTGGTGGTGGTGGGGAGATGAAGAGGGAAGTGCTTTTAGAGGCCCATAAAGATGCAAAAACCTTCTGGGCGTTTAGAAGATGCTTTCCAAAGACGGAGCCAAGGCAATTTAGCTCCTGCTTAAGTGCACCCGAAGGGACGCAGTGGCTCAGTGGGTTAGGATGCTGAGCTTGTCGATCAGATGGTCGGCAGTTTGGCGGGTCGAATCCCAAGTGCCACGTAGCAGAGTGAGCTCCTGTTACTCGTCCCACCTTCTGCCAACCTAGCAGTTCGAAAGCACGTAAAAATGCAAGTAGAAAAATAGGGACCAGTACGGTGGGAAGGTAACAGTGCTCCGTGTGCCTTTGGCGTCTAGTCATGCCAGCCACATGACCACGGAGACATCCTCGGACAAGTGCTGGCTCTTCGGCTTTGAAACACAGATGAGCACCGGCCCCTAGAGTCGGAAACGACTAGCACACATGTGCGGGGGAGCCTTTACTTTTACCTTTAAAGTGCACCCCTCCCAGGGCTTCCTCCCCAGCCAGACCAGGGCCAAAGGACAAGCCCCTTCCCCTCCATTCCTCAAGTCAGGAGCCTTTGAAAGAGATGGCTTCCACCTTTAATGCCAGCCAGCCATGAGGAACCTCCCCTTCTGAACGAGAGGTTAGAAACGCAAGGGAGCATGTTGAAATTGTGGAGCCGGCGATCAATCAGAATAGAGCTGGAAGGGACCCTCAGACATCTTCTAGTCTAAACCCCTGCTCAAGCAGGAGATCCTATACCCTTTCAGATAGGTGGTTGTCCTGTCTCTTCTTAAAAAAACTCAGTGATGGAGCTCCAACAACTTCTGGAGGCAGGTTGTTCCACTAGTTAATTGTCCTCACTGTTAGGAAGTTTCTCCTTAATTCCAGGTTGCTTCTCTCTTTGGTCAGTTTCCACACCTTCCTTCTTCTTGTGCCCTCTATTTGGACAATAGTATAGGGTAGGGGTTTTCAAACTTTTTAAACGGGGCAGTTCCAATGTCCCTCAGACTGTTGGGGGGGGCGAGACTATAGTTGGGGAAAAAATGATATACTGTTAATAAGTTTTTATTAATAAAAAAAATCTAATTTGTCTATATTTGAATATTTTTTCCTGGGTCCATTTTTTTTACTTTCAGCAAACAAATTCCTATGCACAGTGCACATATCTTATTTGTAGTACAAAAAACAGGAAAAAATACTATTTAAAATGAATACCTTTAATTAACATAAGCTTATTAGTATTTCAATCGGAAGTATGGGCCTGCTTTTGGCTTATGAGAAAGTCAATGTCCGGTTCCATATTTGTCACTGCTAGTTGTAACAAGTGATGCAAGTGAGCATCAGTTAGTCTGGATCTGGTTGGAGATTTCAGATGTTTCATTCGGGAGAAAGTCTGTTGATAGACATAGGTGCTGCCAAAGATAGTTGCCATTTTAAGCGTGTGATTCCTGAGTTTAAGATAGAGGGGAGAGATACATAGAAATTAGTAAGGCTGTTTGACTTGAATGTATCTTTCAGCGAGTCACAATTCTGTACTTCGGCCAGTTCCATTTGGTAAATCGGATCAACAATTTCAATGTCAATAGAAAATGAGTTCCGGAAAAGCTGTATGTATGTCCTGGAGTGGAAGCTCTTTAAATCTACTTTGAAACTACTTTTGCAACATTTCCAGTGAATCCACACGTTTTGTTTGTGAATGCAACTGCTGGTTTTTCTGCAAATAGTTTTTGAGTTGTGGGAAGATGGCAGAAGTTTTCCTCCCTCACTTGTTTAATGGGTATATCCAATTTTACTTCAAATGTTTTCACATGTGAATGTGTATCACAGATGAGCTTCCCCTTTCTTTGAAGTTGCACACTGAAACTGTTGAGTAGCTCTGTTACATGTCAGAAAGGCAAGGTGCCATTTCCATTCAGCATCTCTGAGCTCTAAGCAGAAAAATAGAAACCTCTGGAAGTAAGTCATAAAAATGTTTCAAAATGCTTCTCCCTCAACTCAGACAACAGACTTCTGTGTCATACAGAATATCTTCATAGGTAACATTTAGCTCAGACAGAAAGTCCTGAAACTAACTCTGGTTTAGTGAATGAGATCTAATGAAGATACCACAATTTTCATGACAGAGTCCCACTTCAGTGATTTACAACATAGCGCTTGTTGGTGGATGAGGCAGTGTATGGCTATTGGATGCAAATGGTTGTGTTTGTCCATCTCTTGGTTAATGCGTGCAACCACTCCTTTCGTAGACCCCACCATGCTAGGACTACCAACAGTTGTTTAACAAATTCTCCCTCTACGAATGGTCTGCTAGTACGCACTATTAGCTTGGCAACTTGAAAACTTTCAGTGATGAAATAGTTAGCTGCTTCTCCTTCACAAAAGTATTTTCCTGAGTTGTCAATCCATTTTTCAGTTTTAATATTTTATCTTTTCTCATTTGTCCGCCCAAACAATCATATTTATCTTTATGTTGAGTTTTGTAGTGTTGACACCAATTGTATTCCTTGAAGACAGACACTGAATTCTGGCAAATCAGATAAAAAGCTTTTTCCTTGCACTGTATGAAAAAGTAATTGTAAGTCCATTGTTCTGGAATATCCTGCATTCGGAGTCAATTTTTCTTTTTCTTGACATAATTATTTCTTAGGGATTAAAATTGTTTTTAGTAAAATACCAATAAATACAGCTCTACCAAAAGAATATACCAGCAATAATAACTTTGCCCTGGCCTAGTCTATAATATTCAACCCTTTGAAATCAGGAAATCACCATTTTGAAGAAAAAGCCCGAAAGTATTTATTGTCTCACCACTGATCAAATAGGTCACCTTTGCCATTTCTACTAATTCCATTATCTTGACAATCCATTTCTTCACTCTAGGTATTTCAGTATTTTTCCAAATTTGAGTAATCTTGCTGCAGTTACCAGGTTAAAAAAAACCACAATCTCCCATGTCTTTTCTAATTGGCTATCCATAAAGTTCTAGTTTCTTTTGAATTTGATGTTAATCTTTAATATTCTTTGCATCATTATCTGTATTTGTATCCACACAATTATCTACTAGATTGCTACTTTTTTCCAGGGAGAGGGCAAAAAAATAATGCACCAGTTCTAAACTTTAATCTTATTCCACAGAAAACAAAGGTGACCCCACCCCCCACTGCCCTTTGCATTAAAGGCCCTTCATTATGTCTAGTACAGCCAGTTACAAATTCATGTAAAAGCAGCAAAATGTTTAGAAGCCAGGAGCTGTGACAACAAAGATTTCACTGAGAACATTGTGAGAAAGAAGAAAAAAAAGCACAAGGGAGAGAACCATACAGAAACCCT
The DNA here is from genome assembly GCF_964194415.1 of Vipera berus. NCBI lineage: Eukaryota > Metazoa > Chordata > Lepidosauria > Squamata > Viperidae > Vipera > Vipera berus. The sequence continues at coordinate 1,666,032 of NC_138202.1, forward strand.
TCTTCTATCTCTTTCACTCCCTCAGGCTTGCCCCACATAAGCCTCTCGTATCTCCCTCAGGTTTGCCCCACAGAACCTCTTACTCTATCTCCCTCAGGCTTGCCCCACAGAAGCCTCTCCTATCTCCCTCAGGTTTGCCCCACAGAACCTCTTACTCTATCTCCCTCAGGCTTGCCCCACAGAAGCCTCTCTTATCTCCCTCAGGTTTGCCCCACAGAAGCCTCTCTTACTCTATGTCTCCCTCAGGCTTGCCCCACAGAAGCCTCTCTTACTCTTATCTCCCTCAGGCTTGCCCCACAGAAGCCTCTCTTATCTCCCTCAGGCTTGCCCCACAGAAGCCTCTTACTCTGTTTCCCTCAGGCTTGCCCCACAGAAACCCTACTCTATTCCTTCTCTCCCTCAGACCCCACACCAAACCTCCGTTCCTCGCTCTCTCTCTCTCTCTCAATCTCCCGCCAAAACCCCTCTCTTTTCAAGTCCCTTCTCCTCTTCTCCCCGCCTCTTCCCTTTTCCTTCCCGGCATGCCGCCTTCCTGGGCTCTGGCAGAGCCACCTGGGCAGCGCTGATCAGCTGCAGCGCCGCACTCAGATCCCGGGGGCCTCAGCAGAGCTCAGGCAGCCTCCAGCTGATGCCCCCCCCAAGGACTGTGTGGTGCTGCCGGCTGAGGCTGCCGGAGCTCTAGATTCGCGCGCTGAACCGGCAGCCCTCCAGCTGAGCCTCCCAGCCACCGCCAATCCCGCAGTAGCTCATCTCTCCGCTACGCTGGGGAAGAACAAGGACGGCTGCCGCTCTCAGACACAAGACTCGGAGCTCCCAGCGACCGCGCAGGCTCGCGAGGGCAGCGGGCGGAGAAACCGGCGTTCAACGGAGCTTGGGTCGCGTGACTCAGCAGAAGTGCCAAAGTGGGGGGTGGGGGTTTCCCGCCCCGCTACAATGTATTTCGGGGTATGCTGGCTCAGGAATTCTGGGAGTTGAAGTCCACGACTCATAAAAGAGCCAAGGATGCCTACCCCTGGTAGGGTCTCCTGCTCGAGCGGCGGGGTGTGTGTGTGGGTTAGACTAGAAGACCTCCAAGGCTCTATTCTGACTTATTTTAGGTAGGGTCCGATCACAGGCTGAGCTGAAAAGAGACGGAACCAGGTTGAATGGGGGGGGGCAGCGATTGCTAACATCCAAGCGAAGCACACCCCGACTCAGCTGAACCTGCAATGCTAACCGTGGTAACTTAGTTCACCAGGATTCAGCCACGCTGGCAGTGCCCAAACTATCGCCCCGCAAGCCAGCAAAACCACACCGCTGGAGATTTTCAAGCAGAGACTAGACATTCACATGTCTGAGACGATACAGGTTCTCCTGCTTGAGCAGGGGGCTGGACTAGAAGACCTCCAAGGTCCCTTCCAGCTCTATTCTGTCCTTTTCATTATTTTATTCTAGTCATTATTCTATTCTGCTCTACTTCTATTCCATTCCATTCATATTATGAGCCCAGCATATTAAACAGGCTCTGTTCATCACACTTAACCTGGTTATGAATAAACTTCCCGGTTTGCGCAAGGATGATGTGTGGTCATTTCCGACTCTTGGAAATTACAGAGTCTTTTCCAGGAGGATCTTCCCCCTAACTGGCCCTTTGGGTCTTAAGCTGGAATGGGACAATTTGCCGTGGCCTTCTGTGTATGATATAACCACGCCATGCTCATCTCATCACTGTTTCTTCGACATTTCCACTTTTTTTGTCACTGAAAATAATTTTAAAGAAACAGTGGCAGATCACGTCGGGTCACCCCGTGGAATTGTCTGGCGAGATGGCCACAGCAAAATGACCGCGGCCAGTTGACCTAGAGTCCTAGACCCCTTCCAAGGGGGTCCCATCCCTCCCCACTGATGCAGGCTCTCTTCCACTTTTTCAAGCATCATTTATTTATTTATTATTTAAACTTGTGTACCGCCCTATTCCCGTAGGACTCAAGGCGGTTTACAGGGAAAAATTAAAAATACATACATACAAAGTTAAAATCGAGTAAAACTAAAATTAAATTAAGTCCCTGAATTTAAACTAAAACCCCATTAATAAATAATTAAAACCCCTCAGTCTGGGCCAGCGACTGTTCGAAGGTATAGCAGCACTGGGAAAAGTGAGTTAGGACCATTTTCACACCCGTAGCCATGTGATGCAAATTCAAACAGCCTGGCAACTTACTATTTATGAGTCACATGATCTCCGAGAGCCAGATTCACTTAACAATCCTGTGACTAACTTAACAGCTGCAGTGATTCACTTAACTGTGGTAAGAAAGGTTGTAAAATGGGGCAAAATTCAACTGTCTCACTTAGCAACAGGCTCCATTGTGGCCATAAGTCAAGGGCTACCTGTAACCTCCAGCGATCTGAATTTTCTTGTAGTATGTCCAAAAGTAGGATAATTTTGAGCCTGGTGATTGGTCCCTCCAGACAAACTGTTTTGACAGTCCATCGCCCTGCATGCTACATCAACCGGTGAGCTAAACTAGGTTTGTAGAATGTACTAACCACCCAGCCCAACATGGCTAAAACCAAGTTGTCTCTTTACAACCTCTCCCTTTTCTGCAACACCTGCAGCTAAAACATTCTAGTCCTGCCCCCATCAAGACCCCCACCCTGCATTTCAACACTTTTTGTTGTCCGAGTTTCAGAGCTCCAGGAGAGACCCACTTCCGGATTCCTCCAATTCCGTGAGTTGAAGTCCACCCATCTCCAAGATGCCGAGGTCGACATTGAATTATATCAAGGTGAGCCTGTTATTTGGCCCCCTCAATCCCAAACACCAGCATGTGGAAGAAACTAAGCCAATGCACGCGAGTTTCCCACTTGATTTAACCTAGTTGAATTTCATTTCTGGTCCCTGGGCAACCTAGGAGAATATCTGTAGCTCAGGCTTGAAATGAGGGCTCCTTGGGGGTCTTGAGTTTGCTTTTCTTGCAGACGTTTCATGACCCTAACTAGGTAACACCATCTAGTGCTAGTGCTAACCTAGAATAGCCACAGAAACTTATTGCAGAACAGATCACCATTCCTGGTCTTTCTCCGTCACCCCACCACCCTTTGGGATGAAGGATCTGCCCACTTCTTCAAGAGCCATGTATCCACGGAAACAATCCATGCTTGTTTCCAAATGACCCTCTCCCTTTCCCATCTCTTAGGCCAAGTTAAGCCCCCACCGCTAGGAATGGATCCCACAAACCATGCTTTAACAAACCACAATATCAAGCAGATTCTGATTGCAGCTCACAGGGGAAGCACTGCTCTGGAGAGGCTGGGTGGACAATCTCCTCGGCCTGCGTTTATCTGGATTCCTGCGCTGAGCAAGGGATGAACTGGATGGCCTTAAGGAGCCCCTTCCATTAAGGGTGAGCTTAGCTACTGCAAGGCACTTCCCAAAACCTGTGGACTTAAAATAGACACCCCATCTTTTCTTCAAGACCCTTTCAAATTCCCCTCCCCCCCCTTTTTTTTTTTGCAAAAGCGGGTGCACGAAATTCCCTCCCAGTCATCAAATTTTGGCTTCCTGCATCAATCCTTTTTAAAAACCAAAATCTTTTATTAAAAGTCTTATTCAAATTTCATAACAAACAGGATATATATATATATATATATATATAACCCAAAATTCCAAAGGCAGGGGTGGGGTGGGGGAATGGAGATGTTATTTATGGCAGCGGGTCCTCAATCTTGGCCCCTTTAAGTCCACAAGTCTTAAAGGGGCCAAGGTTGAGGACCCCTGATTTATTGGGTTAGTTTGAGCCAAATCAGGGCTGACTTTGTAAACTGGGGTGAAGACCACCCAACGGCCAGGAATAGGGAAAGAGGGGGAACGTTTAACAGCAGCTCCAAACTTGGGGTGTGTTTTATTGTTGCTTGCCCCAAGGGTCTTCCCTAGCCAGGTTGGTATGGAACTGTACCACGAAACCCAACGTTTGGTTTTTTTTTAAAAAAAAACCCACTACAGAATTGCTTGTAATTTTTTTTTAAAAAAAGGGAGACGCAACCTTTTCTTTCGCTTTTGCTAGCTTGTGGAGCAGAAATCCCCGTTTCGATTTGTGTGTGTGTGTGGGTGGGTGGGTGGGTTTCCCACACCTGTGCCAGCTTCCTGTTGTGAGACCGCTGCCCCAAACGTCTGGGGGGCAAGGGGGGGGCACAGTTGAACTCCTCAGAGAACCAGCCGTCTGGGCTTTGGAGGGCCACCGGTCAGCAAGGAACAAATCGCCGAAGCAGACAAATTAAAACAGAACATTGCAGTGGGCAACCCCACAATCCAGTCGTCACAGTTTGAGCAGAAGCAGTGCCGTAGCCCCGCAGACCCCACATCCGGAACTCATGCTGGGGGCTACAGCTGCACCAGACACCCCCTGCTCGGCCTCATTCCCAGAAGGGTGCATCTTCGTCGTGCGTTCTCCCCCACTGGAAGAGTGGGAGGGGCCACGGCTGACACACACCCCACCAGGAATCGCCATGTCCAAATGCATTTGGAATCAAGAGTGGCCAAGGGGGGGGGGAGGAATGCAAAGCGAGGATGGGTGGGGGATGCAAAGGAACCCAAATTGCTTGGAGGTGCAATCAAACCTGCCCTTGCATTGGTAAGCCTTTGGTCGCAAATACCTCCTATATCCGGGGGTGGGCTGGGTAGGGGGAGTTGGTGGAGGAAAGACGGGGTGCAGTGCGAGGGGTGGGAAAGGGAAGAGAAAGCTAACCCCCCCACAAAAAAAAATTATCCAACTTCTCCTGAAACACCTACCCCTTTTTCTACATCTTAAAAAAATATATACTGTGGGGGTGTCACGGCCATACAAAAGAGCGGAGCACCGGCAGAAGAGGGGAAGGGGATTGGTCACAGTCTCACAAAGGGGAGGGGGCGGTCAAGGCCGGGAAAGTCACAACAGTCCGCCAAAAACACGGATTGGCCTGCAAAAGGAGCCGAGGAGGAAGGACGGAAGGACTCAGTCGTCACTGTCTTCATCCTCGTCTTCGTAGGGGTCCTCCTCAGGATCTCGTTTCCGCTTCTCACCCTGCTGGACCTCTGCAAGAAAAGGAGACCAAGGAGGGTGAGGTTGGGTGAGGTGGAAAACCGGCATCTTATCCCGGCTTCCTCTCTCATCCCGGCAAAGGAGGGGCGCCAGGAGTATCACACCCATGACTGCTGGACAGGTAGCTGTCCTAGAGGACGAGGTGGGACTGAGATTGGCGTTCAGACCGAATCCAACCACTGTAATGGTTGGCTGAGGAATTCTGGGAGTTGAAGTCCACAAGTCATAAAGTGGCCAAGGATGGGGACCTCTGGTCTAGATGATCTCCCAAGGACCTCACAACCCAACCAGAGACGTGATTCTGTCGCGAGTCAGAGCAATATACCCACCAGCTTCTTCATCCTCATCCTCATCTTCATCCTCATCCTCGTCGCCGTCATCCTCGTCTTCGTCATCCTGAAGGAGGAAGGGACATTTTTTTTTAAAAAAAGTTGAGGATTACCTGTAATTCCACCTGGTGGAATTCTTACACTAGAGATTTTTTTCTTAACATAACAAATCTGAGAACTCTGCAAACCTCAGCTTTGGGAAAAATCTAAACGACGCTTGGCAATCGACTCACGTTTATGACGGCGACGGTGTCCCGGGGTCACACGATCCCCTTTTGTGACCTTCTGACAAGCAAAGGCGTTAGAGAAGCCAGATTCACTTAACAACCATTCGCTAACTTAATAGCAGCAGTGATCCACTTCAGAGTTTAGATTTTCCCCAAAGCTGAGATTCAAGAGTTCTTTTTTAACAAGATTTGTTAAGATGGGGGAAAAAAAGCCAGCGTATCCTTCACAGTGGAGCCTTTGTGCAGAATATGGGATGTTAGACTCACTTCATCGTCGCCCCCATTCTCCTCTTCCTCACCGTCCAGGTCATCTTCGTCATCTAATTCTTCGTATTCCTCTTCCTCCTCCTCCTCATCTTCTACAAGCAAAAGACGCCCCCGGCATCAGAGATGAGTTCGCAACCACAGGCAGTCCTCGGCTTACAACAGTTCATTCAGAGACCGAGGTTACAACGGCATTGAAAAAAGTGACCATTTTGCACACTTACGGCTGTTGAAGGATCACCATGATCCTTGGCAATTGACTCACATTTATGACGCTGGCAACATCATGTGAACCCCATGGGGGAAGCCAGATTCACTTTAACAACCATGTTGCTAACTTAGCAGCAGTGATTCATTTAACTTCTGTGGCAAGGAAGGTCAAGCAATGGGGCAACGCTCAAATGTCTCACTTTGCAACAGAGATTTGCTTGTACGTCAATTGTGCTTGTACGTTGAGGACTACCTGTACATCTCCATGAGCTAAGCACAGCCGATTCCTAAAATCTGGTCCCAGGCTAAGGGAATCTGTGAACTCCATGTTACTCTGGAGGGCAAAGGTCAGATGGGACCCCTTCTGTCCTTTGCCAGGCAGGGTGCAGCCCTAAGTAACTCCTCCATATGAAAAGGATTCTGGTCCAGGGGTTTCCAAACTTGGCAACTTTAAGACTTGTGGACTTCAACTCCCAGAATTCCTCACCCATCCACAATGGATGGGGGATTCTGGGAGTTGAAGTCCGCAAGTCTTAAAAGTTTGCCAAGATTGGAGAGCCCTGTTCTAGACCTCAAGGTAGCGAAAGCCAGACATGTCAAACACAAGGCCCGGGGCCCAGATCCGGCCCGCGAAGTGGTTTCATGCGGCCTGCGAATCCATCCTGGAAACAGTGAGGGAACGGCCCCTGCCTTGGCCCTGGCCCAGAGACCCTCCTCCTGCCAGAGACCCCCAGATCTGTCCCACTCCTGCCGAGGCCCCCATAGGCACCCTTGATGCCAATGGTGTAGAGCTGGCCATGACCACCCAGTAGGCCATACGCACGCTGGCCACGCCCACCCAGTAGGCCACACCCACCCAGCCCCCTGAGGGCAACCGCAATGCTGATGCGGCCCTCAATGAAATTGAGTTCGACACCCCTGATTTAAGCCAACATAGGAAAAGTTCTAGACATGCTTGCTAAACCACGTGGGAATTCATCGCAGGTCTTTTCCGTAACCAGTCTGCCCTCCCCCACAAAAAAAACCCCATCCCTTCTTCCCCTCACCTCCCCGCTCCGCCAACCCCAAAGGGTTGGGGAACTCTATTCCAACGTATCTCACCCGCTCTCTAAGTCAAGATGGCAGCCGCATCACCGGAATCCCACTACTCACCGTCTCCGTTCTCGTCGTCCTCATCGTCCAGCCCATCGGCTTCTGGGTCGGAGTCGGGGGCTTCTTTGCCGCTGACATCGAACCCGTCGAGATAGATCAGCTGAGGCAGGAGGCTGAAGATGCTCTCGCGGTAGTTCATCAGCATCATCACCTCGCAGTTGAAGAGGTCGAGGTTCTGCAGGTGGGGCAGCTTTTTCTGCAGCGGGAGGGGAGAAGGTGGCCCAATTCAAAGGGGGGGGGGTCCTGGTGCCTCCCCTTCCCCAGGCACAGAGTAGCTGGATCCCTACCTTCCCCAATACACACAATTGTTGCTACAATAAAATTTCTTTCCATCCTCCTAAGGTCAGGGGTGGAGAACCATGTCCCTTTTACGACTTGTGGACTTCGACTCCCAGAATTCCTCAGCCAGCACGGCGGAGTCCCCATGCTGGCTGAGGAATTCTGGGAGTTGAAATCTGCAAGTCGTAAAAGGGACACGGTTCCCCATGCTGGCTAAGGGAGTTGAACAAGTTATAAAAGGGTCATAGTTCTCTATGCTGGCTGAGGAATTCTGGGAGTTGAAGTCCGCAAGTCAGAAAGGGGCCATAGTTCTCCACTCCTGACCTAGATCAGTTTCAAATCCATATTTTTCTTTATCTGGTAACCTACAGACGCAGAATTTAGAAAACTCACTAGTTACGGGTAGTCCTTGACTTACAACAGTTCATTTAGTGACCAAAGTTACAATGGCACTGGAAAAAGTAAACTTATGACCGTTTTTCATGACCGTGGCTGCATCCCCATGGTCACGTGATCAAAACTCGGGAACTTGGCCTGTTTTTATGACAGCTGCAGAAATTCTGGGCCCGATTTAAGTTGTAATCCCAGGCAAACTCCAAGCAGCCCCTCCCCCTGAAAGCTTTGGATCTCAAATCATTCTGCAGGTCTTTACACACACACACACACACACACACACACACACACACACACACACTCTCCCGCTCGCTGGCCATTCGGGCAAACTCACCAGAGGTTCCAGTGTGTTGATCTCTTTGATTTTATTCCCACTGAGGTTCAACTGCGTCAAATTTGGTGTTTTTTCCGCAAGGACTTCCAGTCCACCCGAAATACGATTGTCACTCAGCTCCAGCTGCCAAAAAGAAAACGGGGCTCCAGATACGCCGGAACAAAAAGAGACAACCGGTCTCTCTCCTTGGTGTGGATTGTGCCACACGGCCATTCCCCACCCAGAGTGTGCCCACTGACCCTCCCCATAGCCTCTGAGGCTTCACAAAGACCCCCCAGGAGATTTTTAGTGATTTATTAGGTGACTCTGCTACTCCCTTCAACCCTCCCAGATTCTAGGAAAAACAAGAGCTTCAAGTTTTGGATGACTAAGGCCCGTCCAAAATAAATAAATAAATAAATAAATACATTTCCATGGTGCAAAAATGCCACCAGCCAAATATAAAAAGTAAAAATATATAAAAAATATATAAACTAAAGAAAAAACGAAAAGTAAAAATGTATAATAAATTAAAATATGAAAAATAAAAAGTATATAATTAAAATATGAAAAGAAAATGAAATAAAATATGAAAAAATAAAAATATGTAATAAAGCTAAATAAAATATAAAACAAAATAAAAATGTGGGGCTAATGGAGAAGACAAAGGTAAACAAAAAAATCAGGGTAGATTTTTATTTACGGGCATGTGGGGCCATGTGCGTGTGGGGGAAAGGTCAGAAAAGTCAAAATGGGGGCTGCCACCACCCAACTGAAGCTGCACCCCATTTGTCCCCCCCCCACCATCTTGCCAAAAGGAATGATCAAGACCAGGGATAGGCAACCTTGGCTCTTTTATGACTGGTGGACTTCAACTCCCAGAATTCCTCAGCCAGCATGGCTCAGCTTGGAAATCTCTCCCTTTCCCCTCAGCATGGCTGGCTCAGGAATTCTGGGAGTTGAACTCCACGAGTCATAAAAGAGCCAAGGTTGCCTAGCCCTGATCAAGAGCAACGTTTTCCCAGTCTTGGGGAACTTTAAGAGGCCTGGACTTCAACTCCCAGAATTCCCCAGCCAGCCATGCTACCCCATGCTGGCTGGGGAATTCTGGGAGTTGAAGTCCACACCCCCTGAAAGTCTCCCAAGATTGGGAAAATACGCTGGTTTAGAGTGAACAGCTCACTGCAAAGTACAGAATCTGAAATGGCCCTTAAGCACCGATCCCCCTCAACAGAAAGACACACATAAGGTTTTGGGGAGGCCCGCCATCCCGCCCAGGTGCTCACCTTCCGGAGTTTGTTAAGCTTGGGAAGGTTAGAGATGGAGAGGAGGTTTACGTTAATCATGCTGAGAAATTCCAGGTTTTCGAAGTCCGGGGAGAGCCCGCTGATCTTGCCGTCGTCTGAGCGGCAGTTGTCCAGCACCAGCTCCTTCACCTAGGAAAGGAAGACGCAGCCACTCAAATTCTGGCTCCCAGAATCCCACTGGGCACAGCTTGAGAATTCCGTGTGTGTGTGTTTGTGTGTGTGTGTGTGTGTGTGTTTGTGTGTGGTGTGTTTTCTCATCTATCAGAGGGTGGGATTCTAGGCAGGTCCTAGAAGTCACTTGCCTTGTCAGCCCTATGGGTACCTTTAACGGTACAGGAAGTCTCCGACTTACAACAGTTCGTTTACTGACCGTTCAAAGCTACAACAGCACTGAGTTAAGTGTGACTTAAGATCATTTTTCACACCTACAACCATCGCAGCACCCCCAAGGATCACCTGATCAAAATTCAGGCAGTTGGCATGTACTTATGACGGTTGCAGCGTCCCAGGGTCACAGGATCCCCATTTGCGACCTCCTGACAAGCAAAGTCAAGGGGGAAGCCAGATTCGCTTAACAGCCGCATTACCAACTGAACAACTGCAGTGATTCGCTTAATAACGATGGCAAGAAAGGTGGTAAAATGGGGCACAGCTCACTTAACCCACTGTCCATTCTGGTCATAAGTTGAGGGCTACTTGTACTGGCAGGCCTTGAGTTACAAGCATTCATTTAGCCCCCAAAGTTGCAGCAATACTGGAAAAAGTGAGGTCTGGCAGCACCCCCATGGCCATGCAATCAAAATTCAGGCACTTGTCACAAACAGCACATACTTATGACGGTTTCAGCACTCCAACAAGCTCCCCTGACCACCATTTGCAACCTTCCCACTAGCCAAGTAAATGGGGGTGGGGGGGGGGAGAAGAGGATCCGCTTAACAAGTCACTTAACTGTAATGATTCACTTAATAACCATGGCAAAGCAGGTCAAAAAATCAGGCACAATGCACTTCACTGCCTTGCTTAGCAGCAGAAATCCTGGTCCCAGTTGTGGTTAATTTGAGGACTTCCTGTACTGTCTTGATGCCGGTACCCCTAAGGCTAGGAGCAAGCAGCAAACTGGGGGTTTCTGGCATTTCCAGGAGGAGCTGTGACCCGCAGTTTTCAGGTGATTGAAGAGCACCAAGTTGGGAAGGTGCCTTTGAGAAGAACCTGGGGCCATTTTCTGTCTCTCTTTGTGGGAAGCTGACCTCGGTGGGACAGGAACAAACAGGGGCTTCTAGGAAGGTCAACTAGCAGCGGTCCCCAACCTTTACGGCTTGGTGGCCCAGGGAAGAACCAGCCCACTGCTTGGGTAAGTCGTGCATGCATGAGCTGGAAAAGCCACTTGTGTCGCCCGATTCCAAATGGGCCACGGCCCAAGAGCGAGCTGCAGCTCACGGGTTGGGGACCTCTGAACTAGGAGATGGTTCAAAGGGGACACACATTCAACAGGTGGGCCAAGAGCAGGAGGGAGATCAGATCCTAACAGATCTCTTCAGCCCCCAATTCTTTAAGATCTAGTCAGCACTCGTAACTACAAATGCAACACTATTGAAACCACCACCCAACTTTTACGGTGTGTCCTCTGGGATCGGATACACGCACACAGAATAAATAACTTGCTGGTCTGAAATACCTCCACCAGCACTGGGCAAGAACTGTATGAATGTATCGATTTATTGAAGTTTTTAATTTTTTAAAAAATTATCTGTCCCCTTTCTAGTTCCTGCATTTCTGACATGAGATGTGTTGTGGAACTGTGCGGCAGGTGTCCAAATGAAGTCAGAGATGCCGACGCAAACTTGTAGCTTTACATAAATATATTTAACATATATAATCACTGCAGACAAGATACACAGGAGTGAGGTAAATCAAAAAGTATACAGGGCACACAGAAGAAAAAGGCGGGGAAAAAAGGGAAACTCCCTTCCCCCCCTTTCACCCACAGCAACCAATCACAGCATAGACCGCCTCATGCATGAGCTGACAAGGTAGTCAGGGACACAGAAACATCATGAGGTAAATTGAAAAGTACACAGAGCACACAGAAGAAAAAGGCGGGGGGGGGGAAGGAAATTCCCCCTTTATACTTACAGCAACCAATCACAGTGTAGATTACCTCATGCATGAGTCAGCACTCTCCAACCAATCAGCTACAACTAGCCCACTGTACACTGTTCCAGCTACTAAAATGAATATCCTAACAAGATGAGACGAGCCCCCTCACTGAGCAGGCTCACATATGCCATTTAATAAGGTACTAAGCCTACCCTGCAGGCTTGTTGTGAGGCCTTTGCTGAGACATGCAACAGGGCCCCAGGTTTGAAACAGCAGCTGCCTCTCTGCAAAGGAAGTCGATCTCCACCAGGTGCCCCAAACTGTGGCCTTCTACAAAGAAAGCTGGCACGCACACGCACACCCATCCATTTCAACCAGCACCGCCGCACACCAGTGGGGATCCAGCATACATGGATCACAACCCAGGAAGCCTGTATGTGTGTGTACACATATACATACTCTGGTGTGGTGTGGTTCTGAGAAGCTGGAAGGAAAGTTTAAAACACAAAACAAAAAACACAACAGCTCCTTTCTACAGCCCTGCAGCAAATATTTTGGAGTGCACAGACACAATCCAAACATGCTTAGTTTGAACCATGGTTAAATTTCCACGCATGAATCCCTCCTGTCAAATCAGCTACCACGGTAAGCAGTTCTCGGCTTGCAACCATTCGTTTAGTGACCAAACAGCACCGAAAAAAGTGACTTATGACTATTTTCCACACTTACATCCGTTGCAGCATTCTGACAATTTACGTGATCAAAATTCAGACGACCGGCAGCTGGTTTCTATTTTATGACGACAGCAATATCCTAGAGTCCTGTGATCCCCTTTTGCGACGCTCCGACAAGCAAAATCAACGGGGAAGCCAGATTTCCCCGAACAACCGGGTTATTAACAACTTCAGTGACCCCATTTAACAACTGTGGCAAGAAAGGTCATAAAATGGGGCAAAACGCACTTAAAACAACTGTCTTGCTTAGGAACAGAAATTCTGGACTCAACAGGGACTACTTATAGCTCCATGTCTTGGACGAAGCGAGAAAGAGGAATAAATCCGTTAACTGGGTTACGCATGCTATGTGAAGGCAGCAGAGGGAACAAGGAAAACCAAGAGCCAGACTCGACAAGACCGACCAAGGGGAACCCCAGAGTTAGGAACATGCTGCCCTTGGCAATCCTCCGGAACCATGAAGGCTAGCATTTTGCTTCTTTGAGCACTCAGCTGCAATGCACCATCTTGAGTTCCTGGATCCCGTGCAGAGCCAGGGAAAGCTTGCTCATAAACAGGCCCGTATATATACACACACATACACACACACCCTGCCAGCAACCGGCTTTTCAAGCTGCCTGACCCCAGAGGCCCAGGACTGGCTCCACGCAGGCCCGTCTTCCTGAAAGTGCCTGAGCTTGGCGCTGCCTGGAGCAGCTGCGTGGCACAAGCCCAGCCTGATCTCATGCACCTGGCAGCACAGCAGCAATGCAGCCCAACCGGCCATGCCAGCGACCGACCGCATTCCCTCGGTGTGCCTGAACCCTGCAGTTTCTCCTCTCTGCGCAGGCGAAGCTCGTGGGGCCTGGATGTGGGTTGTGCCGTGTGCCCAGCAGGCCTGCATGGGCTCCCCACAGGAGCTGGGCAACCTCACAAAGACAGGGAAGGGAAAGGGTCTCGCGATCGGATTTGATTCCTGGGCAATCATCGACGACCTTTTGTTCTAACCTTCATTTAGGGGGCAACACGAGGCATGCAAACAATGGAACTTACAGCAAAATCCCAGCAGGCCAAACCCAGACAGACAGTCCTCAACTTACAACAGTTCATTTAGTGACTTATGACCATTTCTCCACGCTTACCACCGATGCAGCGTCCCTATCAAAGTTCAGACGCCTGGCAACTAACAAGGTACGAGTACACAGTAACCGTGAGAGGGACCTCGGAGTCCTGGTGACCAGGAGCCAGCCGTGTGCAGCAGCAGCAGCCAAAAAAGCTAATACAATCCTGGGTTGTATAAACAGAGGCGTAGAAGAATCAGGATCAAGCGAGGATTAGTACCGCTTTATAAAACCCTTGTAAGACCATCCTGAAATACTGCAGCCAATTTTGATCACCATACTACAAAAAAGAGGTTGCGAGAACAGCAACTCAGATGATCCAAAGAGACTGGAGACTAAAACATACAAAGAACAACGGCTGCAGGATTTGGGTTTGGCTAGTCTAGAGAAAAGAAGAAATAGGGGAGACAGGATAGCAGTCTTCCAGTATTGGGGGGGGATTGCCACAAAGAAGAGGGGGGGTTCACATTGTTCACCAGAGCACCAGAGGGAAGGACGAGAAACAATGGTTGGAAACTGACCAAAGAGAGAAGCAACCTGGAATTAAGGAGAAAGTTCCTAACAGTGAGGACAATTAACCAGTGGAACAGCTGGCCACCAGACATCGTGGGCACTCCATCACTGGAGGTTTTCAAGAAGAGACTAGACAGTCACTTGTCTGAAAGGGTATAGGTTCTTCTGCTTGAGCAGGGGGCTGGACTAGAAGACCTCCAAGGTCCCTTCCAACTCTATTATTAATCTATTCTAAAAAAAATATTCTGCTTTATTCTCTTCTATGATGGTCACAGTGTCCCGGGGACCACGTGATCCCCTTTTGCGATCACCTGACAAGCAAAATCCATCGGGAAAGCCAGATTCACTTCAAAACCTGGTTACTAACGTAACCCCTGTAGGATGTACTCAACAACTATTGCAAAGAACAAAGAAAGGTGATAACATGGGACAAAAAACTGTCTCACTTAGCAACAGAAATTTTGGGTTGCAAGTCGCAGTATCGGTACCTAGATTTATCAAATAAAAATAAACCAGGAGGCATCCGGTGGTACCTCTTCCGACTCACAAATGAAACACTTGTGAGCTTTTTTGCTAGCACAGAAAAAAGGTAACTCTCCTCTTAAAATGGGTAGTTCAAGTTGAATTGGCAGATTCTTTAATCCTCCTCCAAGCTCACCTAATGAATCTAACCTCTTAATTCTCCCCTCCCTTTCACTCTTCCCACTTGCCTGGACAGGCCATCTTTGCATGCACCAGTGGTTCGCCAATCGAAAAACACACACACACACACACACAAACTTCCGCAATCTTACCCCACCGTGTTTTACTGCTCTATTACCGATTTATACCTGTGCACCATCACTTAATTTGATGGTCGCCAAGCTAAATTCCTGAACAGGCCACCCTTGGAACGCCTGGATCCATTCTTGGTCGCCACGGGATATTTTTTTAAAAAGATGTTGAGACTCTAGAATGGGTGCAGAGAAGAGCAACAAATATGATGTTGGTGGGGGAAAAACATGCGAAGATTGCAGGAATTGGGTATGTCTAGCTTAATGAAAAGAAGGACTAGGGGGGGGGCAGGATAGCCGTCTTCCAGTATTTGAGGGGCTGCCCCAAAAAAGAGGGGGAGGGGTCAACTTATTTCCCAAAGCACCAGAAGGCAAGAAAAGAAATGATGGATGGAAGCTAAGGAGAAAACCAACCTAGAACTAAATTTCCTCACCGTGAGAACAATTAACCAGTGGAACGGCCTGCCACCAGGAGTTGTAGGTACTCCATCACTGGAGGCTTTTAAGAAGAGACAGGACAGTCACTTGTCTGAAATGGGTATAGGGTCTCCTGCTTGAGCAGGGGGCTGGACTAGAAGACCTCCAAGGTCCCTTCCACCCTCTTTATGGTTTTGCAACCCCAAAATACTTTAAAATAATAAACATCAATAATCCTAAACCAACTTGCAGGATTTAAGGTTAGGATTATTGCCAAGTTGCTTGGAGTGCCACAAACACTGCCGCTAATTTCAAAGACATTTCCCAGGGGCGAAAAGGTTGCAGATTTTCAGCAAACAATAAGGATTTGGGAGGAAAGGGGGCTGCGTGTGGCCCACAAACTTTTTTCTGTTCAGCCAAGCTTTCTCTTAATTTTGGAGCCCATCCATTTTCCTCATAAGGCGACTCTTGGTGGTGTACAAGTTATTCCATCAAGAGGACTAGAATCTCGAGCCCCAGAGGCATTACGAGCCAATATACCCAGGGGAAGGGCATGTGCCTGTAAAGAATACTGTGTTATCCAGACAAGTCTGGATTCTCTGGGGCTTAGGGAGATTTGGTGCAGCACATCGTGTATAACCAAAACAACTTCTGTTTAACTTTTCTACTGAAGCAGCTTTCAAGCCCCAATTATTTTTAGAGACAAAATCTAAAGTGCAAAGACTTAAATCACTTTATTAGCTGCAATCCTGCAAAGGATCAATAATTTCCTTGTAGCCTCTATGCCCCCCCCATCAGTTTTGCCTGTTTTTCTGAACATACAACTTCCCGAACGAATATTTTGCAAGCCACCAAACTGAGCTCCATAAGATCTAGAAACTTGAAACTCTACAATTTCAGAGTGCTGAAAGCAGACAAAAAGTGGGAATCTTATTTTCGCCCCCCCCCCAAAAAAGGGGGGACAACCTTCAGATGGCTGGACTTCAAATCCCAGAATTCTGGGAGTGGAAGTCCAGCCATCTGAAAGTTGCCACGGTTGAGAACCACTGTGGACTAGAATGGTGTTCTAGAGAAAGGAGGTAAATAAATACTTTGCAACACACAAACACACACAAAACTACAATTCATGTGTAAAGGAGCAATCCCTTGCTTGTCTTTCCAGCCAAACGGAAAACACAAGTCATTTCGGGGTATAACCCCCAAAAAGGTGAAACCCCCCCATTACTCTTGGGACTCCATTTTGGCCCCTTTAAGAAAGGGTATTTTTTTAAAAAAACAAACAATGAGGAACACCCCTCTTCTTAAGGAACCCAAAGGCTGGGCTGCTGGGGCAACCTCTGGCACATCTGTAGAGGGGATTTCCCCCCCTCCCCAAAGTTCTGGGCTCACCAAGCATTTCAGAATAAAAGAATGCAAGTTCTCATATTTTTTTTTGCTCTAAATCACACAGGAACACCACACCACACCATCATACTTAGAAATACAACTATTCATTTAGTGACTGATGTTACACCACTAATTAAAAAAAGGGGGGATTATGACCATTTTTTCCCACCGTTGCAGCATCTCTCCCTTCCCCACCCCCAAGGGTCACTTGGATGGAAATTCAGATGCTTGGCAACTGGCTGTTTATGACGGTCTCGCAGTGTGTCCAGGGGGGATAACGTGGCACACCCCCCCTTTGTGATCTTCTTGCAAGCCAAGTCAGATTCACTTAACAACCGTGTTGCTAAGTTAACAACTTAGCAGGGGTCCAGTGAACTGGGGCAAGACTTGTCCCATTTTGAGCTCAATTGGAGGCAAAATAAAGCGTTCAATTAGAGCAGGGGTCTTCAAACTTGGCCCTTTTATGACTTGTGGACTTCAATTCTCAGAATTCCTCAGCCAGCGAAGCTGGCTGAGGAATTCTGGGAGTTGAAGTCCACAAGTCATAAAAGGGCCAAGTTTGAAGACCCCTGAATTAGAGTCAGGAGGGGGACCCTTGGAGGTCTTCTAGCCCGACCCCCTGCTCATGCAGGAGACCCTTATAAGCAAATGGCTGTCCAGTTGTGCAATTGTGCAGTTGCAACCGCTACCCTTCTCTACAAACCTCTCTTCGCGCCCCCCCCCCCGCTCAATTCAATTCCCCTTGCCTTATTAACAAGGGCAGGAGAAGCAAGAGAGCATCAGCCAAGTGTGGGCCAGAAACGCCCCCCCCTCCCCATTATCATTACAATATGGCCAGAAGCCTGGGCGTGCAAGACCCCCCCTCCACCCCACCCCCAAGGTCTCCTGAGGGCGCGGAATGCGAGCAAAGGCGCTTTGCAGAAGCAAAGCGGCCTTGTTGCAGTGCAGAAACTACAAGCCCCAGAGTTCCTCGCGGGGGGGGGGCGGCCATGATCGCCGCCCGGCCAGGCGCCTTCCGCAACGAGGCCCGCCCGTGGGGCTTCTTCGCAAGCCCTTTTCAGGCTCGTCTGGGGGGGGCTCGAGTTGCCCCACAGCCCCACCCCGTGCGGCCCTCGCTAGGCTTCCAGGGCAGGAGGCCGCTTGCAAGGAGGCGCCCGCGGGCGCAATCCCAGGCCGGGGGTGGGTGGGGGCTGGATGGGAAAGGGAGGACGTCCCCTGCCAGTCTTCCACCTGCGGGGACGAGGGAGGGGGGTCCCTGCAGCTCGCCCCCAGCCCACCCCACAATATAAAAGAGGCGGCCCCCGCCCCCACTCGCCGGCTGCATCTGGCCGCGCAGCATCCTCTGCAAAAGCAGGCCGGTGAGAGGGGGGAAAGGAAGGGTCGAGGCTTGCAAGAGCCCCCCCCAAAAAATCCTTTTTTTTGTATTATGTTTTTGTTTGGGGCGGCCGGAGGGGGGGGTCGATTTGCTTGCTGCAAAAACGTCCGGCAACCTGCAAAGATTTGCCCCCCCCCCACTTCTCCAAGTTTGCCCCACTTTCAGCCGCCTGGATTCGGCTTGCCCCCTCCCCAATGCCATGCTTCGGCCACCCCCCCACCCCACCCCCCCCTCCGGCCCCGATGCACCTTCCCAGCAGCATACGACGCCCCAGCCTCCCCCGGGGAAAAAAGGGGGGACCCGCCTGGACGAGTCCCTTTTCCAACCGCCCCCAACTTTCGCAACCCCCCCCCTTAGAAAAACCACCGCGACCTTCGGCTTTCTTCCCTCTCTCGTGGCGAGACCCCCCCCCCAGGCCCGGGGTGTGTGTGTGTCTGTCTCTCTCTCATGCAAAACATAAGGGGGGGGGGAAAGGAAGCTGCCCCCTCCCCTGCGAGGACCCCCCCCTTCCCAGGCCCGACGTGGAGCCCGATCTCCACGTGCCCTGCAAGCGGTGGGGAGGGGGCCGAGGAGGGCATTGCACCGGCCATGTGCGCGGGGGTGCCGTGGGGGGGGCTTCCAGGATCTTTTCGGGGGGGGTGCGTGCGGGGAAGGGGCAAAAGGGGTCCGAAGGCAAGGGGAGAAGAGAGCGGGGGGGGGGAAAGTCCTCCCGCGCGTGCGCCTCCAACATGTCTGCCGGGCACACGTGTGTGCAAGCGTGGAGGGGGGGGGTTAAGAAAGAAGGCGACCCCCCCATCCCACCCCAGTTCCCGGGGACTCGCCTCGACGGGCTTCTTGTTGCGCAGCTCCAGCGTCAGCCGCTTCTTCATCTCCATGGCGCAGCGCCGCTCTCGCCCCGGGCCCCGCCGGCCAACCAAGCGCGCAACCGCCCGACGCGGCCCTGCTCGCCAGCGAAGTGGAGGCCGGCGCCGCCGACGTCGCCCTTTATATACCGGGCGGCGGCGGCAAAGGGCGGGGCCTGGTGGCGCCGGAAAGGGGCGTCACGTGGCGACGTCGCCGGAAGTCCCGCCTCCTTTGCATTTACCCGGGTCGGGCCTAGCGGCTCGGCTCGGGCTTGAGGGGAGGGATGTTCCGTCCGCGCCGGCTCCGGCTGGATCCAATGGATCTCCAGCACGGGATCCGCCGCTCCCTCGCCCTGCTTGAGGCGCTCCTTTCACCCTTGGCGCGATCCTCTAGCTCAGGGTTCTTCAAACTTGGCCCTTTTATGGCTTGTGGACTTCAACTCCCAGAGTTCCTCAGCCAGGCACGCTGGCTCAGGAATTCTGGGAGTTGAAGTCCACAAGCCATAAAAGGGCCAAGTTTGAAGAACCCTGCTCTAGCTCGGCTCGCGGTTTTATCCTTTCAAAGGACTCGTTTGAGGCCCCTGCCTCTCCCCCCTTTCCCTCCCCCCCCCCCGCGTTCATCTGCAGAGTATAAATTCGGGTATTGCCCGTCTTAGGACCGAAAGGGACGCCAACATTTCCTTTGCTAAGCCAGGCAGTTGGTAGGCTGAGTTTTGCCCTGTTTTGGCCACCTTTCCGGCCACGGTTGTTAAGTGAGTCGCCTGGTTGTTAAGTGAATCCAGCTCCCTTCCCCCCCCCCCTTTGACTTCACATGTTGGAAGCTGGCTCGAAGGTTGCAGAGGGTGACCTGCGGGATGCTGCGACCGTTGCAAACACACACGGGCTGAATTGATTAAACGGTAGTTATAAAAGTGTGAAAACCAGTCACATCTTTCAGTGCTGTTGTGACAGTCACACAACAAACACTTGTAACTTGACCTTCTGACCAGCAAAGTCAACTGAGGTGTGTGTTAGGGGGAGCCAGATGTGCTTAACGAACCATGTTGCTAACTGACCTGCAGGGATTCCTTAACGGTGGCAAGAACAGGTGTAAAATGGGGCAAAGCTAACAATTGTCTTGCTTATCAAAGGAAAAGTTGGGCTCAATCGCGGTTATAAGTTGAGGACCCTCTAATCGTGCATTGGAAGATTTGCAAGAACTAACCCTAACCCCTGGCTGAGCTTTCCCTGTGGGCTCTGGTTGCAGCGGACCCGAGTCAGACGTGGGAGGACTGCCCAAAATGCCCCAGAATGCTCCGGGGTCCCACCCTGGTAGACATTCTCACCATACTCCATCTAGTTGTGGCCAGGAGAAAAGCCTGTGGAGGATTACACACCCACTTTTTAGAATCATATAATAACAGAGTTGGGAGGGACCACGGAGGTCTTCTAGTCCAACCCCCTGCTCAAGCAGGAGACCCTTACAGAATCATGGGAGGACAGCAGGAAGGGACCTTGGAGGTGATCCGGTTGCCCCCCCCCCATTGCAGATTTTTAGCTAGAAGGGTGACGGTTATTTAGTAGCCCGGCATCTTAAGCAAGCCCAAAGACCCAGCTACCCCAGAAATAACATCAGGAGTAACGTACAGCGTAAGGACTGCAACAACCACGTCATAGCACAAGCATGCAGGAGACAGGCAGAAGGCATCCATGAACACCACCTGGCAGTCAGAAGACATGACGAAAACTCTTCTAATTTTACAACATATGGACAAAGTTAACCATAATTTCAGTTGGGAAAATGTGACCATCCTGGACCAGGCCAAATCCAAAAATGCCAGGGAATTTCTAGAAACCTGGCACTCTGAATAATTAACCATCAATAGACACGTAGACATTAACAGCTTCTATGGATTATGCAAAAGAGGCAATCAAAACAGGCCCAAAGAGGAACAGACTCCAGCACCAGTAATCACTCAGATCAGCATAGATTAACTCCAAGATTGACCAACAGTCAAGAAAGCAACACTCTAATCAAGAAACTGCCAAAGAGCCATTAGTAAACAGAAGTATCCAAGTTTTATGGGGCTGCCACCAAGAGGAGGGGGTCACGTTATTCTCCAAAGCACCAGAGGGCAGGACAAGAAACAAATGGTTGGAAACTGAACAAAGAGATAAGCAACCTGTAATTAAGGAGAATTTATTTTCCAAAGCGCCCGAAGGCAGGACAAGAAGCAATGGATGGAAACTAATCAAGGAGAGAAGCAAAGGGGAACTAAGGAGGAATTTCCTAACAGTGAGGACAATTAACCAGTGGAACAGCTTGCCACCAGAAGTTGTGGGTGCTCCACCATTGGAGATTTTTAAGAAGAGGCTGGACAGTCACTTGTCTGAAATGATATATGGACTAGAAGACCTCCAAGGTCCCTTCCAGCTCAGCTCTCCTCTCTCTCCTCCGCTCCTACTCCACTCCATTCCATTCTGTATTCCATTCTATTCCATTCTATATTCTGTTCCATTCCATTCCATTCCATTCCATTCTACTCTACTCTACTCTACTCTACTCTACTCTACTCTACTCTACTCTGCATTCTATTCCATTCCATTCCATTCTCTTCTCTTCTCTTCTCTTCTCTTCTCTTCTCTTCTCTTCTCTTCTCTTCTCTTCTCTTCTCTTCTACTCTACTCTACTCTACTCTACTCTACTCTACTCTACTCGACTCTGCATTCTATTCCATTCCATTCCATTCTACTCTACTCTACTCTACTCTACTCTACTCTACTCTACTCTGCATTCTATTCCATTCCATTCTATTCTACTCTACTCTACTCTACTCTACTCTACTCTACTCTGCATTCTATTCCATTCCATTCCGTTCCGTTCCGTTCCATTCCATTCCATTCCATTCTATTCTATTCTATTCTATTCTATTCTATTCTATTCTATTCTATTCTATTCTATTCTATTCTATTCTATTCTATTCTATTCTATTCTATTCTATTCTATTCTACTCTACTCTACTCTACTCTACTCTACTCTACTCTGCATTCTATTCCATTCCATTCCATTCCATTCTATTCTACTCTACTCTACTCTACTCTACTCTACTCTACTCTACTCTGCATTCTATTCCATTCCATTCCATTCCATTCCATTCTACTCTACTCTACTCTACTCTACTCTACTCTACTCTGCATTCTATTCTATTCTATTCTATTCTACTCTACTGTACTCTCCATTCCATTCCATTCCATTCCATTCCATTCCATTCCATTCCATTCCATTCCATTCCATTCCATTCCATTCCATTCCATTCTATTCTATTCTATTCTATTCTATTCTATTCTATTCTATTCTATTCTATTCTATTCTATTCTATTCTATTCTATTCCACTCTACTCTACTCTACTCTACTCTACTCTACTCTGCATTCTATTCTATTCTATTCTATTCTATTCTACTCTACTCTACTCTCCATTCCATTCCATTCCATTCCATTCCATTCCATTCCATTCCATTCCATTCCATTCTATTCTATTCTATTCTATTCTATTCTATTCTATTCTATTCTATTCTATTCTATTCTATTCTATTCTATTCTATTCTATTCTATTCTATTCTATTCTAAAGAATCCCTAAGATCGCCCCCATCCATCCAGACAGGCAAGACCCCACAGTACAAACAGACAGCAAACTGCACTCCTTATTAGCATTGATGATGTTACCTAGTTACAGCGATGAAGTGTCTGCAAGAAAACAAGCCAGCTAAAGAGAGCTCGGAGGAGCCCTGATAAAATTTACTGTTAAGGACGGATCTTCCCTCCCCCTTCTCATTTTCAATCCATCCAAGGAGAGGCCTGGAGCTGAATCTTGAGATAAGCCCCTTTCTAGCTCTCTCCAGTTGAATGAGGACATCAGCTCTCCCGCCCCCCCCACCCCCGCCCAGTTACAATTCACCCCCACACTGCAGCTTTTCCGAAGGCCGTGAAGACGTGGTTTCGTCCCCATGCCTGGGGACCACGAACGGAGAAAGAGCTGGTCAGGTGGTGGATTGATGATGCGGGGGTGGTGGTGTTTGTGTGTGTTGTGAATTCTTCGTGTTGTAAGCCGCCTGGATTCTCCTGTGTGTGAGTTGGGCGGCCATCTACATTTGTTTAATAAATACAGGTGGTCCTCGCCTTACGGCCACGACTGACGCCAAAGCCTATGTTGCTCGGTGAAACGTTTGCCCGTTTTTACGACTTTCCTTGCCACGGTTGTGAAGCAAATCGTTGCAAGTGTTAAGTTGGTGACACAGTTGTTCCGTGAACCTGGTTTCCCTGTGGACTTTGCAACCGTCATAAATATGAACCAGGTGTCAATCATCTGAATTTTGATCCCTTGACCACGGAGATGCTGCAACGGTTGTAAGTGTGAAAACCGGCCATAAGTCACTTTTTTTTAGTGTCGTCACTTTGGACGGTCGCTAAATGGATTGTAAGTCAAAGACTACCTGTATGGCCCCTTTTGCAACCTGTGGACTTCAACTCCCAGAATCCCTCAGCCACCAGCGGTGGAGAACTATGGCCCTTTTATGACTTGTGGACTTCAACTCCCAGAATCCCTCAGCCACCAGCGGTGGAGAACTATGGCCCTTTTATGACTTGTGGACTTCAGCTCCCATTGCAATGCATGCTGGTTTTCCCAGAGTGACCTCTCTCTCAAGCTTGGCTGCTGGAGGCAGAGATGCCTCAAGGGCAGGGGCTTTCAAACTTGGCCCTTTTATGACTTGTGGACTTCAACTCCCAGAATTCCTCAGCCAGCGTGCCTTTTTATGACTTGTGGACTTCAACTCCCAGAATTCCTCAGCCAGTGTGCCTTTTATGACTTGTGGACTTCAACTCCCAGAATTCCTCAGCCAGCATGGGGGAACCATGGCCCTTTTATGACTTGCGGACTTCAACTCCCAGAATTCCTGAGCCAGCTTGGCTCAGCTTGGCAACCTCTCCCTTTCCCCTCAGCATGGCTGGCTCAGGAATTCTGGGAGTTGAAGTCCACGAGTCATAAAAGAGCCGAGGTTGCCTACCCCTGGGATCTCCTCCTGGAGCAAGGGGTTGGACTAGAAGACCTCCAAGGTCCCTTCACAGCTCTATTCTGATTGACGTTCCAGAATGCAGAATATCAGAGCTGGAAGGGACCTTGGAGGTCTTCTAGTCCGGTGGTCCCCAACCTATGCAGCTTGACAGCCCGGTAGGTGGGTGGGTGGGTGGGTGAGAGGGGAACAGGGCCCTGCAAGTAGCAGGGCCGATGCGCACACGCACAACTCCACACAATTCCTTTCGCAGAATGTCAACTTCTAACCAGTCCTGCTGCTACGCCCTCTTCAAGCCCATCTTCCCCACCCATGGGATTCAAGTCAAGGAGACCTAGTCTCCTTGAATGTCAAGTGACTGTCCAGTCTCTTCTTGAAAATCTCCAGTGATGGAGCGCCCATGATTTCTGGTGGCAAGCTGTTCCACTGGTTAATTCTCCTCACTGTCAGGAAGTTTCTCCCTTAATTCCAGGTTGCTTCTCTCCTTGATTAGTCTCCATCCTTTGTTTCTCATCCTTCCCTCTGGTGCTTTGGTGAACAACGTGACCCCCCCCTCTTCTTCAGGGCAGCCCCTCAAATACCGGAAGGCTGTTATCCTGTCGCCCCTAATTCTTCTATTCTCTAGACTGGCCAAACCCAAATCCTGCAGCCGTTCTTCGTATGTTTTAGTCTCCAGTCTCCTTGGATCGTCTTAGTTGCTCTTCCTCTCTGAATTTTCCCCAAAGTCTCAACATCTGTTTTGGGATACGGTGACCAAAACTGGCTGCAGTGTTCCAGGTGTGACCCTCACTAGGGTTTTTATAAATCGGTACTAATACTTCGTGTGATCTTGATTCTGCGCCTCTGTTTATGCAGCCCAGGATTGTGTTGGCTTTTTTGTCTGCTGCTGCTGCTGCACGCGGCTGGTCGACCTTCACCGCCATCTCATCATCGCCAGCCCTCTCTGCAGGGGGCCCGAAGCCGTCTTTCACCGGGAAAGGGGTCTTTTTCCCCCTCTGCTCCCGAGAACACCCTTCCTCTACGGACAATTTGCAAGGCCTGCTTGGGGACCCTTGGCTCCTTTTCCTGGACTGCATGACCCCTAAGGAGAAATTTCCTGACAGTGAGGACAATCAACCAACGGAAGAGCAGTGGACTTCCAATGTTGGCTGAGGAATTCTGGGAGTTGAAGTCCACAAGTCATAAAAGGGCCCTGGTTCCCATGCTGGCTGAGGAATTCTGGGAGTTGAAGTCCACAAGTCATAAAAGGGCCCTGGTTCCCATGCTGGCTGAGGAATTCTGGGAGTTGACGTCTGTAAGTCATAAAAGGGCCCTGGTTCCCCCATGCTGGCTGAGGAATTCTGGGAGTTGAAGTCCACAAGTCATAAAAGGGCCCTGGTTCCCATGCTGGCTGAGGAATTCTGGGAGTTGACGTCTGTAAGTCATAAAAGGGCCCTGGTTCCCCCATGCTGGCTGAGGAATTCTGGGAGTTGAAGTCCGGATGTGCTAAAAGGGCCCTGGTTCCTCCATGCTGGCTGAGGAATTCTGGGAGTTGAAGTCCGGATGTCCTAAAAGGGCCCTGGTTCCCCCATGCTGGCTGAGGAATTCTGGGAGTTGAAGTCCGGATGTCCTAAAAGGGTCCTGGTTCCCCCATGCTGGCTGAGGAATTCTGGGAGTTGAAGTCCGGATGTGCTAAAAGGGCCCTGGTTCCTCCATGCTGGCTGAGGAATTCTGGCAGTCCACAAGTCATAAACGGGGCCATTCAGGTAGTCCTCGACTTAAAGCGGTTCATTTAGTGTCCATTCAAAGTTACAACAACACTGAAAAAAGTAACGACCCTTGCAGTCTCCCCATGGTCACGTGATTAGATATTCGGCTGCTTGGCAACTGATTTATATTTATGACGGTCGCAGCATCCCCGGGGGGTGGGGGGGTCACCTGATCACCTTTTGCGACCTTCTGACAAGCAAAGTCAATGGGGGAGGCTGGATTGGCTTAACGACCGTGTTACAATCTTAGCAACTGCGGTGATTCACTTAACAACCGGGCCCAGGAAGGTCATAAAATGGGACAAAACTCACTTAACTCATCTCTCAATTCGGCTCAGTTGTGCTCGTAAGTCAGGGACTGGGTTGGGCTGACCTTTCTCTTTCTCAGTCATTTTTTTTTTTTTGCTAAGCTTGTAAGCCGCCCGGAGTCTTCGGAGAAGGGCGGGATATAAATGGAATTTTTTTTTAAAAAAAAAGACACTTTTCACCTGAAAAGTGAAAATAGCGCAAACTTGAAACTGAAGATTAAAAAAAGCAGAGGGAAGCAGACATGAAGAAAGTGAAAAAGCAAGCAAGCAAAGAGGAAGAACGTCAAGAGCCAGAGACGAGGGGATTCGCAGCCGTGCTAAGTACGTTTATATTTTCCCCTCTCTCGTTCTCTCTCCTTTCTCCTTTCTTTCTTTCCCTCCTCGACTCCACTGTGCAGATCTTAAAGGGCGTAAGGTTGGGTGGGATGGGGGAGCAGCAGGCAAATTGGGTGGGTTGCCAAGGGGAAGGGGCGTGGGAATTCAATCCCTAAAGGGTTTTCCCCATTTTGGTCAGCAGGGGGAGCCAGCCACTGGAGGAAGACGGAGGAGTATCTGGCATTCGTTCGTTGGTTTGCTCGTTCGTTCCTTCGTTCCATTTGCAACATTTATAATAATAATAATATAAAGTTGGAAGGGACCTTGGAGGTCATCTAGTCCAACCCCCTGCTCAGGCAGGAAACCCTATACCATTTCAGAGAAATGGCTGTCCAGTCTCTTCTTAAAAACTTCCAGTGTTGGAGCATTCACAGCTTCTGGAGGCAGGTAGTTCCACTGGTGAATTGTTCTAACTGTCAGGAAGTTTCTCCTTAGTTCTAGGTTGCTTCTCTCCTTGGTTAAAATGACACACGAAACCAGTGGAACTCCTTGCCTCCAGAAGCGGTGAATGCTCCAACACTGGAAGTTTTTAAGAAGAGACTGGACAGACATGTGTCTGAAATGGTATAGGGTTTCCTGCCTGAGCAGGGGGTTGGACTAGATGACCTCCAAGGTCCCTTCCAACTCTGTTATTCTACTCTATTCCTAAGAACGGCTGCCGGAATTGCGTATGTCTAGTTTAATGAAGAGAAGGACGGATAGCAGCCTTCCAGTATCTCAGGGGCTGCCCCAAAGAAGAGGCAGTCAAGCTATTCTCCAAAGCGCCTGAAGGCAGGACAAGAAGCAACGGATGGAAACTAGTCAAGGAGAGAAGCAACCTGGAAGTAAGGAGAAATTTCCTGACAGTTAGAACAATTAACCAGTGGAACTACCTGCCTCCAGAAGTTGTGGGTGCTCCATCAATGGAGCTTTTTAAAGAAGAGACTGCACAGCCATTTCTCCAGAACGATAGAGGATCTCCAGCCTTGAGGAAGGGGTTGGATCAAAAGACCTCCAGGGGTCCCTTCCAACATCATCGTCATCATTATTATTATTGTTATTGTTATTATTAAGCTTTTATTCATTAAACATGAAACTCAGTCAACTGAACACTCAAATTGACTGGCACTAACGGTTGGCAAGGGTTGCTGCCAGCATCCTAGGTATCAACCAGGCATCTCCTTAAAATGTGAGATGTTCCGAGTAGCGCAGTTTTTTCTAGCTTTGCTGGAGTTATTGCAGGAAGCTGCAATTTCTTGATGTGTTTTGCAAAGTTTTTGGACATCGTTCCCAGTACCCCGATGACAATGGGTATCACTGTTACACATTTCATCCATAATCGCGCAGTTTCGATGGCCAGGCCGCAGTATTTTGTAATTTTTTCCCATTCTTTTTCTTCGACTCTGGCATCTCTTGGTACAGCGATATCAATCAGCTGTACGCTTCGGTTCTCTACAACTGCGATATCTGGCGTGTTGTGTTCCAAATGGCGATCTGTCTGTATTCGGAAGTCCCACAAGATCTTCACCCTCTCATTCTCCACAACTTTTTCCACCCTATGTTCCCACGACTTTTCGGACACAGGCAAGTTGTATTTTTTACACAATGCCCAGTGGATTAGTTTAGGAACTCAGTCATGTCTTGCTTTGTAATTAGTTTGCGCAATTTTGCTGCACTCACCTATTAAATGTGAAACCGTTTCAACTTTGTTGTTGCAAAGTCGGCAATTTGGATTGTCAGTGGATTTTTGTATCTTCGCTTTCACGGCATTAGTTTGTAGTGCTTGTTCTTGAGCAGCCAGTATTAAGCCTTCCGTTTCTTTCTTGATGGTTCCCATCTTAAGCCGTGCCCATGTCAAGTTGTTATCACATTTTCCTTCAATGTTTTTCAAATGCTGTCCATGCAAAGCTTTGGTTTTCCATCTATTTAATCTGTCATCCAGCCGTTTTTCTTTATATTCTGCCTTTGTTTCTTTTACTTTTATAATGCTCTCTGTTTTCACAGCCTGCAGCAGTTTTTCTGTACTTTGATTCACATAGTCCAAGGGTAGGCAACCTCGGCTCTTTTATGACTCGTGGACTTCAACTCCCAGAATTCCTGAGTCAGCTGACTCAGGAATTCTGGGAGTTGAAGTCCACGAGTCATAAAAGAGCCGAGGTTGCCTACCCCTGACATAGTCATTCAAACTTCATTTTTCTTCTTCTAGTTTGGTGGATTTGCAGTAGCCCTCTGCCCCCTATTTGCTTTGGCAGGTACAACCTGCCGATGTCACTTCATGGATGTAGAGTGTGGTGCATATTCAAAAGTTTACAGGTTTTTTGGTCTAGGTGTTCCAATTCAGCCAAAGTCCAGTTGATAATTCCAGCTGGGCTGGATGATGTCTCAATTTTGTTCAGTTGTCCAGGTTTTGCACTTTTGTTCTAGTCGCTGTACAGTTGTACTCTCGGGTTCCCCAGCACTAACAACTGAGCGCTGTGGCCCATTTTTTGACAGATCTCCAGGAGCCATAGCATCTTACACGGTCCTTGTTGACCTGGGCGATGACTGATCCGGTATGGAATTTTTTTTATTTCTTCTCATCCTTGGTGATGGGAGGTGCCTGGGTTGGTTCACAGTGGCTAAGTCACTACCGATCCGAAGACCGATAATCCCATAACCATAAGGACCCCACCCGATAGCTGTCAAGCCCAACCACAGGTATAATTATTATTATTATTATTTAGTATTACTACTATTACTACTACTACTATTATTGTTATTGTTAATAATAATAATAATAATAATAATAATAATAATAATAATAATAATAATAATAATAATAATAATAATAATAATTGCACAGTCAGCCAGATGTTCAGACTGGATTTGGCATTTTTGTCTACCTATCAAGTCCTTAAGGGACGCGGTGGCTCAGTGGGTTAGGACGCTGAGCTTGTCGATCAGAAGGTTGGCAGTTTGGTGGGTCGAATGCCGCGCAACAGAGTGAGCGCCTGTTACTTGTCCCAGCTTCTGCCAACCTAGCAGTTCGACTAGCACGCATGTGTGGGGGAACCTTTGCCTTTTACTTTATCAAGTCCTTATCAAGGACCTGGGATTGGCAGATGTGGATGTTTGATGCTATTCCAGATCTCATTGCAGGATGGAAGCAGTTCCTAGTAAGGCTGCCTTTTGCAATTGACTAATGGCGAATTTATCAATGCCGATGATGGTGTTCAAGTGGTGCTCCAGTTGTTTTGGGATTGCACCCAAGGCGCCTATTACTATTGGTACTACTACCCTTGCTTGCCTTTGCCACAGTCTTTCTATTTCTATTTGTAAGTCCGGGGTGTTGTTGTTGTTGTTGTGATGATGATGATGATGATGATGATGATGATGATGATGATGATGATGATTACATCAAAGCTATAAAAATAAGCACATTAAAACTTTGCATCAAAAATTCACATTAAAGACCGGATGGCAAGTCAGTCTTCTGATTTGCAATCCCTTCTTCCCTTGGGAAAATCTAGTTCTTCAAAGTTTTACGGAAGGAAAGGCGGGTGGAAGCCTGTCGAGCTTTATCAGGGAAAGGGCTGCATGGAGTAGTGTCTGCCACAGAAAAGGCAGGCTTCCTAGTTCACATCAGATGACAGTATTTAGGGGAAGGGGATAGAGTCCCCTTGTGGCTGGCTGGTGGACTCTGGGAGTTGGTCCACACACAGATATGCAGAATGTGAAGAGTTGAAAGGGAGCTTGGAGGTCAGTGTGATTCTGAATGGTGTGTGTGTGTGTGTGTGTGTGTGTGTGTGTGTGTGTGCAGCTACTAATACAAACAGGCAGTACAAACATTCTGGATAAATTTTCCCTCCCACCAGACAGAAGTCCAAGGTGTTGAGTACTTGTTGTGCCAACTATTCCCAAAATGCCATCACTCCATAAATACATTCAACTGGCTTATTACAATACAAATTGACATGACAGCAGCGTTCCAATATCTAAGGGGCTGCCCCAAAGAAGAGGGAGTCAAGCTATTCTCCAAAGCGCCTGAAAGCAGGACAAGAAGCAACGGATGGAAACTAGTCAAGGAGAGAAGCAACCTGGAACTAAGGAGAAACTTCCTGACAGCGAGAACAACTAACCAGTGGAACAACCTGCCTCCAGAAGCGGTGAATGCTCCAACACTGGAGGTTTTTAAGAAGAGACTGGACAGCCATTTGCCTGAAATGGTATAAGGTTTCCTGCCTGAGCAGGGGGTTGGACTAGATGACCTCCAAGGTCCCTTCCAACTTATTATTATTATTATTATTATTATAAATGGGGCAAGGAAGAAAACTTTAAAGTTGGACCCTGAGGAGACAGACAAGCCTCCAAGTGGCCTCAACGACTCTCTAAATAGAATGCAAATGACCAGCTGTCTGCAAGGAGTATAAATCCTTCCATTTCTCCACCATCCGGTCAGAGCTGAAGAATCTTCTGGGATGAGAAGGGAAACGTCTTCAAAGGGAAAACAAAGAAAGTCCAGTGTCCTCCTGGAAAAAAAAACGCACCTTTGGGACTTGACGCTAAACCTCTAACGAGGCAATCCCCAAACTGTAGGATCTCCTTGCCGTTTTTTCCTCTTGAAGAGGGGTTGGGACTGCTTTACTAGTCATCCTTGAGTTACAACACTTCGTTAGCGACCGTTCGCAGTTACAACAGTACTGAAAGAAACTGGCTTGTTGCCGTTTTTTTCACACTCACCACAGATGCAGCATCCCTATCAAAGGTCATTTATGATGGTTGTAGCGTCCTTGGGGGTGTGTTTGTCACTAAGTCAGTGGGGGAGCATCTTAGCTTCTGGGCTTGAGGCAGGCAGTAATTCTACCGGTATAGAAACACACAAACACACAGAGATGACAAGAGAGGCAGTTGAGTTTCATCCTCACGTTCCTGCAGCTTTGCTTTCCCCACCTGAATGCAGAAAAGATCTGGTTGCCAGGGCGCCTTTCTCTTCCCAGGGGCTTTTAAGTGCACCTGGTCTGATGGGTTAGGGTTGGGGTTTTAATATGTTTTTTTAAGTATTGTTTTAAATTTTAAATTTGGGCATGATATTTAATCGTTTTTTAACTTTTGTATTCTGTTTTTATATTTATTGCCCTGTACACTGCCCTGAGTCCTTCGGGAGAAGGGCGGTATAAATATATGATAAAATAAATAAATAAATAAATAAATAAATAAATAAATAAATAAATAAATGAGGAATGGGGGACTTGTAGGTATGTTTGGGATTCCCTTCTTTTTACCGTCCGGGTCCCCTTTGCCTTGTCAGAGCACCTGGTATTCTACTTTTGTTTTGATTGCAAACGCGGAGACTTCAACGTGAATGGAGCCTAGTTTCTCAAATCAAAGAATCATGGAAGTGTATGGGCAGGAGAGAGAATCCAGGGATCATCTAGTCCAGGGGTGTCAAACTCAATTTCATGGAGGGCCGCATCAGCATTGCGGTTGCCCCCGGGGTGTGTGTGTGTGTGTGTGTGTGGCCAGGGTGGGCGTGGCCTACTGGGTGGGCGTGGCCAGAGTGCGTATGGCCTGCTGGGTGGGCATGGCCAGCTCTACATCATTTGTGTCAAGGGTGCCAATGGGGGCCTGGGCAGGAGTGGGACAGATCTGAGGGTCTCTGGCAGGAGGAGATGGGACCAGGGAAGTGCCAAGGCATGGTCCACCGGAGGAGCCTCACTGTTCCTCTCAGGCCATGTGGGGGAGGGGGACTGGATGGTGGCGCGGAGATCAAATGCCCAGCCCAGCCCTCAAGCACCCGCGGCACTAAGCCCAGCCCCACTTCCCCAAGGGGGTGCCCAGCTGCACTTACCTCCTCCTCAAGGCTGCTGCTGCTGTGCTTGTTCTCCTTAGCCAGGTTGCTCATGATGGGTACGAGGGCAAAATGAAGAGGGAGGCCCATTCCCTCTCCATGTGAGGAGAACTGGCTTTGTATCCAAAGCTTCCTTAGCAATAGGGAGACCCCCCCAGCATAGGGCAGGAGGAGGGGGCAAAGGGATGGTGAAAGGGCAGCAGGGCAGGACTAAGGCAGGACTTCCCTCAGACCCTCCCTTTCCTTCCTTCCTTCCAAAGAACAGAGTGGTAGGAAAATATTTGAGATGAGGGAGAAAAACAGGCAAGAAACACAGCTGGAGAAGTGTCATCCTTCCTGAGGAATGAAGAAATGCACCATCGCCTGGAAGTGGCCAGCACATGGCCCTCGCCTACTTCACGTATCCGGCTTGGTGGGCTCTATGGGAGGGGATGCCATGAGAAGCATGAGAGTTGATGTTACCTGCGCAATGCTGCCCAGCCCCTAGCCTGCCCGGTTTTGGCAGGTAGCGGGGTGCTCTACTCACAGTGCCGAGAGGCTGAGCTGGGTGGCATGAATCTGAAGAGAAGCACAACACTGCCCCAACCCCTAGCCTGCCCAAAGTAGGCAGGGCCATGTGCTGGCCGCTTCCAAGCGATGGTGCATTTCTTCATTCCTCACAAAGGGTGATACCTCCCCAGCATGCGCCAAGCGGGCAGTGCCGACACGGCACGGGCCGGTCCCTCGCTGTTTCCAGATGGCCTTGTGGAGCTAAGACTGAATGTATTTCAGCATAGATGACCACCACGAAATTGTACATTAGCTCTTGGCCAGCCTGGGCCGGGGCCAAGACAGTGGGGGCTGTTCCCTTACTGTTTCCAGGATGGCTTCGCGGGCCACATGAAAACACTTTGCGGGCCGCATCCGGCCCCCGGGCCTTGTGTTTGACATGTCTGATCTAGTCCAACCCTCTGCAATGTGGTGTGTTGGTTAAGGCACTAGGCCTAGAAAACCAGGAGACGATCAATTTAATCCCAGCTTAGGCACGAAAACCAGCTGGGGAACTTTGGGCCACTCGCCAGGAGACGGGGAGTTCTAGTTCCACCTTACGACATGAAAGCTGGCTGAGGGACTTTGGGCCGATTACTGGGAAACAGGGAGATCTAGTTCTGCCTTAGGCACCGGGGGTGGCCACGGCCTTGAGTTATTTATATAAAAAAATTAAAATAAAGATTGGCTATAAATAAATAAAAATAAAATGTGCGGGAGATCAACCCAGCCAGCCCTAAGAGCTGGTTCTCCAGGCTCTTCTTGAAAGCCTCTGGAGATGGGGAAGCCGCCACTTCCCGAGAGACGCTGCTGCTTCCTTGCGCCAATCTGCCACTGTACGTTGTTGCGTGTTCTTCGTGGTCCTGGTTGCTGTGGCAAAGCAAGAGAAGCGGGACTTCCCTCCATCTTCCCTTCCTCATCGGGACCTGCCCAAGTTCCGGGATGGTTTTGGGCACCTCCATCGGAGCAGCCTAGCCCGAATCTCAGCCGCTCCAGACAGGCTAAGCGAGCTCAGCAGAGCTGCTGCCCCACATGAATGCGCTGGGACGACCCCAGGGAGACCTGGGTTCCGGTTCCCTTCCGGCCATCTTTCGGAATGGGCTGGTCACTCAGTCTGAACCCAACTTACCTTGCAAGATGATGCTTCTGAGGAAGCAGCTCGCCTTAAGCTCCTTTAAAGAAAGGTGGAAAGGGAGGCAGGGAAAGAAGGAAAGAGGGAAGGAGGGAGGGAGGGAAGGAGGGAGGGAAGGAGGGAGGGAGGGAAGGAGGAAAGGAAGGAAGGAAGGAGGGAGGGAGGGAGGGAAGGAAGGAGGGAGGGAGGGAAGGAAGGAGGGAGGGAAGGAAGGAGGGAGGGAGGGAAGGAAGGAGGGAGGGAAGGAGGAAAGGAAGGAAGGAAGGAGGGAGGGAGGGAAGGAAGGAGGGAGGAAGGAAGGAGGGAGGGAAGGAGGGAAGGAGGGAGGGAGGGAAGGAAGGAGGGAGGGAAGGAGGAAAGGAAGGAAGGAAGGATGGAGGGAGGGAAGGAAGGAGGGAGGGAGGGAGGGAGGGAAGAAAGGGAGGGAAGGAAGGAAGGAAGGAAGGACGGAGGGAAGGAAGGAAGGAAGGACGGAGGGAAGGAAGGAGAGAGGCAAGGAAGGAGGGAGGGAGGGAAGGGAGGGAAGGAAGGAAACGGGTGGGGAAGGGAGCAGAGGGATGTAGAGAGGGGGAGGGAAGGGAGGGAGGGAGGGAGAGGGAAGGAGAAAGGAAGGAAGGAAGGAAAGAGATGAGAGGGAGGGAGGCAAGGAAACAAGTGGGAGCGGAGGGCTGTAGAGAGAGGGGGAGGGAAGGGAGGGAGGGAGGGAAGGGAGGGGGGGAAAAGAAGGAGGAAGTGGTAAGAGAAGGAAGGGAAGGAGGGGGAAAGAAATGAGAGTAAGGACTGAGAAAGAGGGAGAGAGAAGAAGCAAGGGAGGAAAAGAAAGGAGGAAGGGAGGAAGGAAGAAGAGAAAAGAAAGGAGGGAGAGAAAGGAAGAAAGGGAGGGAGGAAAACGGAGCAAAAGGAAGTCGATTAAAAAGAATGTCAAAGCAGAAATAGAGAGCGTTGCGTAAGTTTCCCACTTGCGTCTCCAGCTGAAAGTGACACCAGACATTTCCCCTGGCACGGCAGATGGATGCAGGGAAGGCAGGCACCTCCGTAAGTAGACGCACACACACACACACACACACATGCATTTCTACATCGCAACCCACAGCCAGAAAGTGTAGAGTCAGGGGGAAAAGTTTAATAACTGCGGATTAAAAGTAATTGCCCGTAGACATAACATCACGTTTGCAAAATTATTGCTCTGGATCTGCCTTCTCCGGGCATTCTCTTGCCTACAGAAAAACGTGGAGATCCCTTTCGTGACCATTTCTGAACAAGGAGGAGAAGGAGGAAAAGAAGGAGAAGGAAATGGAGAAGGAGAAGAAGAAAAAGAAGAAGAAGGAGGAAAAGGAGAAGATGGAGAAGATGAAGGGGAAGAGGGAGAGGGAGAGGGAGAAGGAGATGATGGGAAAGGAAAAGGATGGAGAAGGAGGAGGAGAAGGAGATGGAGAAGATGGAGAAGATCAAGAAGGAGAAGAAGGAAAAAGAGATGGAGAAGATGGAGAAGGAGATAGAGAAAAAAGGAGAGGAGAGAAGACATGATGGAGACGGGGTAGAAGAAGGGAAAGAAGGAAAGGAGGAACAGAATAGATCAGAGACGAGGGAAGAGACCACACAGGAAGGAAAGGGAAGGAAGGAAGGAAGGAAGGAAGGAAGGAAGGAAGGGGAAGGGAAGGGAAGGAAGGAAGGAAGGAAGGAAGGAAGGGAAGGGAAGGAAGGAAGGAAGGAAGGAAGGAAGGGAAGGAAAGGAAGGAAGGAAGGAAGGAAGGAAGGAAAGGGAAGGAAGGAAGGAAGGAAGGAAGGAAGGAAGGGAAGGAAAGGAAGGAAGGAAGGGAAGGAAGGAAGGAAGGAAGGAAGGAAGGAAGGAAGGAAGGAAGGAAGGAAGGAAGGAAGGAAGATCTTGTTCAGAGATGACATCAAGGATTAAAACACAGCATCTAGCATCCCATCCCAAACGATCTTCAGAAGAACCCACATGTTCAGTTACGGTGTCTTCCGTTGCCTCTACTCGTCACCAGTGAGCGGTTTTCAACAGGGCCTTGTCACCATACTCCCAAAAAAGATGTTGAGACCTTGGAGAAAGTTCAGAGAATAACAACTAAGAGGATCCAAAGCCTGGAGACCAAAACATAAGAAGAACGGCTGCGGGAATTGGGTTTGGCCAGTCTAGAGAAAAGAAGGACTAGAGGGGACAGGATAGCAGTCTTCCAGTATTTGAGGGGCTGCCACAAAAGAAGAGGAGGGGGTCACATTATTCACCAAAGTACCAGAGGGCAGGATGAGAAACAACGGTTGGAAAGTGATCAAAGAGAGAAGCAACCTGGAATTAAGGAGAAACTTCCTGAGAATGAGGACGATTAACTAGTGGAATGGCTTGCCACCAGAAATCGTGGGCACTCCATCACTGGAGGTTTTTAAGAAGAGGCTAGCTAGACAGTCACTTGTCCGAGATGGTGTAGGTTCTCCTGCCTGAGCAGGGGGCTGGACTAGAAGACCTCCAAGGTCCCTTCCAGCTCCATTCTGTTCCTCTGAACGTAAGACAGAGGAGACCTCTGCTCATCCAACTGATGGTTAATTTGAAGGGGAAGCCCTCGGTGTATATTTGGGGTCCGTGCAGACCTTGACTCTCTGACTGCAGGACTCCTGGCACCGTGGGCGCCTGCTGTAACCCACAGAGAGATTTCTAAGCTGAATCTCTCCTTGATCAGTTGCCGTCCGTTATTCCTTGTCTGGCCTTCAGGTGCTTTGGGAAATGTGTTGTTGTTAGCTGCGAAGTCGTGTCCGACCCATCGCGACCCCATGGACAACGTTCCTCCAGGCCTTCCTGTCCTCTACCATCTTCTGGAGTCCATTTAAGCTCACGCCTCCTGCTTCAGTGACTCCATCCAGCCACCTCCTTCTCTGTCGTCCCCTTCTTCTCTTGCCCTCAATCTTTCCCAGCATTAGGCTCTTCTCCAGTGAGTCCTTCCTTCTCATTAGGTGGCCAAAGTATTTGAGTTTTAGCTTCAGGATCTGGCCTTCTAAAGAGCAGTCAGGGTTGATCTCCTCTAGGACTGACCGGTTTGATCGCCTTGCAGTCCAAGGGACTCGCAGGAGTCTTCTCCAGCACCAGAGTCCAAAGGCCTCCATTCTTTGGTGCTGGGCCTTTCTTATGGTCCAGCTTTCACTGCCATACATTGCAACTGGGAAGACCATAGCCTTGACTATACGCACTTTTGTTGACAGGGTGATGTCTCTGCTTTTTAGTGTGCTGTCTAGATTTGCCATGGCTTTCCTCCTCAGGAGCAAGCGTCTTTTAATTTCTTGGCTACAGTCCCCATCTGCAGTGATCTTGGAGCCCAGGAAAATAAAATCTGTCACTACCTCCATTTCTTCCCCATCTATTTGCCAGGAATTGAGAGGGCCGGATGCCATGATCTTGGTTTTCTTAATGTTAAGTTTCAACCCAACTTTTGCACTCTCCTTCTTTACCCGCAACAAGAGGCTCTTTAGTTCTTCTTCACTTTCTGCCATTAGAGTGGTATCATCTGCGTATCTTAGGTTGTTGATATTTCTTCCGGCAAATATTCCGGGAAATGTGGCAGCCCCTCAAATACTGGAAGACGGCTATCCTATCTCCCCTGGTGCTGCTCTTCACTAGACTAGCCCTGCCCAGTTCCCGCATCCGCTCTTCCTAGGTTTTAACCTCCACCCACGCCCCCACACCACCTCAATCATCCTAGTTACTCTTCTCTGCACTCTTTCTGGAATCTCAACATCTTTTTATAATATGTAAATGCTCCAACACTGGAGGTTTTTAAGAAGAGACTGGACAGCCATTTGCCTGAAATGGTATAAGGTTTCCTGCCTGAGCAGGGGGTTGGACTAAATGACCTCCAAGGTCCCTTCCAACTTTATTATTATTATTATTATTATTATTATTATTATTATTATTATTATTATTATTATTATTATTATTATTATTATTATTATTATTATTATTATATTGTGGAGACCAAAGCTGGTTGCAGTATTCCAGGAGTGGTCTTACTAAGGCTTCACGGAGTGGTATTCGTACTTCGCGTGATCTGGATTGAATCCCTCTGTTAATGCAACTTAGGTTTGCATTGGCTTTTCCGGACGCTGTTGGCTCATATTTGATGGATTGTCCACTAAGACTCCAAGACCCCTCTCACAGTTGCTGCTATTAAGCCAGGTTTCACCCAATCTATGTGTGTACTTTGGGTTTACTTATCTCTACCTTGAATTCCATAGCTTGATTATTGCCCCTGAAGGACCTCAACCATGGTTTCCCAGAGACGTTAACTAGGATAGGTGAGGGTCCTGAGGCAGCCCACATTCTGATAAGAGAATCTCCACAACTCAGCCTTAGGCCCCTACGTGTGGGGTGGGGTCTCCTGGCTGCTCGCTGAGCTTGGTGGTTAGTTGGCAGACACGGAATTGCCTGGTAGGACGCAGCATCCGTGGTGTAACCTAATTGAGTGTTGAAAGGTCAGCAAGGCAAGCACTTAGCTTAGCAAGCAGCCAGGACTCTACACCCCACACGTAGGGGGCTAAACCTTTTCTCCCCATCCACGCCGGGTGAGACCAGCCGGGCAGGAGAAGGAGGAACATTGCAAAATAGTGGCCCCCCCCCGCTCCTAAACCAATGGAAGCAACAGGTGGAAGCTAATCAAGGAGAGAAGCAACCTGGAATTAAGGAGAAACTTCCTGACAGTTAGAACAATTGACCAGTAGAACAGCTTGCCACCAGAAATTGTGGATGCTCCAACACTGGAAGTTTTTAAGAAAAGATCAGACAGCTACTTGTCTGGAATGGGATAGGGTCTCTTGTTTGATCAGGGGGTTAGACTAGAAGATCTCCAAGATCCCTTCCAACTTCTGTTACTCTGCTCTAATTCTATCTTATCCTATCCTATCCTATCCTATCCTATCCTATCCTATCCTATCCTATCCTATCCTATTGATAGCAGTCTTCCAATATCTCAGGGGCAGCCCCAAAGAAGAGGGAGTCAAGCTATTCTCCAAAGCGCCCAAAGGCAGGACAAGAAGCAACGGTTGGAAACTAACCAAAGAGAGAAGCAACCTGGAACTAAGGAGAAATTTAATTTCCTGACAGTGAGAACAATTAACCAGTGGAACTCCTTGCCTCCAGAAGCTGTGGCTGCTCCAACACTGGAGGTTTTTAAGAAGAGACTGGACAGCCATTTGCCTGAAATGGTATAGGGTTTCCTGCCTGAGCAAGGGGTTGGACTAGACGACCTCCAAGATCCCTTCCAATTTTGTTGGTTGTTGTTGTTGTTGTTGTTGTTGTTGTTATTATTATTATATCCTATCCTATTCTCCTGCTGAAGGACACCGTGAGTGGTGGTGTTGAATACCACTGAGAGATTCGATGAGGCGCACATCCACGCCAACGCGTGCCCTTCCTTCCAAGCCCGATTCCATGCCTCTGTTTATACAACCAAAGATTGTGTTGGCTTTTTGGGCTGCTGCTGCGCGCAGCTGGCTCATGTTTAAGGGACTCCAAGGCCTCCCTCACAGCTCCTGTGTTTGAGCTAGGTTTCGCCTAATCCCTACTTGTTCCTTTGGTTTTTCCTACCCATCTCTCTCTCTCTCTCTCTCTCTCTGTGGAATTGCCAGGAGTGCAAAGCTTCCCGTCCGCCGGGCATCAATGGGCCATTCCAGCCGCCGCGCGGAGGGCACCAGACTCTGGCAGGCGGGCAGGGGCTGGGGAGGAGCCCTCTGGAGCCAGGATGGCTGGGCGTGCGAGCAGAGCCTCTTCCCGCTGACAGAGCCTCTGATCGGCCTCATTTCCCTTTTTGCCTGCCAGCAATACTCCTTTCCCACGTGGTCTGGTGCCATCCCTGGCAGACTGCTGCCTGTGCAGATCGGTGGGAACCGCCTAGCAGATACTCGGCACTTCCCACCTGCTGCTAAGCCGGATCTGCCCGACATGCGGCAACTCCTGCTCTGATCACCCCTTGGATTTATTTATTTATTTTGCCTGCCGGTTTTTCTCCAGAGGGAGTGACGGTTCTGCCTGCTGCCTCTTCATGCAGTTAAGAATGGAATGGAAATAATAGAATAGAATAGAATAGAATAGAATAGAATAGAATAGAATAGAATAGAATAGAATAGAATAGAATAGAATAGAATAGAATATGGAATAAATAGAATAAAATAGAATAGACAGAATAGAATAGAATAGAATATGGAATAAATAGAATAGAATAGAATGGAATGGAATAGAATATGGAATAAATGTAATGGAATAGAATGGAATAAATGGAATAGAATAGAATAGAATAGAATAGAATAGAATAGAATAGAATAGAATAGAATAGAATAGAATAGAATATGGAATAAATGGAATGGAATGGAATGGAATGGAATGGAATAGATGGAATAGAATAGATGGAATAGAATAGAATAGAATAGAATGGAATGGAATGGAATAGAATATGGATTAAATGGAATAGAATAGAATAGAATAGAATAGAATAGAATAGAATAGAATAGAATAGAATAGAATAGAATAGAATAGAATAGAATAGAATAGAATAGAATAGAATAGAATATGGAATAAATGGAATGGAATGGAATGGAATGGAATAGAATAGAATATGGAATAAATGGAATGGAATAGAATGGAATAAATGGAATAGAATAGAATAGAATAGAATAGAATAGAATAGAATAGAATAGAATAGAATATGGAATGAATGGAATGGAATGGAATGGAATGGAATGGAATGGAATGGAATAGAATAGAATAGAATAGAATAGAATAGAATAGAATAGAATAGAATAGAATAGAATATGGAATAAATGGAATGGAATGGAATGGAATGGAATGGAATGGAATGGAATAGAATAGAATAGAATAGAATAGAATAGAATAGAATAGAATAGAATAGAATAGAATAGAATATGGAATAAATGGAATGGAATAGAATAGAATAGAATAGAATAGAATAGAATAGAATAGAATAGAATAGAATAGAATAGAATAAATGGAATAGAACAGAACAGAACAGAACAGAACAGAACAGAATAGAATAGAATAGAATAGAATAGAATAGAATAGAATAGAATAGAATAAATGGAATAGAACAGAACAGAACAGAATAGAATAGAATAGAATAGAATAGAATAGAATAGAATAGAATAGAATAGAATAGAATAGAATAGAATATGGAATAAATGGAATGGAATGGAATAGAATAGAATAGAATGTGGAATAAATGGAATAGAATAGAATAGAATAGAATAGAATAGAATAGAATAGAATAGAATAGAATAGAATAGAATAGAATAGAATAGAATAGAATAGAATAGAATAGAATAGAATAGATGGAATGGAATGGAATAGAATATGGAATGGAATAGAATAGAATATGGAATAATGAATAGAATAGAATAGAATAGAATAGAATAGAATAGAATAGAATAGAACAGAATATGGAATGAATGGAATGGAATGGAATTGAATAGGATAGGATAGGAATAAAAATGGAAATAGGATAGGATAGAACAGAACAGAACAAGGATAGGATAGGATAGGATAGGATAGGATAGGATAGGATAGGATAGGATAGGATAGGGTAGGGTAGGGGTGGGGCAGGATGGAACGGAACGGAACAGAACAGAATAGAATTCATAATGAATAGAACAGAACAGAACAGAACTTTATTGACAATTTAAATGTACATTAATCAGCGTACCTTAAAATGAGATTTCATCGCATACAGCTCTCAAAGGGTAACCACCTCCAGTATACAGTGCATAAAAATGACAAAAATAAAATAAAATAATGTTTCTTTCCCCCCCCCCCCAAATTTGGGGACTTTCAGAAGTGTGGACTTCACTGCCCAGAATCCCCCAGTTCGCATGGTGCTGACTGGAAAATTCTGTGAGATGAAGTCCACACAGTTCAGAATTACCAAGTCTGGAAAATGCAATCTAAAAGCCGCAGACGAGGCTTCCTACTGGACCACTACAGGACAGATAGTCCTCGACTTACAATGATTCATTTAGTGACCATTCAAAGTTCCAAGGCACTGAAAAAAGTGACTTACGACCATTTTTCACACTGGATGACCGTCGCAGCCTCTCTGCGGTCACGTGGTCAAAATTCAGATGCTTGGAAACTGACTGGTATTTATGACGGTTGCAGCATCCTCTGTGTGTGTGTGTGTGTGTGTGTGTGTGTGTGTGTGTGTGATGTGATCCCCTTTTGCGACCTGCTGACAAGCAAAGTCCATGGGGAAGCTGGGAACGCTTGACAATTGTGTTACCAACTTAACAGCTGCAGGGATTTCCTTAACAACAGTGGCAAGAAAGGTCGTAAAATAGGGCGAAACTTACTTAAGAACTGCTTCTCTTAGCAACAGATATCTTGGGCTCCATTTTGGCCGTAAGACGAGGACTCTCTGGAAAAAGCCCACCTTCTCTGAGGGTTTACCTACAGCAAATTTGCACATCCCATGTTGCATAAACTCACCTCCAGAACCTTGGGGGTTCTGCTCCCCCCCCCAGTTATGGGGTTCGGCAGAGGGAGTCCCACGTGCGAAACCTGGTGGGACGTAAAGCAGGTTAGCAAGCCAGTTTTGGGGTGTTGGAGTTGTAAAACGCTGGGCTAGGAAGTGGCAGGCTGTGTGTTTGAGTCCTGATGTAGGCACACCAAACAACCGAGTGACCTTCTCAGCCTTCTTCTGAAAATATTGCCAAGAAAACTCTGGGGGTTTTCTGCCAGGAGTGGGGGTCACCCCTGGTTTGTAGG
>NC_138202.1:1713520-1733600 GCF_964194415.1 Vipera berus
GCGACCGCGGGGAGGGCTGTAAGTGTGAAAAACGGTGAGAAGTCACTTTCTGCAGTGCCGTTGTAACTTTGAACGGTCGCTAAACAGACTGTTGTAAATCGAGGACGGCCTTGTACAGCCCTCTTTCCCCTGACTGGGCTAAGAGGTTGTGTGAATAGGCTTAATCCGAGAAGCCTCTTTTTCGCTTGGTGACAAAGAAGGGAGCCAGGGCAATTTCGATTCCCGTGGCAGGAGCGGTGAGCTTTCCAGCGCTCCTCTGTGATCCTGGACCAACTTATTTTACGAAGCCAAGAGAAACGGTCTGTGTCCCCCTCCCCAATTTTTATAGTCTATTAATGCAGCCCAAAGGCAAGCTGGAACAAACCGGGAAAGACGAAAAGCTCATTTTAAGAATGGAAAGCACTAAAGTCTTTGGGACGGCCGTCCCTGAAAAGGACCATCAGTAGATTAATAACAATAATAAGTTGGAAGGGACCTTGGAGGTCATCTAGTCCAACCCCCTGCTCAGGCAGGAAGCCCTATACCATTTCAGGCAAATGGCTGTCCAGTCTCTTCTTAAAAACTCCCAGTGTTGGAGCATTCACCACTTCTGGAGGCAAGGAGTTCCACTGGTTAATTGTTCTCACTGTCAGGAAGTTTCTCCTTAGTTCTAGGTTGCTTCTCTCCTTGACTAAAGGAATCCTCTGTGTAGGATTAGTGGAAGACAAGTTGGGGTTCTCCCGCACCCCTCGAAAACAGGGCTGATGTGTTCTCTGCCGCTCCGGTGGCGAGGAAGGAGGGGGAGGGGAAGAAGTCTCCTTCTGTAAAATCACCTGTAGACGCTCCTCCGGAAGAGTTGCAAGAACAGCCTCCGGTGGTGATCTCCTAGAAAGGGCCTGTGTTGCAGCCTTCATCCAGCCCCTTCCCCAGCGGAGCCCCCTCCCCAGGTCTCCAGGAAGGGCTGGGTGAGGGTGGCAGTGGAGCTGGAGGGTGGTTAGCTGCTCTGAAGATCAATCAATCAATCAATTCAACCAATCAATCAGAATAGAACTGGAAGGGACTTTGGAGGTCTTCTAGTCCAACCCCCGACTCAAGCAGGAAAACATATAGCATTTCAGACAGGTGACTGTCCTGTCTCTTCTTGAAAGCCTCCAGTGATGGGGCACCCACAACTTCTGGTGGCAAGCTGTTCCACTGGTGAATTGTCTTCGCTTTTAGGAAATTCCTCCTTAGTTCCAAGTTGCTTCTCTCCTTAATTAGTTTCCATCCGTTGCTTCTTGTCCTGCCTTCAGGGGCTTTGGAGAATAGCTTGTCTCCCTCTTCTTTGGGGCAGCCCCTCAAATACCAGAATACTGCTATAATGTCCCCCCTATTTCTTCTTTTCTTTAGACTAGCCAGACCCAAGTCCTGCAGCCGTTCTTCATATATTTTAATCTCCAGGCCTTGGATCATCTTAGTTGCTCTTCTTTGTACTTTTTCTAAAGTCTCAGCGTCTTATTTTATTTTTTTTGTAATGTGGTGACCAAAACTGGATGCAGGTATTCCAGGTGTAGCCTTACTAAGGCTTTATAAAGAAGAAATTTAGAGAAGGCAGCTAACTCATTTCTTCTGTCGAGCTGTGAATCTGATTCATGAGGACTAGAATTTCAGCCAAAAGCCTGCTTGGCCAGCCAAAGGTCCAGGGTAGAAGGTCCTGGGGAATCACAGTCAGTCAGTGGAGCCAGTCAGACACAGGCAGAAG
This sequence comes from Vipera berus, assembly GCF_964194415.1. Classification (NCBI taxonomy): domain Eukaryota; kingdom Metazoa; phylum Chordata; class Lepidosauria; order Squamata; family Viperidae; genus Vipera; species Vipera berus. Next base: position 1,715,241 of record NC_138202.1, read on the forward strand.
ACCCTGTGTTAATAATAGAATATAGAATGGAATGGAATAAGAATAGAATAGGATAAGAATAGAAAATATGGAATGGAATGGAATGGAATGGAATGGAATCGAATCGAATCGAATGGCATGGCATGGCATGGCATGGGATAGGAATAGGAATAGGAGAGAATACAGAATGCAGAATATAGGATAGGATAGGGATAGGATAGGATAGAATACAGAATGCAGAACAGAATAGAATGGAATGGGATAGGATAGGATGGGATAGGATAGGATAGGATAGGATAGGGATAGGGATAGGGATAGGGATAGGGATAGGGTAGGAGAGAATACAGAATGCAGGATAGAATGGAATGGAATGGGATGGGATGAGATGGGATAGGGATAGGGATAGGGTTAGGGATAGGGATAGGAAAGAATACAGAATGCAGAATATAGTATAGGATAGGGATAGGATAGGATAGGATAGGATACAGAATGCAGAACAGAATAGAATGGAATGGAATAGGATAGGATAGGATAGGATAGGATAGGATAGGATAGGATAGGATAGGATAGGATAGGGATAGGGATAGGGATAGGGATAGGGTAGGAGAGAATACAGAATGCAGGATAGGATAGGGATAGGATAGGATACAGAATGCAGAATAGAATGGGATGGGATGGGATGGGATGGAATGGAATGGAATCGCATGGCATGGCATGGGATAGGGATAGGGATAGGGATAGGGATAGGGATAGGGATAGGGATAGGAAAGAATACAGAATGCAGAATATAGGATAGGATAGGATAGGATAGGATAGGATAGGATAGGATAGGATAGGATAGGATACAGAATGCAGAATAGAAGAGAATGGAATGGAATGGAATAAGAATAAAATAGGATAAGAATAGAATCAGATAGGATAGGAATATGGTAGGATAGGATACAGAATGTAGAACGGAATGGAATGGAATAGGATAGGATAGGATAGGGATAGGGATAGGGATAGGGATAGGGATAGGGATAGGGATAGGGATAGGGTAGGAGAGAATACAGAATGCAGAATATAGGATAGGATAGGGATAGGATAGGATGCAGAATGCAGAATAGAATAGAATGGAATGGACTGCACTGGAATAAAATAGAATAGGATAAGAATAGAATAGAATAGGAATAGGAATAGGAATAGGAATAGAATAGAATAGAATAGAATAGAATAGAATAGAATAGAATAGAATAGAATAGAATAGAATAGAATAGAATAGAATAGAATAGAATAGAATAGAATAGAATAGAATAGGAGCTGGAAGGGACCTTGGAGGTCCTCTAGTCCAACCCCCTCACAAACATCCAATGTTGGAGCACCCACAACTTCTGGAGCCAAGAAGGACTGGAAGGGCCACCTACTCCACATCAAAGTCCTCTTGGTCATCAGCCTCTCTCCAAAGTCTCAGCGGCTCCATTGCTGGACGTTCTCCAGCAGCCATTTGTCCGGAATCTTATAGGGTCTCCTATAACATTCCGGAGGGGGGGGTTGGACTAGGTGACCTCCGAGGACCCTTCCGATGCAGTTCTTTCGGTAACTGTTACGTGTTGTGTCAGGATGCGGTGGGGGCAAAGGATGTTGCCTAGCTGCCACAATTACACGATGGAGGCTTCACGTGTGTTACCACAAATGCTGCCTTACTCAACACCGGGAAGACTTATCATTCAACAGCTGAAGAGCAATCGCTGCACCTGACATGCAGGTCCTGAGGTTTCGTTTGGTTAAAAAAAAAGTACAGGAAACCAGACGTTGCCTTCAAGCTTTACGTTTTTCATTCAGCTGAACAAAAAAGACGGGCTCCTCTAAATGAGAGAAGCCCCGAATGACAAGAAATCCTTGCATTTATTCTTTCTGGTTACATAAGCAGGCCATCCAGCAGATCAAGATTTCACCCAGTAAGTCTGGCATACTGTAGATAAGAGAGCAGAAGTAGCTAAACATGTTCCCTTTTGGGTGTTTCCCTAAAGGTACCGTGTGTCCTCGTGTGGGATAGGACATTGGGTGTTTTCCTGGCTGGCCTTTCATGACCCTGCATCCAGGACTTTGCAAGTGCCCAAAGACATCAAGGGCCGTCTGCACATATTCACAGTTGATATTTCCTATAAAAGGTAAAAGGTAAAGGTTCCCCCGCACACGCGTGCTAGTCGTTTTCGACTCTAGGGGCCGGTGCTCATCTCCGTTTCAAAGCCGAAGAGCCAGCGCTTGTCCGAGGACGTCTCCGTGGTCATGTGGCCGGCATGACTAGACGCCAAAGGCGCACGGAACGCTGTTACCTTCCCACCGGAGTGGTCCCTATTTTTCTCCTTGCATTTTTACGTGCTTTCGAACTGCTAGATTGGCAGAAGCTGGGACGAGTAACAGGCGCTCACTCTGCTACGCGGCACTCGGGATTCGACCCGCCAAACTGCCGATCTTCTGATCGACAAGCTCAGCGTCCTAACCCACTGAGCCACCGCATCCCTGATATTTCCTATACTGTCCCCTAATTCCGGGTCAACACAAGCTGCAGAGATTAAAAAAAGCTGCGGCTTAGAAACGTCTCCTGAAACCACATCCTCTGTGTGTGTGTGTGTGTGTGTGTGTGTGTGTTTCTTTGTGTTATCCTGTGGCAAATTGTTGCACCAAGGTGCCATGCCTCTTGCCTCTCCTGCCGGGCCCGCAAAGGAGAGGGAGGCGCTTGGCAACCAGACTTTCTTGAGGTCCCCCAAAACCCCCAAACAGCCGGACCAACCTCTGCCCAGGCAGTCCCACATCTGGACCACACGGGGAGGGGGGGAGGAGGGGAGAAGACCCCCTGCCCCCTTGAATTACCCAGCTGGTTTACACTGGGGGCTTTGGGGCATCTGACCGTGTCCAGTTCTGGGAAGTTGGTTAAAAAACAAAGCTGGGCGTCCTCCGAGGGTCAAAAAAGTCAAGATGGCGGCTGCAGCTACACAATCAAAGCCCCACCATTGCTATTTCGGGGAGGGAGGAGATGCTTTTGAATCCCCCAGCCAGGGAGCTCACAGTGCAAGGGGGCCGTTTTCTTTGTCGCTGCTGGTCGGACTCTAAGAAGGCAAAGAGGTAGCCCCAAAGTTGCAAGAGCTGCTAGGAAAACAGTCCTTGAGATATTATTCTGGTGTCAAGCGGTAGAATTTCCTCTCCTCCCCGAGAGGCCGGAGGACTGGAAGCGTCCTGCAAGGAGCAAGTGCGCCCACATCCACAGAGAACTTTTCCCCCACCCCATTCTGGAAATCATTTGTGGAGAAAATTTTGCCTTTTTTCTTTCTTTCTTTCTTTCTTTCTTTCTTTCTTTCTTTCTTTCTTTCTTTCTTTCTTTCTTTCTTTCTTTCTTTCTTTCTTTCTTTCTTTCTTTTCTCTCTTTCTTTCTTTCTTTTCTCTCTCTCTTTCTTTTCTTCTTTCTTTTTCTTCCTTCCTTCCTTCCTTCCTTCCTTTCTTTTCTCTCTCTCTTTCTTTTCTTCTTTCTTTTTCTTCCTTCCTTCCTTCCTTCCTTCCTTCCTTCCTTCCTTCCTTCCTTCCTTCCTTCCTTCCTTCCTTTCTTTTTTCTCTCTCTTTTCTTCTTTCTTTCTGTCTCTTTTTTCTTTCTTTCTTTCTTTCTTTTCTTTCTTTCTCTCTCTTTTTTCTTTCTCTCTCTTTCTTTCACTTTCTTTCTTTTCTTCTTTCTCTCTCTCCTTTCTTTCTTTCTTTTTTCTTTCTTTCTTTCTTTTTCTTCTTTCTTTCTTTCTTTCTTTCTTTCTTTCCTTTCTTTCTTTCTTTTCTCTCTCTCTTTTCTTCTTTCTCTCTCTTTTCTTTCTTTCTTTTCTTTCTTTCTTTCTCTCTCTTTTTTCTTTCTCTCTCACTTTCTTTCTCTCTTTCTTTCTTTTTCTTTCTTTCTCTTCTTCTTTCTTTCTTCTCCTTCCTTCCTTCCTCTCATTTTTTCTTCCTTCCTTCCTTCCCTCCCTCCCTTCCTTTTTTCCCCAAGTTTTTTATTAATTTTCCAATATTACATTTACATATTTGAAAAGTAACGTGGCGACTGGGCACAATAGTTCCATTACATTTAAATATCATCAATACAGATCTCAAAGTATTACAAAAACTAATTCCCTCTCTTTCCCCCATAATATATACCAGTGATGGCGAACCTTTCAGAGACCGAGTGCCCAAACTGCAACCCAAAACCCACTTATTTATCGCTGGGTGCCAGGTGGGCATGGCCAACTGGGTGGGTGTGGCTGTGGTGGTCATGGAATTGGGTGGGTGTGGCCAAGGTGGGTGTGGTCACCTCCATGTTGCTCGTGGGGAGGGGACACCTGTGGGGGGCAGCTGGTTGAAGAGGGAAAGTTGCCACCTCTGAGGCATGGCGCGGGTGCCCACATGGAGGGCTCTGAGTGCCGCCTCTGGCACCCGTGCCATAGGTTCGCCACCAATGATATATACTGTATCATATTTGGACCAACACAGTTCTCATTCTATCAATCAAACGAAGAATAACTTTTTAGGGTTCATCCATAATGTTCAGTTTATACATGGTATAGGGTTTCCTGCCTGAGCAGGGGGTTGGACTAGATGACCTCCAAGGTCCCTTCCAACTTTACTGTTATGATTATGATATCTTAATTAACTGGACATTCCATCTTTTAGACAATCCGCTGTTAGATGATCTCATGAGGTCGATGGATCGTTAAGGTGCTTCCAAGTAAAAGGCATCACACAGAGATGCAATCATATGAAGTTTATTCAATGATAGATTAAAGAGAAAGAAATACTTGGCATGAAGGCACTCATGCCTGCATGTGAGTGAGAACAAAAGAAAAGAAAGCAAGCTAGCGTAGCATAAGTGGAACAGAAGAAGAACAAAACTGAAGAGAGACTAGAACAAAGAGCAGCCCCCTCGTGCAGAGGTATTTATGGGGGGTCTGGGCCCCTCCCTAACCATAAAACTCTCTCGCCAATGGGGCTGCAGGGGTCTGAGACACCTGACTCATCAGTGGAAGCAAAGAAGCCTCTTTGCCTCCATCTGATGACCCTTTTGGGGAACTGCCAATGGCTGGCACTAAACATTTAACATCCGCGACCTAATAAATTTTTCTTAACTTTAATTTCCCATTGATGTTTAGATTGAACTTTGAATCTTTATCATTTCCAAATTTTAAATGACCCCAATTTCTACCATGATTCCCCCACAGTCTAAAATTCCAGATATATCATTTATGCATGATTCTCACCATCTATATCAACCAATTAATAGTACAAAGAAGTATTCTTATTTTTCTAGTAATTCTCAAATGTTTGAGAGCCTCCAATTTAATAGCCAATTTTTTTTGTTTCTACAATTAATATTTCCCCCCCCTTTATGTCTCCTATCTCATATTTGAGGCTAATTTTTTTTAAAAAACTATTAGCATTTATACCACAACCAATATATAAATTTAATTATTAGTATTTATACTTCTAAGTTTTACTTCACCTATGTCTCAACTCATAACAGTATCTTAAATTCAAATCTTAGTTATTTCTAAACATTCAAACTTTTAGCCAATCGGTGAGCTGATAGTTGATCTTTTCCTTAATATTTTAATTTAACGTTTAACATTTTCCCCCCAAATTTTTAATTAGCCACAATTCCTTTATCACAATTCCTCATACAATCTAATATTTAAAATACACACCTTATATATAGGTTCTTACCACCTACCTTAACAAACTAGTAAAAGAACACAGTACTCTTATTTCAATATTTATGTTTCTAAATTTTATATAACCAACATTTTTCTTGATCTCAGGTCGCTACGATGTCTTATATTCAGAATACACGTTCTATCCATTTGAATGTATTCTATTTTAAATCTCATGTATAAGTCAAAAACCCAGTCCTTTTCAGTCTTCTTCTGGCTTTTTTTTTCTTTACCAAATTATCTCGCTTTTAAATTATCAAAGAGGACTAGCTGGTAAAGCCGGTCGTAGTTGTCCTGAAGTGTTTAGCGCCTCTTTCATCTTTTCCTTTTTCTTTTTGATCTTCAGATTCCTTCTGGTTTTTAAGAAAAGTGCTTTCCTTGTTCTCTGTTATCAATTTCTTTTTTGTATTTTCCCTTATCTGTATTCGTTGAGTAACTAAGTCTTCTGTCATAGCATTTGGTTGTTTCACTTTCTCTGTAGAATTCTGTATAGATGATGATGATGATGATTTATTATTTATTAAACTTATATACTGCCCTTCTCCCGTAGGACCCAGGGCGGTTCACAAGGCGATCAAAACAGTATTACAATACAAAAGTTAATAACAAATTAAAATAAATTAAATTATCCTTAATTGAAATCTAAAACCCCTATAACTTTGTAATAATGCCACTTGGGGTGTGTGTGAAAGCCCTAACAAGCAGGCATATACATAGAATGAAGGCTACTGCTAAGCTTGTAAGCCGCCCTGAGTCTTCGGAGAAGGGCGGGATATAAATGGAATTAAAATAAAAATAAAATAAAAAACTCTAATTAAAAAATCCAATTACAATAGGTTACAAATGAAAAATTCTCAGTCCTGGCTGGAAAGCTCAAAGAGCCAGGTCTTCAGGTCCCGGCGGAACGAACGAAAATCTGGGGCAGTCCTGAGCTCTACGGGTAACTGGTTCCAAAGGGCAGGTGCACCCACAGAGAAGGCCCTCCCCCTGGGTGTCGCCCGCCGGCAATCTTTTGCCGGCGGCACCCTGAGAAGGCCCTCCCTGTGGCAGCGCACAGGACGAAGGGAACTTGATGCCGGCAGCAGGTGTTCCCCCATGCCATTTAGGGCTTTATAGGTCATCACCAGCACCTTGAATCTCACCCAGAGGGCAACCGGAAGCCAATGCAGCTCGGGGAGCAGAGGTGTTACGTGGGAGTATCGGGGAGCCCCCATCACAACTCACGCGGCTGCATTCTGCACCAATTGAAGCCTTAAAGTCATAATTTGAGTTTGCATGTCCAGGTTGCTTTCTTATTTTTTCCCTGCCATTTCTTAGTTCATCGCCAATTGTAAGAAGAGTTTGGATAATCACTTTTGACATACAAAGAGTTTGTTCCTGTTCTTCCTCTATGGGAGAAATCCATTCCTGTTCTTCTTCCATTATAGTATATTAAACTAAAAGCTTACAGTCACAAAATCCGCTAAGTGAGTAGCTGAGCTGAGCTTCTTGCAGCTGGTGCTTCAAGGTTGCTTATATCTTATCTATTTTCAAAGCTGTCAACAAGTCTCTCTTAAAGAATAGCAGGTTACAATTTCACGTTTAGCCACCAGATGTCATCCCAGAGTTGTTTGGATCTTTTCAGGTTTTTTTCTTCTTTTATTTTAAGAAGAAAAAAAAAACAACAACACCCAGATCTTCAATAATAATAAGAGTAAAAATCAAAGAAAAATAAAGAGTAGAAAATTACAAATCTTATAATCCACCAGTTTTAGGAATTAGAGTTCCAATTAGGATCCCGGTATTTTTCCCAATGTTTTAAACTCCCCTGAGTAATCAATTGCCGCTGTTTCTGGAGGGAGGGTTAAAAATCTCCCTTCCCTCGCCACAGGGGGGAAAGTACTTTAGCAGCTTATGCAGGTAAGTAAGTAATTAGGATATAAGAGTAGTAGATCTCACCCAGTCTCTTCCACGCTGCTTTAGAGTTGCCAGATGGTAAATGCGACTTCGGCTGTTAGCAGCCTAAGGACGAGACATATTTCTATGGCCGGTCCTTTCGTCTGCCAGTTTGGAGAGATTTGCCGGCTGTAACGGGAGAGTTGCTGCTCTCCTGCGATGGCCCCCCCTTGCTGGTCGCCTCTACAGGGCGACTTTTGACCCTTTTCAGGGTCCCCCAGCGATGCAAAATTGGATGTGGAACACGAGAGTCGTCTTCCGCATATCCATATCGGCCGCGTGGCAAAGCGGAAGTCTTCCTTCCTTCCTTCCTTCCTTCCTTCCTTCCTTCCTTCCTTCCTTCCTTCCTTCCTTCCTTCCTTCCATCCTTCCTTCCTTCCTTCCATCCTTCCTTCCTTCCTTCCTTAGAAAAATCTTCATCGGGGTTCAGTCCAAGCCAGGAATAAACAAAATGGAGACTGCTTTAGAAAGAAAGTTGTAGTGTATTGAAGAACGGAACCACAAGACGTGTGGCTCTGGAGCAGCTGACCACATGTTGCTGGGAGTAGTGGGTTTTTATACCTTCTTGGGCTTTTGTGTTTGGAGTTCTTCCTGTGGCGTGAACTTTGACCTGAGCTTTTGAGCGTCTCCTTTTGATCTTCTGATGGTGGTGGGTTAATCCTATTATGTCCCAAAGGTCATGTCCTGCTTCCCTGGGGCTGGGGAGGATGAGTGTTGGATTTTTTTGTGTGTGTTTTTTTGATTGTTGTTTCTAGGGATCTTTGTCTTTCTAATCCCATCAGCTCCAAGCTTCCTGACTCCAGTCTTTCTGATTATCACATCTGCATTTCTGCAGATCTGGTTTCTGTTTGGGGCAGAGAGCCTTGAGGGGGGGAGGGGCTGGTTTAATATCCCCCCAAACTCCTTCTCTGGGGATACATGCTGTCTTCCTACCCTTCCTTCCTTCCTTCCTTCCTTCCTTCCTTCCGCTGGTGACCTTCTATCATTGCTCCATAGAGAGCATTGTAACCTACTGCATTTATGTGTAGGTTGCCAACTGCACAGTAGCATATAGGAAAGTGCTCTAGAGGGTCATTACCATCGCCCAGATTATTGGCTGCCCTCTCCTCCCCCCCCCCCCCCCGCTTTTGGACGAACTGTACAGTTCCCGCTGTCTTAGGAAAGCTCAAAACATTCTTAAAGACTCATCTCGCCCTGGGCATTTTTTTTTTGAACTATTGCCATTTGGCGGACGGTACAGGACAATAAAAACAAAGACAAATAGGGTGAAAAACAGGTTTTATCCCAGAGCTGTCACCATATTAAATACCACAGTATAGTGCGACAATGAGGTGCAATATTAGGGGCACTGCAGTGTGAAGAATATGTGTATATAATGTATGTGGTTTTTTTTTACTTGTGCTTACTTGTGTGTAGTGTGCACTCTGGACAGCACTTAATTTCATTGGGGAATACACAATGATAATAAAGATAAATATGTTCTAAAGAGATATTCTAACTATCCCTCTCCTCCTCCTCCTTCTTCCCATGTCTTTCTCGTTCCCCTTTTTCTCCTTTCCTTTCCTTTCCTTTCCTTTCCTTTCCTTTCCTTTCCTTTCCTTTCCTTTCCTTTCCTTTCCTTTCCTTTCCTTTCCTTTCCTTTCCTTTCCTTTCCTTTCCTTTCCTTTCCTTTCCTTTCCTTTCCTTTCCTTCTTTCTAGTATAATGAAGAGAAGGACGAGGGGGGACATGATAGAAGTCTTCCAGTATCTCAGGGGCTGCCCCAAAGAAGAGGCAGTCAAGCTATTCTCCAAAACGCCTGAAGGCAGGAGAAGAAGCAACGGATGGGAACTCATCAAGGAGAGAAGCAACCTGGAACTATGGAGAAACTTCCAGAATGTTAGAACAACTAACCAGTGGAACAACCTGCCTCCAGAAGTGGTGAATACTCCAACACTGGAAGTTTTTAAGAAGAGACTGGACAGCCACTTGCCTGAAATGGAACAGGGTTTCCTGCCTGAGCAGGGGGTTGGACTAGATGACCTCCAAGGTCCCTTCCAACTTTACTATTATGATTATGATAAGAAACAAGGGGTGAAAACTAATCAAGGAGAGAAGCAACCTGGAAGTAAGGAGAAACTTCCTGACAGTGAGAACAATTACCCCGTGGAACTCCTGGAACTGGAAGTTTTTAAGAAGAGACTGGACAACTGTTTGTCTGAAATGGTATAGGGTCTCCTACTTGAGCAGGGGGTTGGACTAGATGACCTCCAAGGTCCCTTCCAACTCTGTTATTCTACTCTGTTCCCTTCCTTTCCCTTTGACTTTTTGACCTACCACATGGACGCTCCTCTTTCTAGCCAGATGTCTTCATCCAGATGTGGGCCATGCGTGTTGTGTATCCTTTTCCGTGGCTGCCAGTCCCTTTGAGTCTTGGTCCACCCAGACAGCCAAGCTCTAAAGTCGGTCATTGACACAAACAGGAGCGTAGAATCAAACCAGCTCCTTGAGGAAGTCATTTTATTTTATTTTGTTCAGATTTTAATCTGCCCTTTCTGCCTTTAGGGAACTCAAGGCCATAAATTGCAACATAGACTATTAAGATCTTTCTTTCTTTTTTTTAAAAAAACCCCGAAACCCAACGGTTCAAATCTGAATGGAGAAACATTTAGTCTGCAAGGTTTACCCAAAGAGGCTGGGAAAGGATTAGGACCACGTGGGACCCCTTGCTCGGGAGGCACGGACAGGAACCGGCCCCTTCTGGGGTCCAATGGAAGCATTTCGGAGGGCAAGGGCCTTCCCAGAAGGGTAAAGGGAAACCTCCTTCTCCCAGAGAGAGAGAGACGATTACCCTGTGGAACTCCAGGCCACCAGATCTAGGGATGTTGCCAAAGGCAGATTAAATCAGTGCTTCGAAGAATTAGTCAGACATAGCACTCAATCAGGCATCTAAGAATAAAATTACTTTGGCATGCATCCGGCAGAGCAGGCGAATACGTGGGCTCATTGGCCAAGCCAAGCATAAAAAGGCGCACCGGGAGGCAGAAAAGCTGGACGGGCGAGTTTCCCTCACTTGTTTGCTCTTCCCTTCGCAGCGTCTTTCGTGCTCTCCTTGAACGGCAGCGGCATCATCGGCAGCCTCAGGATGTTGCAGGTCTTCTCCTATCTCACCTCCGAAGTCGACTGGTGTGAAGCCAACTTTGAGCGCTCCGAATATATTGCTGAATATTACAACTCGGTAACGCTCTCCGGATAACGGGCGAGAATCTCTTTGGCTAGGACGAGGCCCCGCTTCCTGTCCTTGCCCACCTACTGGGGGGAGCCGGTCTGCCTACGGGTAGACTAGCAGAATCAGAATAGAGCTGGAAGGGACCTCGGAGGTCATCTAGTCTAACCCCCTGCTCAGGCAGGAAACCCTATACCATTTCAGACAAAGGGCTGTCCAATCTCTTCTTAAAAACTTCCAGTGTTGGAGCATCCACAACTTCTGGTGGCAAGCCGTTCCACTGGTTAATTGCTCTAGCTGTCAGGAAATTTCTCCATAGTTCTAGGTTGCTTCTCTCCTTGGTTAGTTTCTCGTCCTGCCCTCTGGTGCTTCTTTGTGGCAGCCCCTCAGATACTGGAACGCTGCTATCATGTCCCCCCTATTTCTTCTTTTCTCTAGACTAGCCAAACCCAAATCCTGCAGCCGTTCTTCGTATGTTTTAGTCTCCAGGCCTTGGATCATCTTAGTTGCTCTTCTCTGAACTTTCTCCAAAGAAAGAGATTTTCAGGAATAGAGTGGGCAACCGTTTGATTGGGGATGGGAGAAAGTCTCCTGCCTTGAGCAGGGGGTTGGTCTAGATGACCTCTGAGCTCCCTTCCAGCCCTAGGAGTCTAGGAATATTCTATGATTGGCTGGGGCTACAGCACCTGTCACTGGGGGATGACCTCAAAGCAATCAGGGTTTGTCTTGCGGTTTATGGCTCCATTTGGGCTCACCCCAGCTGTCAACAACATCCCACCCCCAACCAGGGCAAAAGGGTAACCCCCTTGGCCTGGAACCTCCCCCCCTTCCCCGCTCTCTGGGGATGCCCAGCTATTGAAAAAGTTGCCCCCGGTGCCTTCAGCCAGCTCTCCATCATGTGCCTGTGGGATTTCCCAGTCAGGTCAGAAACCAGCCTTGTCCTAAGGTCTAGAATCTTGAATTTTCACAGCATTAGGTCTCTTCTCTTTGAAGCAAGGGACAGGTTGGATGCGGTGGGTTTTCCTTCATTGCCGACGACGTGTCTCTCAAGCTCAGCCACTTTAAGACGGGTGGGCTTCAACTCCCAGAATTGCCCAGCCAGCAAGTCTTAAAAGTCTTAATAGTGGCTTGGATCCACATTAACTAGTGGCCGGCATGGCTAGACACCAAAGGCGCACGGAACGCTGTTACCTTCCCACCGGAGTGGTCCCTATTTTTCTACTTGCATTTTTTACGTGCTTTCGAACTGCTAGGTTGGCAGAAGCCAGGACGAGTAACAGGCGCTCACTCTGTTATGTGGCACTCAGGATTCGACCCGCCAAACTGCCGACCATCTGATCGACAAGCTCAGCGTCCTAACCCACTGAGCCACCATGTCCCCTTCCAATGGGTACACCTCCTTGTTTGTAACTAGGTTTGGGGCACAAGGTGACCCAAGAATCTGACGTTATCCCTTGGATTATAACTAAGATGCCATCCCTCACGGATTATAACTAAGATGCCATCCCTCATGGATTATAACTAAGATGCCATCCCTCACGGATTACAGAGTAGGCAGGCTTTCACAACAGGCCTTCGACATAGGCCACCCGAACTAGGGTAGATGGCGCAAGGATTCTGGGAATGCTACCAAATCGGTGTCGGTTAGAATTAAGAGTGTGCCAGGGTGAGAATCGTAGAATCCAAGGCTGGGAGGGACCTTGAGGTCTTCTAGTCTGACCCCCTTCCCGAGGGAGCCATCTTCAGGTCATCCAATCCTTTCCGGAGAACTTCCCGGGATGGAGCACCATGTGCTCAGGAAACAGGAGAGAGAGAGGCATAGGTTTATGCTTCTTGTGGTTAAGGCTTTGGAGGCTGGCCATTCCTTCTGTGTGGGTCACACTTGGAAGGCAGAACGTGCCACCTTGCAGAAACCGCAACAGATTCCTCCAGGCTTAATCCATTACTGGCAAATTCATCACCAGACAGAGTCTCGTGTCTCGGAAACAGCATCTTTTCCTGCTTCCCTTCAATCATCGCCAATTCTCGGGGGTTGCCCGGACAAGTCTTCTTGGCAAGGTTTTTCGGAAGCAGTTTACCCATGTCTTCTCCATTTTAGAGCTGAGGGGCACCCAGCTGGCCGGGTGCCCAAGGCAGGAGTTGAACCCCCACCGCAGTTTCTGCCCCGGGGCCATCAACACGAGGCCAAATAGCATAACATAATATTGAATAGATGTTGAGACTTTGGAAAAAGTGCAGAGAAGAGCAACTAAGAGGATTAATTAAAGGCCGGGAGACCAAAACATCTGAAGAACGGTTGCAAGGATTTGGGTTTGGCAGGTCTGGAGAAAAGAAGAAATAGGGGGGACAGGATAGCAGTCTTCCAGTATTTGAGGGGCTCCCACGAAGAAGAGGAGGGGGTCACGTTGTTCACCAAAGCACCAGAAGGCAGGAGAAGCAGCAACGGATGGAAACTAATCAAGGAGAGGAGCAACCTGGAATTAAGGAGGAATTTCCTGATAGTGAGGCTAATCAACCAGTGGAACAGCTTGCCAGCAGAAGTTGTGGGTGCTCCATCACTTTCAGGAAGAAACGGGACAGCTACTGGTCATAAATGATATAGGGTCTTTTGCTCAAGCAGGGGGTTGGACTAGAAGACCTCCAAGGCCCCTTCCAATGCTATTCTGATTGAGAAATAATAATAATAAAAACAACAACAATAACAACAACAACAACAACAACAACAATAACAACAACAACAACAACAACAACAACAACAACAACAATAATAATAATAATAATAATAATAATAATAATAATAATAATAATAATAATAATAAATGTTGGAAGGGACCTTGGAGGTCATCTAGTCCAACCCCCTGCTCAGGCAGGAAACCCTATACCATTCCAGGCAAAAACATGGTGGTTTTCATCCATCCATTCCAATCGGATGTTCTTGGGTTTTGTTTTGTTTTTTTTTATAAAAAAAATCTCAGGTGAGGAGGGATGGATGTAAACCTTAGGAATCTCCAAGCTGCAACCCCCCCCTCCTGTGGTCCCCTTGAAAGGGGTGGCTGAAATCAAGGCGTTTCTTCAAGGTGGGAGAATTTTTTTCAGCGCAGGCACTGGTCCCCAGCAATGATGGGCGCGCAGGAAGGAGATTCATTTCCAGGATCTGCATTCGAGGATCAGAGAAAGCTCACAGTGCCCTGCATCACTCCAGGAGGGGCATCAAAAGCTCTATGGACCCTAGAAAAAGGAACCGATCAAGACCATAGACCTGTGTTTTTTTCAAGCTTGGGCACCTGAAAGATGGCTGGACTTCAACACCCGTCTTCAAGTTGCCAAGTTTGAAAAACATGGAATCAGACCCTTACATCAGGGGTCCCCAACCAGCGGGCTAGTGAACTGTGGAAATGGCTGGCTGGTATGTGCATGTGTGCACATGCACTCCCCCCACTTGTGCTAGCGCCCGTGGTCCCATTCGCACCTGTCTGCGGGCACAAATGGGGATGCTAGTGCCAGGCGAGTGTGTGCGGCCCATTTGTGCATGCGTGAACGGGGCTGCTAGTGCGGCCCCGTTTGCGTGCATGCACGCACGTGCACCAGTTTGGAAGCTTCTCTCCTTCCCTCTGACCCGTGAGCATGGAAAGTGTTCCAATATCTCAGGGGCTGCCCCAAAGAAGAGGGAGTCAAGCTGTTCTCCAAAGCGTCCGAAGGCAGGACAAGAAGCAACGGATGGAAACTAGTCAAGGAGAGAAGCAACCTAGAACTAAGGAGAAACTTCCTGACAGTGAGGACAATTAATCGGTGGAACAACCTGCCTCCAGAGGTGGTGAATGGCTCCAACACTGGAAGTTTCTAAGAAGAGACTGGCCAGCCATTTGTCTGAAATGGTATAAGGTTTCCTGCCTGAGCAGGGGGTTGGACTTGATGACCTCCAAGGTCCCGTCCAACTTATTATTATTATTACCTCTGCCCTAGGTGTTGAGCGAAGAGGACACAAGCCAACAGAACTGTGGGAGTTGAAGTCCATCCGTCTTCAAGTGCCCAAGGTTGAGGAAGCATCAGGGCTCTCCTATCGTGGCAACTTTAAAATGTGTGGACTTCAACTCCCAGAATTCCTCAGCCAGCCATGCATGGCTGGCTGAGGAATTCTGGGAACTGAAGTCCACAAGCTTCAAAGTTGCCAAGCTTGCCATAGATAGACACACACTGCCCCCAAAAAAGGAAAATTAAGAGATAATACTGAAGTAATCTGAACTCTCTCTCTCTATACATCCCTCCATCTGCCCCAGTGGGCTCAATAGCTCCCTGGGGAAGGGAAGTGGGTGTCAAAGTGGGCGGGGCCAGTAGCTTTGCCCCTCTGAAGATTTGCCGCTTTCTAACCTTGCTCATGAGGGACGCGGTGGCTCAGTGGGTTAGGACGCTGAGCTTGTCGATCAGAAGATCAGCAGTTTAGCGGGTCGAATCCCGAGTGCCGTGTAGCAGAGTGAGCGCCTGTTACTCGTCCCAGCTTCTGCCAACCTAGCAGTTCGAAAGCATGTAAAAATGCAAGTAGAAAAACAGGGACCACTACGGTGGGAAGGTAACAGCGTTCCGTGCGCCTTTGGCATCCAGTCACGCCGGCCACATGACCGCAGAGACGTCCTCGGACAACTGCTGGCTCTTCGGCTTTGAAACGGAGATGTGCACCGGCCCCTAGAGTCGGAACCGACTAGCACGCGTGTGCGGGGGAACCTTGATCTTGACCTTTTAACCTTGCTCATCCTTTCTGCCTCTTTCTCTTTCTTCTGCAGATCAGCAATGTGGCCTTTTTCATCCTGGCCCCCATGATGTTGTGGCTGAACCCCGATTATATCGGCTATCGCCCCCTGCCGATTCACAGTTTCGTCATCTTGCAGTTGTTTGTTGGTAGGTGACCACCAAGGCTGAGCCTGAGCAGAAGGCCAGGCCCAGCCCCGCTATCAGCCCTGCGAGGTAGTCCAGCCAAGCCACCACCAACAGGAGAACTAGCTCTATCTTTATTTTTAAGGCTCTTTTAAGGCAGGCAGGCCCCAAATTGCGGCCACAACGGACTCCAAAGTTTCTGTTTGCCAAGTGAGAGGGGTGAGTTTCGCCCCGTTTTACGACCTTTCCTTGTTGCCGTTAAGTGAATCCCTGAAGTTGTTTAATTAGTAACCTGGTTGCCAAGTGGATCTGGTTTCCCCATAGATTTTGCTTGTCAGAAGGTTGCAAAAGGGGATCGCATCACACACACACACACACACACACACACACACACATCGGGACACTGCGGCTGTCATAAATATGAGTCGGTTGCCAAGCGTCGGAATTTTGATCAAGGTGACCCTGGGGGTGCTTAAACGATGGCAAGTGGGGGAAATGGTCATAAGTCATTTCTTTTCAGTGGCGTTGTAACTTCAGTCACTAAATGAACTGTTGTAAACCGAGGACTACCTGTAGAAACTTCTTCACTGTAGATTTTAACTTTCCGGAAAAGTGGGGGGAGGGTCTATTTTGAGAGGCTTCACACCCCTCCTTCTTTGTCTGGCCCAAGATGACGTTGACATCAAGGTTGTCCAGATACGGCAGACATGTCAAACACAAGGCCCGGGGGCCAGATCCGGCCCGTGAAGTGGTTTTATGTGGCCCGCGAAGCCATCCTGGAAACAGTGAGGGAATGGCCCCCACTGCCTTGGCCCTGGCCCAGAGACCCTCCTCCTGCCAGAGACCCTCAGATCTGTCCCACTTCTGCCCAGGCCCCCATAGGCACCCTGGATGCGAACGATGTAGAGCTGGCCACGCCCACCCAGTAGGCCATACGCACTCTAGCCATGCCCACCCAGTAGGCCACACCCACCCTGGTCATACCCACCCAGCCCCCTGAGGGCAACCACAATTTAATTGAATTTAATTTAATAATTTGATTTCTATACTGCCCTTCTCCCGAAGGACTCAGGGCGGTGAACAGGGCAATACACAATAAAAATCAAATACAAAAATTAAAAAGCCATTAAACATCATGCCCATAAAATCAATACATATTAAAATTTAAAACTAATTTTAAAAACCCAACCCCATCCCGTCAGACCAGGCCAGCTTGTTCAAAAAAGAATGTTTTGAGATCGCGCCGGAAGGAGCGAAGGTCGGGGGCCATCCGGAGCTCAACCGGTAAGCGGTTCCAGAGGTCTGGCGCACCCACAGAGAACGCTCTCCCCCTGGGGGTCACCAATCTGATGTGGCCCTCAATGCTGATGTGGCCCTCAATGAAATTGAGTTTGACACCCCTGAGATACGGCTTTAGAATAGCACAGAATAGCACAGAATAAAATATAGAATAGGGTAGAATTCAGAATCGAGAACTAATAGAATAGAATGCAGAACAGAATAGAATTCAGAATTCAGAATTAATTTACACAAAGGGAAATAACAGTCCAACCTACCAAAACCAGTGCCATAAAAAACAGAATAGAAACGCAAGTTAAGATAGGCAAGAAAATGGTAAGTGAGCACCTGTCCAGCCTAGACGAGTTCAAATCACCAGGACCAGATGGATTACACCCGAAAGGTTCTCAAGGAACTGGCAGACGTGATCTCAGAACCACTGAACTATATTTTTCAAAGATCCTGGAGCACTGGGGAACTACCAGAGGACTGGAAGAGAGCTGATGTAGTTCCCATCTTCAAAAAAGGGGGAAAAATGGATCCAGGAAACTACAGACCTATCAGCCTGACCTCAATACCTGGGAAGATTCTGGAAAAGATAATCAAACAATGAATCAGCGAACACCTAGAGGCAAACAAAGTCATTAGCAAAAGCCAACATGGGTTTGTCAAAAACAGATCATGCCAGACAAATCTTATTGCATTCTTTGACCAGGTGACAAAATTAGTGGACCAGAGGAATGCTGTAGATGTAATTTACTTGGACTTCAGTAAGGCATTTGATAAAGTAGATCACAACCTGCTACTGGATAAGATAGAAAATTGTGGGTTACACAGAATCACCACCAGATGATGGCCAGACAAGAAGCAACGGATGGAAACTAGTCAAGGAGAGAAGCAACCTAGAATTAAGGAGGAATTTCCTGACAGTTAGAACAATTAACCAGTGGAACTACCTGCCTCCAGAAGCTGTGAATGCTCCAACACTGGAAGTTTTTAAGAAGAGACTGGACAGCCCTTTCTCTGAAATGGTATAAGGTTTCCTGCCTGAGCAGGGGGTTGGACTAGATGACCTCCAAGGTCCCTTCCAACATTATCATCATTATTGTTATTGTTATTGTTATTATTATAGAATGGAATGGAAAGAACAGACAGAACATTACAGAATACAGGACAGGACAGGACAGGATAGGATGCGGAATGCGGAATGCGGAATGCGGAATGCGGAATGCGGAATGCGGAATGTTAGAATAGAATAGAAAATGGAATGGAATAGAACAGACAGAACAGAACAGAATAGAATAGAATAGAAATACAGCAGAATAGAGCAGAAAGACAACCTCCTTCCTCTTCCTCTTCATCATTTTCTTCTTCTCTTCCTCTCTTTCTCTTCCTT
>NC_138202.1:1733800-1776285 GCF_964194415.1 Vipera berus
GGAAGAGGAAGAGAGGACGAAGGGGGAAGGAGGAAGAGGAGAAAGAAAGGTTGAGACGGAGGAGGAGGAAGAGGAGAAAGAAGGGAGAGAGGTGGAAGGAGAAGGAGGAGGGGAAAGAGAGAAGGTTGAGAGGGAGGAAGAGGAGAAGGAGGAAGAAGGGAAGGAGGAAGAGGAAGAGAGCATGAAGGGGAAGGAGGAGGAGGAAGAGGAGAAAGAAGGGAGAGAGGTGGAAGGGGAAGGAGGAGGGGAAAGAGAGAAGGTTGAGAGGGAGGAAGAGGAGGAGGAGGAAGAAGGGAACGAGGAAGAGGAAGAGAAGGGGAAGGAGGAGGAGGAGGCAGCACCCCCTCCGGGGCAAATGGCCTGAGTCCGGCCGTCCCTCCCGTAGGGAGCAGTTCCTCACCTTTGTGGCCACAGTGACCGTGACCGGCACCCTGATGTCCTTTGTGAAGCCGGCCCTCAATGCCTACATCCTCAACGGCGTGGCCTTCCACCTGCTCTACCTGGCCTTCGTGGAAGTTCGGAGGTAAGCGGCTGGAGGCTTTCCTTGCCGCCCTGCCCGGTGGCCGTTGACCCTCCGGAGGGGACAGGGCGGGCGGCTGCTGCGATTTGGGTCCTGGGTCGCTTCGCTCAGTGCCGCCGTAACTTTGGACGGTCGCTAAATGAACCGTGGTAAGGCAAGGACTGCCTGTATTCGGTGGCAAAGACCAGTCGGGAAGACTTTCCCTCGGGCTCAGAGCAGCGTGACCGGCGGTGTCTCTGAGGCGCCTCTCTGCCAGAGTCGGGCCCTTTTCCTCAAGGGGGGGGGGCTCCAGGGGCTCAGCCCTTCCTCTGCTTTCAGGCGGAAGGCCTGGGACATTCCCCCCCCGAGGGGGCCTGAACCCAGCTGCTGCCCAGGAAGGCAAGACCCGGGCGAGGGTCCCGTTTACAGAGCAGGGACCCAGCTGGGGGCACAGCGGGATGGCTCCCCCCCCTGTGGTGGCATCGACCTGCTGGGCGATGGCCCTCTCAGCCTTGTCCCCCTCCACAGGTGCAACAGCCCAGCGGTCAGGCGTGCGGCACTGACCATGACCTTCTGGTGGGTCGTCGCCATCAGTTGCTGGCTGACGGACAAATTTTTCTGCGGCTTCTGCCAAAGGCTCAACTTCTGCTACCTCCACAGTTTTTGGTAAGAGGCAGGCAGGGAGGGAGGGAGGGAGGGAGACGGAGAGGCAGAGAGAGGGAGGCAGGGAGGGAGGAAGTGAGGAAGTGAGGGAGGGAGAGAGGGAGGCAGGGAAAGGGAGAGAGGGAGGCATGGAGAGAGGGAGGGAGGGAGGGAGACAGAGAGAGGGAGGCAGGCAGGGAGGGAGCAAGGGAGGAAAGGAGGGAGAGAGGGAGGCAGAGAGAGGGAGGCAGGGAGGGAGGAAGTGAGAGAGGGAGGGAGGAAGGGAGGGAGAGAGGGAGGTAGGGAGGCAGGGAAAGGGAGAGAGGGAGGCATGGAAAGAGGGAGGAAGGGAGAGAGAGAGGGAGGAAAGGAGGGAGGCAGAGAGAGGGAGGCAGGGAGGGAGGAAGGGAGGAAGGGAGGGAGGGAGGGAAGAGGAAGGGAGGGAGGGAGGCAGGGAAAGGGAGAGAGGGAGGCATGGAGAGAGGGAGGGAGGGAGGAAGGGAGAGAGAGAGGGAGGAAAGGAGGGAGAAAGGGAGGCAGAGAGAGGGAGGCAGGGAGAGAGGCAGGGCGGTAGGGAGGCAGGGAAAGGGAGAGAGGGAGGCATGGAAAGAGGGAGGGAGGGAGGAAAGGAGGGAGGCAGGGAGACAGAGAGGGAGGCAGGGAGGGAGGGAGAGAGGAAGGCAGAGAGAGAGGGAGGGGGAGAGGGAGGAAAGGAGGGAGAGGGAGAGAGGGAGGGAGGGAGAGAGAGAGGGAGGAAAGGAGGGAGACAGGGAGGCAGAGAGAGGGAGGCAGGGAGAGAGGCAGGGAGGTAGGGAGGCAGGGAGACAGAGAGAGGGAGGAAGGGAGGGAGGAAGGGATAGAAGAAGGCAGAGAGAGAGGGAGGGAGGGAGGGAGGAAAGGAGGGAGACAGGGAGGAAGGGAGAGAGGGAGGGAGGGATGGAGGGAGAGAGAGAGGGAGGAAAGGAGGGAGACAGGGAGACAGAGATAGGGAGGCAGGGAGGGAGGAAGGGAGGGAGGGAGAGAGGAAGGCAGAGAGAGAGGGAGGGAGGGAGGGAGAGGGGAGGAAAGGAGGGAGAGGGAGGCAGGGAGAGAGAGAGGGAGGAAGGGAGAGAGAGGGAGGAAAGGAGGGAGGCGGAGGCAGAGAGAGGGAGGCAGGGAGAGAGGCAGGGAGGTAGGGAGGCAGGGAAAGGGAGAGAGGGAGGAAAGGAGGGAGGCAGGGAGGCAGGGAGGGAGGAAGGGAGGAAGGGAGGGAGGGACAGAGGAAGGCAGAGAGAGAGGGAGGGAGGGAGAGAGGGAGGAAAGGAGGGAGAGAGGGAGGCAGGGAGGGAGGGAGGGAGGCAGGTAGCTTGCCATCTCCAACTCCCCATGGGACAACTCTCTATGGGATATTTCAACAAAGACGAAAGTTAAGATTAATTACAACAGAACCAGGGCCAACAATCACAAAACAAAGTTAGTCCAGAAACACGAGAGTCAAAACCATCTCCATGAAATCGTGGTCAGCCGTAATCAAAGCCTCTAAACCAAACCATTGAGACGGCATTGAAGTGTCCTGCGGCCAGCTGGCCGTGGCGAGTGGTGCCGGACAGGGTTGGAGTGACCGAGGCTGCTTTCCCTCCCTCCCCCAGGCACGTCTTCATCAGCATGGCCCTCCTTCACTGCGTCACCCTCATCCTCTTCTTCGACGTCTACTACGACCTGCCCAGCAGTGAGCCCTCCATTGAGCATTGGCCCGGCAGCAGCTTCCCTCTGGCGCTGCCCTACGTCATGATCCGGAAGCCCCTGAAGTGGTGCTAGCCGCGCCGTCGGTTGGGGTCACCCCACGGGGCCCTCCAGGATGGAACCCAGCAGCTTTTTGTGGGGGCCTCAAGCAGACCGGGAGGAAGGTGGCTGGGATCCCCTGCAGACCAGGTCACCTCGGGCCCTCTGCGCTCCATCGCTTGCCTCCAAACCTGTTATCCACGCCTCCAGAAGTGTGTGTGTGTGGGGGAAAGACAAAGACAAATCAGAGACCGGAAATTCACCTCCAGTTTTTCTTCTCTGGCGCTGTGGGCCTCTCTCCAAAAACATGTTTAGAAGCATTTGGGTACCTTCGGATTAGAACGTAGAAGAGCCGCGTTGAAAGAGACCTTGGAGGTCTTAGGAGACAACCCTCTTGGCTCAAGGCAGGAGACCCCCGACCATTTCAGACCCTGGGCTCTCTTTGTCTTCTTTAAAAGCCTCCAATGATGGAGCACCCACAGCTTCTGGAGGCAGGTAGTTCCACTGGATAATTGTTCTAACTGTTAGGAAATTTCGCCTTAGTTCCAGGTTGCTCCTCTCCTTGATGAGTTTCCATCCGTTGCTTCTTGTCCTGCCTTCAGGGGCTTTGGAGAAGAGCTTGACTGCCTCTTCTTTGGGGCAGCCCCGGAGATACTGGAAGGCTGCTATCATGCCCCCCTGGCCCTTCTCTTCATTAAACTGGACAGACCCAATTCCAGCAACCGTTCCTTGTATGTTTTATCCTCCAGTCCCCTGATCATCTTTGTTGCTCTTCTCTGTACCCTTTCCAGAGTCTCAACATCTTTTTTACATCGTGGTGAGCAAAACGGGATGCAGGATTCCAAGTGCGGCCTTCTCAAGGCCTTGTAAAGTGGAATTAACACTTCACGCGATCTTGATTCTACCCCTCTGTTCGTGCACCCTTAATCAGAATGGAGCTGGAAGGGACCTTGGAGGTCTTCTAGTCCAACCCCCTGCTCAGGCAGGAGACCCTACGCCATTTCAACGGACTGGCAGGGAAGGAAGGAAGGGGTGAAAAGGAGAAGAAAGCAAGAAACGAAATAAATAGAGAGGCGGGGGCGGGGGGAAGGAGGGAGGAAAGAACATATAGAATAATGGGACTGGAAGGGAACTCAGAGGTCTTCTAGTCCAACCCCCTTGCCGCTCAGGCAGGAGGCCCTAGCCCATTTCAGAAAAATGGACTGTCCAGTATCTTCTTCAAACCCTCCAAGCATCACATTGGCTTGGCTTTTTCGGCGGCTGCAGCCCACGGCCGGCTCCTGCTTCAACAGTGGTCCAACTAGGGCACCTACCATGCACCCCCCCCCCATTGTGGGGCCAGGTGCCCCCTATTCTCTACCTGTGCATTAGCCAAGCAGGGGGCCTCCAGCTAGAGGGGAGAGGGCCAAATCAGCAGATAGGATAATTGGCAAGGCTTTCTGATCCCCCCACCCCCACTGCAGGGAAGCCCACCCCCTCTCTGGGACCTTGGATCTTAGGGGTGTCCCAAGGGTTAGGAGATATATATGTTGTTGTTGTTTGCTGCGAAGTCGTGTCTGACCCATCGCGACCCCACGGACAACGTTCCTCCAGGCCTTCCTGGCCTCTACCATCTTCTGGAGTCCATTTAAGCTCACGCCTATTGCTTCAGTAACTCCATCCAGCCACCTCATTCTCTGTCGTCCCCTTCTTCTCTTGCCCTCAATCTTTCCCAGCATTAGGCTCTTCTCCAGTGAGTCCTTCTTTCTCATTAGGTGGCCAAAGTATTTGAGTTTCCGCTTCAGGATCTGGCCTTCTAAAGAGCAGTCAGGGTTGATCTCCTCTAGGACTGACCGGTTGGATCGCCTTGCAGTCCAAGGGACTCGCAGGAGTCTTCTCCAGCACCAGAGTTCAAAGGCCTCCATTCTTTGGCGCTCAGCCTTTCTTATGGTCCAGCTTTCACTGCCATACATTGCAACTGGGAAGACCGTAGCCTTGACTATACGCACTTTTGTTCACAGGGTGATGTCTCTGCTTTTTAGTGTGCTGTCTAGACTTGCCATGGCTTTCCTCCCCAGGAGCAAGCGTCTTTTAATTTCTTGGCTACAGTCCCCATCTGCGGAAAATAAAATCTGTCACTACCTCCATTTCTTCCCCATTTATTTGCCAGGAATTGAGAGGGCCGGATGCCATGATCTTGGTTTTCTTAATGTTAAGTTTCAACCCAACTTTTGCACTCTCCTTCTTCACCCGCAACATATATATATATAATGTCTTGAGCATCTTGTACACACACACACACACAGACATATATATATATATATATGTAAATTTTTTGGATTGCTAACAAAGAATTAAAGAATTAACAAATACTTAACACACACACACACAGACATATATATATATATACATATATATATATATATATATATATACACATATATATATATACATATATATATATATATATATATATATATATATATATATATATATATATATATATATATATATATATATATATATATATATATATATATATATATATATATATATATATATATATATATATATATATATATATATATATATATATATATATATATATATATATATATATATATATATATATATATATATATATATATATATATATATATATATATTTTCAAATGTTAACTATTTAGATTACCTTGCTAGGCCCCAAACATGGGGCAAATCTTTATTTCCTGTTTTCAGCCTATCTTGAAGGCTATCAAACAGACAGTATACTCAGAAGGGTATAGCTGACTGAGGACGACTAAGGAGTCAGAAATGCATCTTCAGTTTCCCTTTAATTCTTTGTTAGTAATTTACACAAATATATGAATTGTCTGGTGTGACTACTGCCTGTTTGATAGCCTTCAAGATAGGCTGAAAACAGGAAATAAAGATTTGCCCCATGTTTGGGGCCTAGCAAGGTAATCTAAATAGTTAACATTTGTAAAACATATCTTCCCTTGCAGAAAAAAGCTAACAGAGCGAGAAGGACCTTGTGGCTTAGAGGCAAATAACACTGCCTTGTATGCAATCAGCCCAGGTTCGAATCTCAGAAGGGTATAGCTGACTGAGGACGACTAAGGAGTCAGAAATGCATCTTCAGTTTCCCTTTAATTCTTTGTTAGTAATTTACACAAATATATGAATTGTCCGGTGTGACTACTGCCTGTTTGATAGCCTTCAAGATAGGCTGAAAACAGGAAATAAAGATTTGCCCCATGTTTGGGGCCTAGCAAGGTAATCTAAATAGTTAACATTTGAAAAACATATCTTCCCTTGCAGAAAAAAGCTAACAGAGCGAGAAGGACCTTGTGGCTTAGAGGCAAATAACACTGCCTTGTATGCAATCAGCC
Organism: Vipera berus; assembly: GCF_964194415.1. Taxonomy (NCBI): domain Eukaryota; kingdom Metazoa; phylum Chordata; class Lepidosauria; order Squamata; family Viperidae; genus Vipera; species Vipera berus. Next base: position 1,740,074 of record NC_138202.1, read on the forward strand.
CAGGTTCGAATCTCAGAAGGGTATAGCTGACTGAGGACGACTAAGGAGTCAGAAATGCATCTTCAGTTTCCCTTTAATTCTTTGTTAGTAATTTACATATATATATATATATATATATATATATATATATATATATATATATATATATATATATATATATATATACGTGTGTGTGTGTGTGTAAATTTTTTTGGCTTGCTAACAAAGAATAAAGGGAGACCGATATGATCATTTCAAACTTATTTGTTCTCATCAGTCAGCCATACCCTTCTGAGATTCGAACCTAAGACGCAGTCGGCCCAGGTTTGAATCTCAGAAGGGTATGGCTGACTGATGAGAACAAATAAGTTTGAAATGATCATATCGGTCTCCCTTTATTCTTTGTTAGCAAGCCAAAAAAAACAACACACAAATATGAGCTGCCACTGCTGTGGCTACTGCCTGTAGATGGCCTTGGGCTAGGCTGAAACAGGAAATAAGATTTGTCCCGTGTCTGGGACTAAGCAAGTGTATTCTGAATGCTTAACAAACATTTAACACATATCTTCCTTGCTTCTCAGCTAACAGAGAGAGAGAGAGAGAAAGAGAGAGAGAGAGAGAGCCTGTGGCCTAGGGGTTAAAACAACTGCTTAAGACGCAGTCGGCCCAGGTTCGAATCTCAGAAGGGTATGGCTGACTGATGAGAACAAATAAGTTTGAAATGATAATATCGGTCTCCCTTTATTCTTTGTTAGCAAGCAAAAAAAAATACATATATAGAAGGGACGCTGAGCTTGTTGATTAGAAGGTCGGCAGTTTGGCAGGTCGAATCCCGAGTGCCGCGTAGCAGAGTGAGTGCCTGTTACTCATCCCAGCTTCTGCCAACCTAGCAGTTCGAAAGCACGTAAAAACGCAAGTAGAAAAATAGGGACCACTACGGTGGGAAGGTAACAGCGTTTTGGCCACATGACCACGGAGACGTCCTCAGACAAACGCTGGCTCTTCGGCTTTCAAACGGAGATGAGCACCGGCCCCTAGAGTTAGAAACGACTAGCACGCATGTGCGGAGGAACCTTTACCTTTACCTTAAAAATATAAAAGCCAAGATGGCAGCCACAACAATGGGGCAGAAACCTGCCACTTTCTTGTGTGCATCGCTAGGGCCGCGATCCTGGTGAGGATTTGATCTTCTCAAGAGTGATCCGTTGACTGAATTCTGCAGGATGCCCCTCCTGGGAACACCCCCTTGGCCCATGTTCTCTTGGCTAAGCACACACCTCCTTCCTTTCCAATAGGGATCCTGTTTCGAATTGGCCACCCAGCCTCCTCCTCCTCGCCAGACTGGGTCCTTGGGCTCTTCTTAACGCGAGTTGGAATGTACGTTGCACCGTATTTGGCGGCGGGAAAGAATCCGATCAATGCACAATAAAAAGGAACGTTTCCCCCCCACCCTCGGAGTCAGAAAATCTCATTCTGTTGAAGCTGTCCAGGATCGCATTTGCCTTTTTTTTTTTTGGGTAGCCGGATGGCCGCGTTGCAGTCAATGGGTGTCCCAGGTTCTTTTCCATGCATGGGTTTGCCAAAGGGAATCTCTCGTGGATCTGGCATGCAGTTGATTTGAATTGCTTCGGGAGGGAGGGAGGAAAGAGAGGTGTTGGGGGGACATAGAATAATAGGATGGGAAGGGGCCTTAGAGGTCGTCTAGTCCAACCTCCTTGCTCAAGCAGGAAAACCTGTACCATTTCAGGCAAATGCAGAGAAGGAAAGAAAGAAAGAAAGAAAGAAAGAAAGAAAGAAAGAAAGAAAGAAAGAAAGAAAGAAAGAAAGAAAGAAAGAAAGAAAGGAAGGAAGGAAGGAAGGAAGGAAGGAAGGAAGGAAGGAAGGAAGGAAGGAAGGAAGGAAGGAATGGAGGGACGGAGGGAGGGAGGGAGGGAGGGAATTCCCCAGGAAGCATTTGTGGACTTCAACTCCCAGAATTCCCAAACTGGCTGGGGAATTCCGGGCGGGAGTTGAAGCCCCCAAGTCTTAAAGCTGCCAAGGTTGGAAAAACCCCCCCAGGCGCATCACCAAGCCAAGGAAGGGGTGGAAATCCGGGGAGGGGCAGCCCTTTCTGAAGCGGCCGTTGGGGATGCCTAGGAAGACCTCTTCAATTGCACAAACACAATTTGGTGCTACTGGGGTGGGGGAAGAGAATATTCCCGGCTCGCAGTCGAACCGGAGCAGCCCTCAAAGTTTGGAAGCTGGAAATGGCCCTGATGCACGGACTGGAGGGACCCTCTCCCACCTGGCCCGCCCTAAGGCCCTCCGCGCAAGGCACCTGTTGCTGCTGCCCCCCCCCGGGCTCAGGATCAAGCCCCCCCACCTGGGAAAGCCTTGGCCTTTGGGGGGAATTCCCGAGATGCCAGCAGATCTCTGACTTCCCTTCAACCCCCAGAATTCCCCAGCCTTCCCCAGCCAGGCAGAAAAAACGGGCTGAGGAATTTCTTCCCTTCCTCCCCCCACCCTCCCAATCCCATCCCCACCCTCCCTTCCTCCCAATCTTCCGCCCTCCCTTCCTCCATCCCTTCCTCCCTCTATCCGTTCCTATCCTCCTTCCCTCCAATCCTCCCATCCTTCCTTGCTCCCTCCCTTCCTCTCTCCCATCCTCCCATCCTTCCTCTTCCTCCCACCCTTCCTCCCATCCTCCCTTTATCTCTCCCTCCCTCCATTCCTCCCAATCTTCCTCTCACCCTTCTCTCTTAATCCCTCTCCCCCTCCATCCCTTCCACTCTTCCTCCCTCCCACCCTCCCTTCCTCTCCCCCTCCCTCCCTTCCTCCCTCTTCCTCCCACCCTTCCTCCTATCCTCCCTTTATCTCTCTCCCTCCCACCTTCCCTTCCTCCCTCCCACCCTCCCTCCCTCTTCCTCCCATCCTCCCTTCCTCCTTTCCACCCTTCCTCCCTCATCCCTCCCTCCATCTCTTCCTTGCTCCCTCCCTCCCTTCTAGCCCTGATGATGTTATCTAGTTGGGTAATGAAACGTCTGCAGGAAAACCACCAGGCCCAGAGAGCATCAAGGGCCCCTCAAAGATGCAAGCGATTGGAAGAGCAAAGCATTTCAAAAGAAGACCCAAACAAACCAGAGCATCACAAAAGACACCAGGAAAAGGGGCCTCTACGGACACTCTGTCCCCCCCCCCCACAATCACCGGGCGCCAAATGAACAGGGCGGCATTGTTTTGGCAGGGACACCCTAACCAGGCCGACAATGGGATGGATCCTAACTGCCACACAGGTACAAAAGGCAGGTGGGAGCTTTAATTACACCATCATCGCAGCGGCCATCTTGCCTTTTTTGACTGCCCCTGCAGGTTTCAAGAATGGGGAGGAGGGGGGGGGAACACCTCAGATTTGGGGAAAGCCCTCTTGGTGGCCACGTCAGTCTTCCTTTCCGTAGACGGGACTCTTGGAACGCCCCAAGGATGCTCAGAGAGGAGGCCGATGGGTACCGTAGACCTTCTGCGCTCGCCAGAGACCCTTTGCCCCTCCTTGGTTCTTGCAATGACTTTTTTGCCCACCCCTCCACCCCCCCCCAGCCCTCTCCTCTCCTCTCTCTCCCCCGCCCACCCACGGTCTGTCCGTCCGTCTGTCCTACGGGGGTCAAGGGCTGCAGAATCTTTAAAGGACCCACCTGGAACCCGTTCCTGAGTAACCATGCAAACAGAAGAAGGGTGCCCATGGCAACGGACTCCAGGAAGCCACGCCCCCTCCCTCCGCAGGGGGGTCCAGATGGGAAGACGGTCCTTCAGCCCCCAGGAGGGAGCATGCAGCAGCCCAAAGTCTTCTACCCCCAGCACGAGACCTACACCTCTCGGCCCATAGAGCGACTGGACGGGCAGTTTGGACGGGCGTTTGTCCTGCCCGAAAACCTTGCCTCTGTAGGTAGGCATCCCTTGCTCGAACCGTAGCCGGACCGGCAGGCCTAAGGAGGACTGGCCCACGCCTTCCCGAGCTTGGCCCCTCTTCTTGGAGGGCAGAGTGCCCCATTGCAACTTCCTGGACCCACCAGGCAGCCCTCAGCTGCTGCCCAAGGAAAGGAATTCATCTGCCTTTTGGGTAGCCCTCCCTCTCCCGGGTTCGTTCTTGGGGGGGCATCCTTACTTTCCTGCCCCTCCCCTTCTGAGGGGACAGGGGTGCAATCCCCCTCTTTCGCAGCTTGGGGGATGCCTGGATAGGTGAAATAAATTCTCGGCTGGGCCAGGAGTGGTAGATTTGCACCATTTCTGCAGAAAAGGAATCCATCAGGACCCATTTCTTTCAAATCTGTGTGTGTGTGTGTGTGTGTGTGTGTGTGTGTGTGTGTGTGTGTGTGTTAAGATGACCCTTAACCCAGGATGTAGTTGGTTTCCTACCACCCCCTTCCCCCTCCCAACAATTCGGTCTTGTAAGGAGACCCAAAACGTCTTGCAAACTTCTGCGGTGGTGAGAAACCTTTAGTTGACGCAGCCCACGGCTCCAGTTTTTTTTTTTCCTTCCCCCCAATTGACTCGCTAAGGAAAGCGGGGCGAGCAATTTGGACTAGCAGTTGCAACCTTCGCTTAACAAGCCAAAAACTAAACCGCTATCCTGCACAACTAGGAGGCCAACTGATTAAAAATGAACTTCACAAGGCAAGGTCATGCTAAAACCAGGATTCGCGGCGCCTCTAAGCTCGCAGCGACACTTGCATCCGACACCTACGCTGCTTAAAGTGGGAATCCTGAGTTTAAAAGCTCAGCCAGAAGTGGTAGAAGAGGAGAAGCCACCAATGCTGGCTTAATCGGAGAACCCTGGCTAAATTGTCTTGTGTTGTCATTGCAGGAACGCCCAGCTTGTACCACCCACCTAATCAAGATCTTTGTGCAGCGCCCCCAGCAGGTAAATCTTTTGTGGTGCGTAGAAAGTAGCCATGGGGCAGAGTGGCCTTTGTGCAACACATTTATGCTGGCTTGGCCCTTTCTTGCTCGCCATTGCGGTTAACATCTCATCTCCAAAACGTTTTCATTCACCACGGATGCAATCCCTTGGTGCCATATTTTATTGTGACTATAGAGTGGGTGCGTAAATCAGGATTATGGGGTGGGCACATAAATTTACAGAACTCGCTGTCAACTATTAATCGATCACCCTCACCCTAACCATTCTGGGGGTGGGGGGTGGGAAGAGCTAATAAAAGCGGATGTGATCGGTGGGTGCCCAAAACTCAAAAAAAAGGGGAACAACAGCTATTACTGTAAAACCCAGATTTGGAACCGGGCAGAAGGAAAGGAAAATTGGACCGATTTTTTTCAAAGGTTCTTGGGAGGAAAATTGTGGAAACTGGATAGGCATCTCGCAGGGGTCCTGGGGATGGGTGAGAATCACCCTCCCCATCCTGGAGGCAGAGCTGCCCCCCACCCAGGGGAAAAGACCAAGACTGGACACTGTGGTGTCTATCAATGATCCTCTAATCAATGTGCAAGATGATTGATTCATATTGCAATTAACTTCTCTCTCTCATCTATCTATCTATCCATCCATCCATCCATCCATCCATCCATCCATCCATCCATATCTATCTATCTATCTATCTATCTATCTATCTATCTATCTATCTATCTATCTATCTATCTATCTATCTATCTATCTATCTATCTATCTATCTATCTATCTATCTATCTATCTATCATCTATCTATCTATCTATCTATCTTACTCTCTCTATCATCTCTCTATCCTAGCATCTATCTGTCTGTCTCTTTCTATTCCTCTATCATGATCATCTATATCTATCTATCTATCTATCTATCTATCTATCTATCTATCTATCTATCTATCTATCTATCTATCTATCTATCTATCATCTATCTATCTATCTATCTATCTATCTATCTATCTATCATCTATCTTACTCTCTCTAGCTATCATCTCTCTCTATCCTAGCATCTGTCTGTCTGTCTCTCCTCTATCATGATCATCTATATCTTTCAATCATCTGTCTACCCTCTACCCCCATCCATCCACCCACCCATCCACCTACCTATCATGTATCCCTCTATCCTCTATCATGATCATCTATATCCATCATCTATCAACTCTCTAGCTATCATCTCTCTATCCTAGCATGTGTCTGTCTGTTTGTCTGTATCTGTCTGTCTATCTATCAATGATATCAATCTTTCAATCATCTGTCTGTCTACTCCCCCACCCCCCATCCATCCATCCATCCATCCACCTGCCTACCTACCTACCTACCTATCTCTGCATCATGCATCTGCCCCTCTTCCTTGCCAACCCAGGGCAGCGTGTGGGGATGGTCCCTTGCAGGCAAAGCCTTCCTGTGCCCCACACGTGGGCATCGCTGCCATGCTCTGGCCAGGCAAGGCCTTTGCCAGACTCCGGGGCAGAAGGAAAGCCATTTTGGATTGTGCCCAACAAACGGCCCGGCTGGCCTTTGGCCCAGACTGGTTTGGAGGCCTGGTGATGTCTCTCCTCTCCTTGCAGGCTTCCACATGGCGCCCTGCGGCTGCTTCTTCGACCCCCGCATCTACCGCATCGAGTGGGCCACGGCCAACTTCGTCCAGCCCTCGGTGTACAAACTGTCCAGCGGGCCCAGCCCCCAAAACCCGTACCTTCTGGACAGCCAGAAGTATCTCAAGGGTTCGGCCCAGTCCCTGCCCTACGCCCCGTACCAGCCCGTGACCGGCAACCCTCCGTTTGCCATGCCCTTCTTCAAGCCCAAGGGCTCCCCCGCCAAGCTGACCGACCACGTCGGCTTCGTGGCCAACCTGGCACACGGCCCCCCATTCGTGGAGGTGCCCCATCTCCCAGGAGAGAGCCTGATGCCTGCGGAAGACCACAAACTGTTGGCTGTGGTCCCGAGTCCGAGTCTTAAGGAGCAGCAGCAACAGCAGCAGCAAAGCCAGGTGGGCCCTTACCTGCCTCTCAACCCCAGGCCCGGCCTGGCTTTCCCAGCCTTCAAGGGCTTCCCAGCAGAGGAAGGGGACTTCAAAGGTGGTGATGCCCCCCTGGGGATGGGGGAGCCTTCCCACAGCCCCGACATCCACCTTCAAGAGCCGTTTCCCTGCCAGGGGATGGAACCGTTGGAGCCTTGCGTGAACCTGGAGGGGCTTCTCCTACGGGAGACCCCCCTATTGGAGGAGCCGGGCGAGGCCTTTCAGCTGCTGGACCAGATTCCCCTGGAAGACGCCATGAAGCTCTTTGACTGCTCGCCCATCCATTCTGACACCGAGCCCTCCCTGGACGAAGGGCTCCAGGCTGCAGGGGGGACCGTCCGGGATGGCTGCTGCTTCGCCAGCCAGGACTCGTCCAGCGACATCCGGTCCCTCAATCTGCCGGACGAGCTGCTCTCCTTTGATTATAGCGTCCCAGAGATCCTGAGCGCCGTGACCAGCTTGGATTATCTCTACGAGGTGAACTCCTTCGGGGAGGAGCACCCGTGGGGGAGCAGACTGGGCTCGCCCCCGCCTCTGCCGAGGCTCCTCGGTTCTCCCGTGGGCATGGAGGAGAAGAGGAGGAATGCGGGCTCCGGCGGCAGAGCCAGGAAGCCCGAACGGGCATCCGTGCAGGGGGGTGACCGAGAGACTCCGGAGCTAAACTCGGCCCTGCTGGCCCTCTGAGACGGGCGGGAGGGCAACCTGGACATATATCTCAAGCCTGAGAGTTGGATTCTGACGGATTTGGTGTATTAAAAAAGCATATCCTGAACTCAGAGCGGGCCCTGCCGTGTGTGACTCCTTTTCTCTCGCGGGATTCAGCTTCAGGAGAACCTGGGAGCGGGGGGAAGGGGGGAAAGAGATTGTAGTTCTCCTGGAATCAGAGTGACCTTCCCCCCCCCTCCGAGGACATCTAGTCCAACCCCTGGATTGGTGCAGGGATCCAAATGGAAGTTTCCACAGGAGGGGGCTGCCCACCTCCTTCCTGACAACATCTGGAGAATGGGATGGCTGCAGGTTGGGCTCGACTGGCTGGTGCCAGGGTGCGAGTTGGACCCAGCCCAGGGGGATTCAGCGTGGGAGGGCGATGGCACCGCCGTGCATGATGGTTTTAATATTCTGGCCTTGTTTTATTTCCTGTGTTGATGATGCGAGCCAGCCAGGGATATTATCAAAGATTCATTCATCCGTCCGTTCGATACGCCACCCATATCAATAGCAATAAGGACTTAGGCTTATATCCCGCTTCACGCTGCTTTTACAGCCCCCTCTAAGCGGTTTACAGAGTCAGCCTCTTTGCCCCCAACAATCCGGGTCTTCATTTTACTGACTTTGGAAGGATGGCAGACTGAGTCAGCCTTGAGCCGGTCAGGATTGAACTCCTGGCAGTGGGCAGAGTCAGCCTGCAATGCTGCATCCTCACCATTGCGCCACTACGGCTCAATGTTGAATTATTTGGGGCTGCTTAAATCATTTAAATTATCTCAATTATTGAATGAATGAATGAATGAATGAATGAACGAAGGAACGAACCTAACCAAGAAAATAAATATTTTGTACACCGCTTTGTTGCTGCATTTATCGCCCGGTTCAAAACTTTGGCATCCCCGTTTTCGGCTACACTTGCACACCCACAACTGAAAGCTATGTGCAGTTTTCAGGAGACAAACCCAACCTGTAAATAGGTCACTGATTCACACAGACGTCCCTGTGCACATTCAGCCATATTAACCTTGGCCTGCCTGGATTGTGCCATTTCCGGATTGCTGAGGATTGGGAGAACCAAAGCAGGTTCCTGGCGCAACCATGACAACCTGGGGAATTCTGGGAAGTGTGCCTGCAGGAAGACGACTTTGCCATTCTTCCCGTCAAGTGGCTGTTTGTCCTTGGAGTACAGGTAATCCTCGATGTACGACCACAATAGACCCCAACATGTTTGTTGCCAAGCAAGACGCTTGTTAAGCGAGATTTGCCCCATTTTCACGACCTTTCTTGCCGCTGTTGTTAAGTGAACCCACTGCAGTTGCTAAGTGAGGAACACGGTCGCTAAGTGAACCCAGCTTTCCCGTTGACTTTGCTTGTCAGAAGGTTGCCAAAGGGGATCACGTAACTCCGGGACACTTCAACCGCCATAACTATAAGTCAGCTGCCAAGCTTCTGAATTTTGATCCCGTGACCATGGGGGGGGGGAGGATGCTGCAACGGTCGTAAGTCTGAAAAACGGTCGCAAGTCGCTTTTTTCAATGCCATTGTAACTTTGAACGGTCGCTAAATGAACCGTTGTAAGTTGTAAGTCGAGGACTGTAATTCCTCAACCTGAGGAACTTGAAGATGGGTGGACCCACCTTCAAGTTGCTCAGGTAAAGGTAAGGTTCCCCCGCACATGCGTGCTAGTCGTTTCCGACTCTAGGGGCCGGTGCTCATCTCCGTTTCAAAGCCGAAGAGCCAGCGCTTGTCTGAGGATGTCTCCGTGGTCATGTGGCCGGCATGACTGGACGCCAAAGGCGCATGGAACACACCTTCCCACCGCAGTGGTCCCTATTTTCCTACTTGCATTTTTACATGCTTTCGAACTGCTAGGTTGGCAGAAGCTGGGATGAGTAACAGGCGCTCACCCTGTTACGCGGCACTCGGGATTCGACCCGCCAAACTGCCGACCTTCTGATCCACAAGTTGCTCAGGTTGCAGCAAAACACCGTCCTAGAGTATCCCTCCTCCAGTGGTGCCCCACCTGGGCCCAGGAGAAGATGGCACTTAGCTACGTGCGACGACAGGCAAAGAGAGATTCAAGGACAATGACGGATGCTCACGATTGGCCACAGTGTCAATTTATTTAGCAAGAGTTGGAGAGGACGCCGGATGAGTCCCCCTTCTCTGGCCAGGCGCAAAATTGACGCGCATAGACTTGGATCACAGTGGCACCTCGGCAGGTTTTTCCCTCGGTGAGTGGAGTCAGTTAAGGCAGAGAGAAAGAGCAGGAGGGAGGGTGGGGGTGGGGGAAGGAGAGCTGGCCAGGGGTCCCTGCAAAGAGAAGGACCGGGCTGATTGCCGAGGACCTTCTCTGTCTTTGCTGGACACCGGCCCGTCTTTGGCGAAGATCTGTAAACACGAGGTGGAATCAAGAGGCACAACGTCATCCGTAAGGACCGGGAGTCCTCACGGGGCATCACTCGGAAAGCCTTGGCACTCTCGGTGGAGTCGGGGTCGAGGGCACAGGACCTGCCCGTCAGCCGGAGGCTAGATCTCCTGCAAGGATGGACCGGGGTCGCTGTGCTCGCGCTTCACCTGGGGCTTGCAGGCTCCGGCCTCGTGCCCTAGGGCGCCGAAGGTGTCTGCGGGAAGGAGAAAGATGGGCCCAGCTTTAACCTGGGGGAGTGGGGGAAGAAAGCCCCCCAATGGGCTGGCGAGAGGCCTCCCGGTGCAGGAGGGCCGGAGGATCCGTACCTTTATCGAGGACCGCCGGAGACAGGGAGGCGAGGTCGCTGAACTGGAAAAGAGAAGATGACGGGGGCTCGATGGGGCTCTCAAGGCCCACCGCAAGTCCCTCACATGACGCCCCCACGGCTGACCCATCACAAAACCACACGAAGAACACCGGCACAGACATGCCCTAGACGCCGCTGAAGAAGTTGCCAACGAAACGTTCGGAAACCGGCTCACCAGCTCGGAAACGACCCTCCACCCTTGTCCAACGCCCGAGCGACAGATATTGGCCGCTATAGCAAATCCAGATTCCTGTCTCGGGGCAAAGCCAGCACTGGGAGGCCGAAGGGTGGGCAGGGGGTTGCGGGGGGGGGTCTGCCTGCAATGAGCAGGCCTCTCCCAGAAAAGGAGAAGGTCTGTCCGCTCCCTTTGGGAGGTAGTTTTAAACAGGGAGAATCGTCCAGCTGGCTGGCCGTCCACCTTGGTTTTGTCCACATGCGTTTCTCTGGGCTTCTGACAGCCCGGCCTTTGGGATGAATGGGGGGGCGCTTCCCCTGCCCCCAAAGGCCTCCCCAGCCATTATTACTGTCCTGCAAGAGACTCTGCCAACCCACCTGCCCAGAAGCGCCCCCCCCGCTTGCCTTCAGAAGCTGTGGGTGCTCCATCGCTGGAGGTTTTTAAGGAAAGGCCGGACAGCCATTTGTCCAGAACGGTATAAAGTCTCCTGCGCGAGCAGGGGGTTGGACTAGAAGACCTCCGAGGTCCCCTCCGGCTCTGGTCCTCCGTCATACACCCAGCCGCCAGAGGGATTCTGCTCGCTCCCTCCCTGCACGGCTGCTGGCGAGCCGTCCCTGGCGCTCACCTCTCCCATCACGGCGATGGGCGTCTCCCCTGTGGCTTCGGCCACCCGGTGCTCCACCAGGTAGAACATGTACTCGTCGTAGAGGAGGCGGATCAGGTGAAAGGAGCCGAAACTGGCGGCGCTGCGCAAGGTGAGGTCGCGGATCACCATGGAACTGAGGGAGGAAGAAAGGGGGGGACCGTCAGCTGAGCCTGAGAGCTGGGGGGTGGGGCGGGGATGGGGAGAGGCCCTTCCTGGCTTCGGAAGAGAAATGGGGCTGTTCCTGTTCTTGGCAAGCAAAGTGTGTGTGTGTGTGTGCGCGCGTGCACACGCATGTGCCCGTGTGTGTGCTGATAGAAGGGAATATCTCTGAGCTTGGCTGTTTTCTGGCAGATATTTCATTACACAACTAGGTAACAGCATCAGGGATACGCCAGAGTGGGTGGGGGGAGAGGAGGAGGAGGAGGAGGAGGAGGAGGAGGAGGAGGAAGAGGATGAGAAAGAGTAGTCGTGGGGTCCTGGGTGGTCTCTGATCTTGGTGGTTTCTTGCAGAGGTTTCATGACCCAACTATGTGACATCATCAATGCTAGAAGGGAGGGGGGTTTGGGGAGAGGAGGAGGAGGAGGAGGAGGAGGAGGAAGAGTAGTTGTGGGGACCTTGGTGGTTTGGGGAGAAGAGAGGAGGAGGAAAAGGAGGAGGAGGAGGAGGAGGAGGAGGAGGAGGAAGAGGAAGAGTAGTTGTGGGGTCCTGGGTGCTCTCTGATCTTGGTGGTTTTCTTGCAGAGGTTTCATGACCCAACTATGTAACATCATCAATGCTAGAAGGGAGGGGGGTTTGAGGAGAGGAGGAGGAGGAGGAGGAGGAGGAGGAGAACCATGGGGTCCTTGGTGCTCTCCAAGCTTGGCTGTTTCTTGGAAATGTTGCATGACCCAACTAGGTAACATCACTACAACCAATGCAATTATTATTATTTGTGTTCGCGCGTGCGTGTTTGTGTGTGTGTGTGTGTGTGTTTATATACATGGGTGTGGGCAGGGGTTCCAACTAAACGGCACAACGACATGCTTTTCCAAGGAAGAGAATCCGCTCCAAGCAGAAAGCTAGCAGATCAGACTGCAGGACCAGTCAGCTTCTCCACCCCTCGGGCCCACGTTTCCGCGCCGTGGTGCATGGCTCTCTGGTCCCCGGGGGAGGAGGGGGCGGGGGCGGGGGGGGGGGTCGAGGCAGAGGGCTTACCTGTAGAAGGACCACTTCAGCAGAAACTGCCGGGCCGCCCGGGGGAAGCTGGCCGCCCCCTCGTGCGGCTTCAGCACCTGGGTGACCACCTCGTCCAGCCATCTCGCCCACTGGTCCAAGGAGCTTTGCTGCTGCAACGTCACCTTGAAATCCTGCTCCAGTTTCTGCACCAGGCCCTCCTCGCACTGGCAGACCCAGGAGGCTTGCTCCTGAGGGGGGTGGGGAGGGGGAGAGGGGGGGAGAGACCCAGAGAAGATTGGAAGCTCAAGAGGAGACCTGTAGCTCAGGGCAGAACTGAGCCTTGAACTCAGTGCCCTCTGAGCTTGGTGCATTTCCTGCAGGTGTTTCATGACCCAACTAAGTAACGTCATCGGTGCGAGAAGGGAAGGGGGGTGGAGGAAGCAGAAGAGGAGGAGGAGGAGGAGGAGGAAGAGGAGGAGGAGGAGGAAGATTTGTGCTTAGATTGTAAGCCGCCCTGAGTCTTCGGAGAAGGGCGGGATATAAATGGGATTTTTTTAAAAAAAGACAATGAGGTCCTGGGTGATCTCTGAGCTTGGTGCTTTTCCTGCAGGTGTTTCATGACCCAACTAAGTAACGTCATCGGTGCGAGAAGGGAGGTGTGGGGGTAGAGGAAGCAGAAGAGGAGGAAGAGGAGGAGGAAGAGGAGGAGGAGGAAGACAATGAGGTCCTGGGTGATCTCTGAGCTTGGTGCTTTTCCTGCAGACTTTTTATTACCCAGCTAGGTAGCTGTCAATGCTGCTAACATCGAATGTTCTTGCTTGACAAGAGATGAAGAAGCAGCCATTTCATCTGTTAAACTTGTGCATTGCTTTAAGAGATTGGATTAAGGTTGGGAGGGGGGAAGAGGAGGATTGTTCCTCAAGGCCATCTGAAATTAAAGAAGATAAGAACTTGGAGGGTTGTCTAAGGGAAGAGAAACTAATTCTTTAAATTAATTGGAGAATGTGATTAATGACAAAATTAGAAAGGTGGAGAATTGTGTTTTAATATAGTGCAAGGGGTGGAGATTTCAGATTCCAGCTTCCTTCGAGCAAGCATTTGCTGGTGCATTAGGCTAATAAAGGACTTTTAAGGTAAACCATGCCTCAGAGTCACTTGAAAAGCCCAAACTTGACAGTAGCATCATCAGTACCAGGAAGGGGGGGGGGGGGAGGAAGGAGAAAGAGGAGGAGGAGGAGGAGGAGGAAGACAGTGGGGTCCTGGGTGAGTTTGGCAGTTTTCCTGCAGACGTTTCATTACCCAATGAGGTAGCATCATCAGCACTAGGGGGGAGGGGGGAGGAAAGGAGGAGGGAGGGAGGGAGGATGGGGGGGGGTCCTGGGTGATCTCTGAGCTTGGTGCTTCTCCTGTAGACTTTTCATTAGCCAACATGGTAACATCACGGCTTGCCAGCAACAGTGGGGAGTGTCGATTTTCCTCTTAGCAAGCTACTGTACCTAAACCGCCCAGCCCACACTCCCTAGCGTGGATGGTGTCACCTGGCTGGGTAACGAAACGTCCGCAAGAAAACTGCCACGCCCAAAACAGAGCAACCCCCTGCCCTAATTTCAAAACTCTAAACGTTTGTGCCAAAGAAAACTCTTTTTAAGTCTCGGGGGGCATCCGACAGAAGCGCCGGATGTGATTTCCCCCACCCCAGCGGCGTGCCCGTGGCCGCGAGGCACTCCGCCTCCCTGCTCCCCACCCCCCGGGAGACCCCCACCCCCAAGAGCTGGACGGACCTGGACGTTGGCAAAATCCACCCGGTTCAGGTCGCTGAGCATCTGGTTGATCTGCGAGGTGTTCTGGAGGACGGCCCGGGCGGCCTGGGCCAGGTGGTTCAGAGAGGTGTACCTGCGCAGGGTCTGGGCAAAGGCACTCACCACGCTCACCTGGGGGAAGAGAGCGCGTCAGGTGCCCCAGGTAGGAAGCGGGGGACAGGGAGGAGCCCCGGGGCCTCCTGTCAACCAGCAAAGGGACCCTCACGAAGCCACCCACCAGGATGTTTAAAATTGACATTGTAATTACTAGTCAAGGAGATTATAAAAACTAGTCAAGGAGAGAAGCAGGAAAAAGAAGCAATGGATGGAAACTAATCAAGGAGAGAAGCAACCTAGAACTAAGGAGAAACTTCCTGACAGTTAGAACAATTAACCAGTGGAACAACCTGCCTCCAGAGGCGGTGAATGCTCCAACACTGGAGGTTTTTAAGAAGAGACTGGCCAGCCATTTGTCCGAAATGGTACAGGGTTTTCTGCCTGAGCAGGGGGTTGGACTAGATGACCTCCAAGGTCCCTTCCAACTTATTATTATTATTATTATTATTAATTCAAAAGAAACTTTTTGTGTGTGTGGCCGAGATTTTGGGGGAGTGGGGGGGGGAAACGGAATCTTCGACTTTGGATGTGGGTGATTAGATAAAATTTGTCGTTACAGAAACGGCTCGTGCCTATCAAATACGGGGTGGTTGATAAGATCGATAACGTATCTCACCTCTGCCCCCTCCTCTCTTATTCCTGCTCCCTCACATCCCCACCCCACCCCCATCGTTCGAGTCGGGGCTGCGTATTTGGACTTTTGTAGTATTTTATTTATGCGGCTTCTAGGTTTTGTATAGTTTTATCTCGGTAATGCCGCAAGCCACCCGGAGTTACCCTGTGGTTAGAAACGGCTGGCCAACACACTTAACAAATAAATAAACGTAAAAGCAAACGTTGAGGCCGTGATCTCTTATTCTACTGCGCTGCTGAGCATCGGAGGTCAAGCCAACCTTTAGGGCTGGTCCCAAAGGGTTTTTTTTTTTACAGGAAGCAACTGGACTTCCTTGTTTTTCCTTTGAAGACGTTTCGCTTCTCATCGCAGAAGCTTCTTCAGCTCTGACTGGATGGTGGGGAAGGGGAGGATTTATACTCCTTGCAGACAGCCGGTCATTTGCATCCTTTTAGAGGGTCGTTGAGGCCATTTGAAAAGACCTCCTCTTCCTTCTTCCTCTTTTTTCTTTCCCTTTCCCGTATCCTTCACCTCTTCCTTTTTCTCCCCCTCCTCCTTTTTCTTTCTCTTTCTGTCTCTCTCTCTCCTCTCCTCCTCCTTTCCCTCCCACCTGCCTCCTCGTCTTCCTCTTTCCCTTCCACCCAAGGTGCTTTTTCAGGAGGCAAAGGGACTTTCTCTTTTTTCTTTCTGAAGACGTTTCGCTTCTCATCCCAGAAGCTTCATCAGCTCTGACTGGATGGTGGAGAAAGGGAAGGATTTAGACTCCTTGCAGACAGCTGGTCATTTGCATCCTTTTAGAGCAGGGGTGTCAAACTCAATTTCATTGAGGGCCGCATCAGCATTGCGGTTGCCCTCAGGGGGCCGGGTGGGTGTGGCCAGGGTGGGCGTGGCCTGCTGGGTGGGCGTGGCTAGAGTGCGTGTGGCCTACTGGGTGGGCGTGGCCAGCTCTACATCATTGGCATCAAGGGTGCCTATGGGGGCCTGGGCAGGAGTGGGACAGATCTGGGGGTCTCTGGCTGAAGGAGGGTCTCTGGGCCAGGGCCAAGGCAGTGGGGGCCGTTCCCTCACTCTTTCCAGGATGGCTTCGCGGGCCGCATGAAACCACTTCACAGGCCGGATCCGGCCCCCGGGCCTTGTGTTTGACATGTCTGTTTTAGAGAGTCCTTGAGGCCACCTGGAGGCTTGCCTGTGTCCTCAGGGTCAGCTGAGCGGTGCAAATGGGTGTGGAGCCTCCTTGGAACTGCCGAAAGGACCGTGTTGTACACTGGAGACTGACAAAGTCGTATCCCTCCCCTTCTGTTGAGGGAGGGTTGTTCAATTTTGACCTGCATGGCCTCTTGGACCCCTTTTCAAGCCAGCGGTCCTCTCTGTCCAAATGTGGACTTTGCTGCCTTCGCAAGAGCAGCCTTTGTCCTGCAAAGGCAGGCGGGTTGCTGACTCTGCTCCTGATAGGTTGGTTCCCCTCTGTTGTGCCAAGTGCTTGTGAAGGGGTTGTTTCGTTTCCCCAATGTCCCTGTAGTCTGCTTCAGTTGGAGATGCAGACAACACGAACTCGTCCCCAACAGCCTGCGCCCGTCTTCAACAGGGAAGGCACCCAGGGCAGAAAAAAACCCCATCCTGAAGGCTCCCCACCCATTGGCACCACTCAGGCGACCCCGGGGACACGGATAATCCTCCAGGCGGCCTCAACGACTCTCAGGGAGAGTACTAATGACCAGATGACTGCAAGAGTACAAATCCTTCCATTCTCCGCCATCCAGTCAGAGCCGAAGAGGCTTCTGACGTGAGAAGCGAAACGTCTTCAAAACAAAAAACAAAAAAAAGCAAGGAAGTCCAGTTGCCTCCTGGGAAAAAAAACAAAACACCTTTGGGACAACGGTGACCCGGAGGACGGAGAATCCCCACAGACCTTTATGGCTGGTCTTGGAGAACGGCTGACGCGCCAGAGGGCCGGGGAAGAAGGGGGCGCCCTGCAAACTGCACAGACTTGTGGGTTGGAATGTTGCTCCGGGGAGACCGCGGTGTCCACACACAAACACACACATACACACACACACAGAGACCTGGCCTGGGCGTGGAGGGGCTCTGCCTTGGTCTCTGCTTGCTTACCTTGCTCTGGACCACGGGCTGCGGGAACTCGCTCATGGCGCCCATCAGCCAGCCCTCCAGACTCTTGGCAAAGTTGCGGATGGCTTGGGTCAAGGTGCCTGCAGGGGAAGAGAACGGAGCGGCCTCAGCCGAGTCGGGGAGCCCCAACGGGGAGACTCTCACCCGACCCTTGGTGGAAGTTTCACGTCTGCCATCTTGGACTTTGGCCCAATGGCGGCCCACAAGAGGTGCTGCTGCAGAAAAAGGGAGCTTTGAGCCTGATCTATGGGCCTGATCTAGCCACTATCGAAATCCTTGCTTGTTGTGGCACTAGCCAGATTAAAGCTTGGACCGCTGGGAAGGCCAGCAGCATCCTAGAGAAGGTTTGCAGCTCAGCTGAGCTGGGTGGTTTTCTTGCAAACATTTCATTACTTAGCACCAGCACTAAGACTTATATACCGCTTCGCAGCGCTTTTAAAGCCCTCTCTAAGCACTTTGCAGAGTCAGCATATCTGCCCTCAACAATCTGGCTCCTCCTTTTACCGACCTCGGAAGGACGGAAGGCTGAGTCAACCTTGAGCTGGTCAGGATCGAACTGCTGGCCGTGGGCAGAGTCAGCCTGCAATGCTGCATTCTCACCACTGCGCCACCACAGGCTTAATGTTGAATTATTTGGGGCTGCTTAAATCATTTAAATTATTATCTCAATTATTGAATGAATGAATGAACGAACGAAGGAACGAACCTAACCAAGAAAATAAATATTTTGTATGCCGCTTTGTTGCTGCACTTATCGCCCGGTTCAAAACTTTGGCATCCCCATTTTCGGCTACACTTGCACACCCACAACTGAAAGCTGTGTGCAGTTTTCAGGAGACAGACCCAACCTGTAAATAGGTCATCGATTCACACAAGACGTCCCTGTCCGCGTTCAGCCATATTAAACTTGGCCTGCCTGGATTGTGGCGTTTCCGGCTTGCTGAGGATTGAGCTTCTAACCATTGCACCACCATGGCGCCACTTAATTAGGAAATATCTTAAGTGGGGGGGGTGGAAGAGAAGAGGAGGAGGAGGAGAATTGTGGGGTCCTTGTTGCTCACAGATGTTTCATGACCCAAGTAGGTGACATCATCAGAGCTAGAAGGGAGTGGGTTTTACTGTCTCTTTAGATACAAGTGGGTTGCCCTGTTAGTTAGTTAGGAGTATTGCTTTTCTCTTGGTAGTTCCTAGAACAGGCTATTTTCAGCAAGTCCAGAATACGCCAGAGAACTGTGCGAGACTCGAGACAAACCAGCCATCGACAGGCACAGAGAGATAAACAGCACGTACACACCGTTCAGAAAGCTAAAATGGAAACCACAAGACCAAAAGAGTGGCTGGGGAATTCTGGGAGTTGAAGTCCACCCATTTTACAGTAGCTGAGACTGAGAAACGCTGCCAGGGCAGGGAACCTGCCTTTCGGTAACCCCGAAGGGGGGTAACCCAGCCTTTGTCTAAACCCCTCCCCATCAAAGGAGAGCCTGCTGCCGCACCACCAAAGCAGTATTTTTCCACCGATGAACGGGGTTCCCCCCTCCCCCATTTAAACCCAGTTTTTTCTCCTGCCCTCTGGAACAACCGTGAGGGTTTTTTTCCCCAGACTCCCCGCTAAAAAGTTCTCCACGCATGGCCCAATCCCTTAGGAGCGGGAAGCTAAAACCGAAAAACGGCACAAAGGATTCGCGGAGAGTGAACGTAACCGAAAACTCCCCGGCGGCGGAGTTTGAGCTGAACGCGGAAGAGGCAGAGGGGCTTCGTGCCGAGCGTGGTAGGGAAAAGGGGGGGGGGAAGGCTTTGGCAAAGGACTTTGTCCCTTTCACGCACCGGGAACCGGCCGGAGGACGTCTGGGATCAGGATCTCCACCAGGGTTTGGTACAAGAGGTTGTCGCAGCTTCGCATCCAGGCCAGGATGAGCTCGTACTTGCAGAGGGCGATCAGCTTGCACCGTGGGAGGACGGCTTCGTAGGGCTCTTCGCTGCAAAGGGAAGGCAGGAGAGCCTTGTGGTCAAAGCAGCCTGGCTTCCCCCCGCCTCAGACTCCGTTCCCAGGCTCATCTCTGCGCCCCGGGCCCCCACGATTGCAGGGCGGGTTTGAAACTGGCACAGTCCTCGCCTTACAACCACTCCTTTAAGCGACCGTCCAAAGTGACGGCAGCGTTGAAAAATTAAGTGACTCTCACTAACATTTCTCACACTTAACGACCGTGGCAGCATCCCCGCGCTCACGGGATCAAAATTCAAGCCGACTCGTATTTATGACGGGTCGCAGCATCCCCGGGGGGGGGTCAAGTGACCCCCTTCAGCCACCTTCCGGCAAGCAAAGTCAATGGGGGAGGGGGGAAAGCCAGATTCGGTTAACAACCCTGTGACTCACTTAACGGCCGCAGCGAGTCGCTTACAAGAGTCTGGCGAGAAAGGCCGTTAAAACGGGGCAAAACCCGCTTAGCAACTGTCCTGCTTAGCAACGGGTACCTGGGGGAATTGCTGTCGTAAGTCGAGGCCACCTGCTCGTGGCGTTACCTGGAGGCCCCGAGGGTGCCGGTGCCCGTCCGGCCCGGAAGGGATTCAGAATTCCAGAAGGAATGCCAGAGTTTCTCCAGGAAGGGCAGCTGCAGGCTCATCACCACCTCGACGTTGGCCTGCAGGGACAGATGCCCCCCTCATCAGATCTAGATGGATTAATATTTATATGCTACCTATATGTAAGAGAGTAGGCCTACACATATGTTGTAGGGAGCATGTTTAAAATGTGTTAAGTACAGTATGTGTACATGTTGAGAGCAAGGAACTAAATTTCATTTCTAATGTGTGCCGTTGTGCCCAGAGTAAAAAAATGACAATAAAGGTCTATCTATCTATCTATCTATCTATCTATCTATCTATCTATCTATCTATCTATCTATCTATCTATCTATCATCTATCTATCATCTATTTGAATATCTATCTAATCTATCTATCTGCATATCTATTTGCATATCTATCTATCTATCTATCATCTATCTATCTATCATCTATTTGAATATCTATCTAATCTATCTATCTGCATATCTATTTGCATATCTATCTATCTATCTATCATCTATCTATCATCTATCTATCTATCTATCTATCTATCTATCTATCTATCTATCATCATCTATCTATCTATCTATCTATCTATTTGCATATCTATCTATCTATCTATCTATCTATCTATCTATCTATCTATCTATCTATCTATCATCTATCTATCTATCTATCTATCTATCTATCTATCTATCTATCTATCTATCTATTTGCATATCTATCTAATGTATCTATCTATCTGTATCTGTATCTGTCTGTCTGTCTGTCTGTCTGTGGTTGTGGGTCCCAGTGGGGGAGACTTAGAGAGAGAGAGATGCTGCCCCATGGCGAGGTAAATGGGGGGCCCCTCCCAGGCAGGTCCCCTCCAAAGGTGGTCCCCAGGGGGGGCGTGAGAATCACCTCGCAGTGCCGGCGGTAGAAGAGCTCCAGAGCCTGCAGGTCGCTGGCCTCGATCCCCTCCTGCAGGAGGACGGTTTCCGGATTCAGGACCGGGAATTCGGGCAGGACGTGAGTGACGTCTGCGGGACAAGGGGAAAAAAAAGAAAACCAGTTTGGGAGGGTTTTTTTTGTTTTGTGTACCACTGCAGGAATATGGGAAAAGCTCAGGGGGATCTTCAGCCAGCTCAGCACAGGCGCAACACTTCAAACCCACAAACACACCAAGGCAGAAGCTTGCCCACCCCAAGGACGAAACACCCAGACGCAAACTGAGCAACGTGGCGTGTGCAGTACAGTGCAGGGAGCCCGTGAAGATCTCTGCACTGGGGAAACGAAACAACCGCTTCACAAACGCTTGGCGCACCGGAGGAGAACCAACCCATCGGGAGCAGAGTCAGCAACCCGTCTGCCTTTACAGGACAAAGGCCGCTCTTGCGAAGGCAGCAAAGTCCACATTCTGGACAGAGAGGACCGGTGGCTTGAGAGGGGGGTCCAAATTGAACGGCCCTCTCTCAACGGGGGGTGGGGGGGTGGGATACGACACCGTCAATCTCCAGTGTACAACATGGTCCTTTCCGCACTTCCAAGGAGGCTCCACACCCATTTGCACCCCTCAGGTGACCTCGAGGACACAAACCTCCAGGTGGCCTCAACGGCTCTCTACAAGGATGCAAATGACCGGCTGTCTGCAAGGAGTATAAATCCTTCCATTTCCCCACCATCCGGTCAGAGCCGAAGAAGCTTCTGGGATGAGAAGCGAAACGTCTTCAAAGGAAAAACGAGGAAGTCCAGTTTCCTCCTGGAAAAAGCGTCCTTGGGATAACTATGACCTGGTTGACTGGAGAGTCTCCAGAGACGTGCACCACTGTTGTTATCAGGATCCGTACGAAGCGGTTCTGGTGAATGTGGCCAATTTTTTTATGCCGTCCGCAAAATTAGGCAGACGCTAACTGCCCACTGATAATCTACCACTCTTTGTTAATATGTTACAGCCGAGACCCAAATTTCCACTTTGCCTCATTTTAGGACCTTTCTTGCCACTGTTGTTAAGGGAATCGCTGCCGTCATGAACTTAGCAACGACACGGTCGTTAAGTGGATCTGGATTCCCCGTTGACTTTGCTTCTCGTGACCCTGGGACGCCGCAAAGCGTCATAAACACGAGTCAGCTGCCCAGCTCTGAATTTTGAACACGTGACCCTGAGGCAGGGGTAGGCAACCTTGGCTCTTTTAAGATTAGCTGGCTCAGGAATTCTGGGAGTTGAAGTCCACCAGTCATAAAAGAGCCCAGGTTGCCTACCCCTGCCCTGGGGGATGCTGCAACGGTCGTAAGCGTGAGGAACGGTCATAAGTCATTTTTTTTTCCCCAGTGCCTTCGTAACTTCGAACGGTCCCTCGACGGACGGCGGGATTAGCTGTGCTCCAAAGCTTTGCACAAATCCGCTCGCCGGCCTGGGTGCAAATTTATTTACGTATTAAATTTACACGCCGTCCACTTCCCAGGCCTGCCCCGTTCACGCCTTCAGCTTCCTGGGACACCCCCCCCCACACGCCCAACTCCGGAAGGCTTCTGCCAAAGCGGCTGCGTTTTTTCATCCCTCGGCTCGGCACGGGGAGAGGGGACGGCCGATAAATTTAATAAGTAATCAGAATCAGACAAAATCTTAAGTTGTTTTTTTTTTGGGGGGGGGGGGTTCCTGTGAAAGGAAGCTGGCGGCACACCAGGTTGAAGAGGCTGCCAGGAAGAGCGGCAGGGACTCGGATGCCCCGGAAACTCTTCTCACCGATGTACTGCTGGTGGTGCTGACACTGGGCAGCCACGGACTCCTCGGGGGTGGGGGAGCTGATGGCCCCCCCCTCAGTTGCGCCGTCCAACCTCTGGGAAGGCCGGTACCTGCAGAACGAAAGAGGGGCAAGAGCTGCTTTTACCTTGAGGAGCAGCGGCGGGGGCTTCTCAAGGGAGGAAGATTCACAGAGTCACCGAGCTGGAAAGGGACCTCGGAGGTCATCTAGTCCGACCCCCTGCCCGAGCAGGAGACCCTTACGGAATCACGGAATGACAGAGCTGGAAAGGGACCTTGGAGGTCATCTAGTCCAGCCCCCTGCCCGAGCAGGAGACCCTTACGGAATCACGGAATGACAGAGCTAGAAAGGGACCTTGGAGGTCATCTAGTCCGACCCCCTGCCCGAGCAGGAGACCCTTACGGAATCACGGAATGACAGAGCTGGGACCTTGGAGGTCATCTAGTCCGACCCCCTGCCCGAGCAGGAGACCCTTACGGAATCACGGAATGACAGAGCTAGAAAGGGACCTTGGAGGTCATCTAGTCCGACCCCCTGCCCGAGCAGGAGACCCTTACGGAATCACGGAATGACAGAGCTGGGACCTTGGAGGTCATCTAGTCCGACCCCCTGCCCGAGCAGGAGACCCTTACGGAATCACGGAATGACAGAGCTGGAAGGGACCTTGGAGGTCATCTAGTCCGACCCCCTGCCCGAGCAGGAGACCCTATACCATTTCAGACAAATGGTTGCCCATTCTCTTCTTAACAACCTCCACCCACAAGTTCTGGTGGCAAGCCGTTCCACGGGTTAATTGCCCTCACTGTTAGGAAATTTCTCCTTAGTTCCAGGTTGCTTCTCTCCTTGACGAGTTTCCACCCGTTGCTTCTTGTTCTGCCCTCTGTGTGGGCAATAGTATAACAGAATAACAGAGTTGGAAGGGACCTTGGAGGTCTTCTAGTCCGACCCCCTGCTCAGGCAGGAGACCCTATGCCTGTTTCAGACAGGTGGCTGTCCAACCTTGGCTGAAAAACTTCCAGCCATGGATCACCCGTGACTTCTGGTGGCAGGTTGTTCCACTGGTCAATTGGTCTCACGGTTAGGAAATTTCTCCTTGGTTCTAGGTTGGGTTCCCCTTGGATAAGTTTCCACCTGTTACTCTTTCTCCTGCCTTCAGGTGCTTTGGAAAGTAGGTTGATCCCTAGGTGTCTGTGTGTGAGAGTGTGTGTTTGTGTGTGTGTGTGGGGGGAACAGCTGGTCCGACGAAACTTCTGGAAGCTCCCAATTTCCTTGAGGGAAGCCGGGCACACACGGGCTTTCTGGCTGGAGTGATGGGGCTTGTAGTTGCACACCTGACCTACCATTTTGAGGAAGCCACCCTAAGAGCGTGAAATTACTTCTCTTCGGGCTCCGCGTCTTCGTCTCCTCCTGCCCCGGTTTGAAAGGCCTTCCGTCTTTCCAAACATCCCCGTTCCCCCGGGCAGTTCCACGAGGACTAGCAACTTGTCCCAGCCCAAGAGGTGTCGCTAAGGGCCGGGCTCCTACCTTTGCTTCTGGTGGGCTGGCTGCTGCCTCATGGCCATGTACTGGGCGTCTTCCTGCAGGCGGTTCAGGGGCGACTCCGGCTTGAGACGGATCCCGTAGTAATGGTACTTGGAGTTCCCCCTGCGGAGGATAATGGGCAACGGGTTACTTCCAAGGAGGGGAATGGGCTTCTGGGGTTTGATGGGGGAGAGGGCTCTGCAAATCCACCCCTCCCCACAAAAATCCTTCCCGGACGTTGGCCACCCCCCCCATCCCCACTTGGCAACAGGCTGGCGCCACCGAGGGTCTCGGCCTTGGTGCTCTTGACTTACAACCACTTGTTCGAAGTTACGACTGAAAACAAAGTGGCCTATGAACTGATCTTTCCCCACTTATAGGACCGTGGCGGCATCCCTGCGGTCACGTGATGAAAAATTCGGGCGCTCGGCTCCTATTTATTAACTGTTTATTGTTATTGTTGTTGTTAAATTCATTGGCTGCTTCTTTCGCCATGCTACTCGAGGGCTGTTAAAAACTATAAACCCTAACACACACCCCCACCAAAAAATAAAATAAAAAATAAAAAGGAAGTTTAAACAAAGCGTTGCGGCGTCCTGGGATCACCCAATCGCCATTTGCGACCGCCCCCCCCGTCCCCAGGCCGGCTTCCGAATAGGAAAAATCAGTGGGGGAAGCTGGATTCGCTTAACGACTGCACGATTCGCTTAACAACTGCATGCGATTCGCTTGACATCCCTGGCCAAAAAGGTTGCGAAATGGGGTGTGTGTGTGTGTGTGTGCGCGCGACTCACTTAACAAGTGTCTCGCTTAGCCGCGGAAATTTTGGTGCCGATTGCGGTCGTTGAGTCGACCACATTTGGAGGCCGAAAAGATCTCAGGAGCTCCCCCCGCTGGACAGATTGGACTCCTGCAGTCTCCATCCTCGTTACCCTCTTCCTCCTGGAGGGGGCGCCATGACATCAGGCCCCCTTCTGATGAAATCATCGTGCAAGTGACACGATGATGCCCACGAGGGTTTAGAAGACACGACCCCCCCTGCCTTGACCTGCACTTTCCCACAGTTCCCTGCAGCAAAGGCCGGGAAATCCTTCTGGAAAAGCAGCTCGGAAGCCGTAGAAAAAGGCTTTTAAAAAATAGGCTGGTACAGAAGCAGAAAAGCACCCTGAATGGCTCGCAAAACAGCACCCACAACCCAGCTCGGCCTTTCTGGGCTTGGAGCTACTAAATATCCAGTGGTGGTGCTGGTCAAAAAGGGCAAGATGGCAGCTGCCGAAGGGGCGGGGTTTCCCTGAGGAAGTGGACCGCCCCCAAATATCCAGGGTCTCTCCCCGGCTGCCAACCCTTGCCAGACCGGAATGGGACAATTCGCCGCAGCCAACCCACTGTGGCCAACTCGCTGTGGGACAATTCAACAAATTCAATTTAATTAAGAGCCTTGGTGGAGCAGTGGGCTAATGCCTCCTTAAGTAACACCAGCTGCCTGCAATTAGTGCAGGTTCGAGTCCCACCAGGCTCAAGGTTGACTCAGCCTTCCATCCTTCCCAGGTAGGTAAAATGAGGACCCAGATTGTTGGAGGCAATTAAGCTGACTTTGTAATAATGCCGCTTGGGGGGGGCGAAAGCCCTAATAAGCAGGCATATACATAGAATGAAGGCTATTGCTAAGCACATTGATTTGTGCTTCTTAGATTGTAAGCCGCCCTGAGTCTTTGGAGAAGGGTGGGATATAAATGGGATTAAAAAAAAATTATTTAAAATAATTTTTAAAAAAAACTTCTTAATTTTTGCCATTTCATTCCGTCCCTCCTTTGGCACCCGTTTTTTAGCGATTCTATCCCACTAATATCTGTCTTTGATATTAGTGCCGCTCTTGTCCCGCAGCGAGTCGTCCCATACACCCCCCCTTGCAGACCTGGTGCCCAGCCGACGCGTCCTCAGGCCCATGAAGACCGAGCGGATCAGCTTCCCGAAAGAAGCGGCGTTCACCGGATCCAGCTTGTGCTCCTGGCAGTGACGCAGGTAATGGTTGTAGAGAGAGCTGCGTGGCAGGCTGACCCCTTCCGCCGTCTCGTAGTTGTCCAGCAGCCACTGCAACTGCTTGGAGGAAGGGGAGACGGGGTGAGAGAGGGGAGGGGAGGAGAAGGGAAGAGAAGAGAGAAAAAAGAGAAGAGAGAAAAAAGAAGAGAAAAAAGAAACGAGGAAAGAGAAAAAAGAGAAGAGGAGAGAAAAGAGAAAAGAGAAAAAAGAAGAGAAAACAGACACGAGGAAAGAGAGAAAAGAGAAGAGAAAGATAAAAGAGAGAGAAAAGAGAGAAAAGAGAAAAGAGAGAAAAGAGAAAAGACAGAAAAGACAGAAAAGAGAAAAAAAGAAAAGAGAAAAGAGAAAAAAGAGAGAAAAGAGAAGAGAGAAAAGAGAAAAAAGAAAAGAGAAAAAAGAAAAGAGAAAAAAGAGAGAAAAGAGAAGAGAGAAAAGAGAAAAAAGAAAAGAGAAAAAAGAAAAGAGAAAAAAGAGAGAAAAGAGAAAAGAGAGAAAAGAGAGAAAAAAGAAGAGAAAAGAGAAAAAAGAGAGAAAAAAGAAGAGAGAAAAGAGAAAAAAGAGAAAAGAGAAAAAAGAGAAAAAAGAAGAGAAAAAAGAGAGAAAAGAGAAGAGAGAAAAGAGAAAAAAGAAAAGAGAAAAGAGAAAAAAGAGAAAAGAGAAAAAGGAGAAAAAAAAAAAGAGAGAAAAGAGAAAAAAGAGAGAAAAGAGAAAAGAGAGAAAAGAGAGAAAAAAGAAGAGAAAAGAGAAAAAAGAGAGAAAAAAGAAGAGAGAAAAGAGAAAAAAGAGAAGAGAAAAGAGAAAAAAGAGAGAAAAGAGAAGAGAGAAAAGAGAAAAAAGAGAAGAGAAAAGAGAAAAAAGAGAGAAAAGAGAAGAGAGAAAAGAGAAAAAAGAGAAGAGAAAAGAGAAAAAAGAGAAAAGAGAAAAAAGAGAGAAAAAAGAAAAGAGAAAAGAGAAAAGAGAGAAAAGAGAAAAGAGAAAAGAGAGAAAAAAGAGAGAAAAAAGAGAAAAGAGAAAAAAGAGAAAAAAGAAGAGAAAAAAGAGAGAAAAAAGAAGAGAGAAAAGAGAAAAAAGAGAAGAGAAAAGAGAAAAAAGAGAAAAGAGAAAAAAGAGAGAAAAAAGAAAAGAGAAAAGAGAAAAGAGAGAAAAGAGAAAAGAGAAAAGAGAGAAAAAAGAGAGAAAAAAGAGAAAAGAGAAAAAAGAGAAAAAAGAAGAGAAAAAAGAGAGAAAAAAGAAGAGAGAAAAGAGAAAAAAGAGAAGAGAAGAGAGAAAAAAGAAAAGAGAAAAAAGAGAAAAAAGAGAGAAAAAAGAGAAAAGAGAAAAAAGAGAAAAAAGAAAAGAGAAAAAAGAGAGAAAAGAGAAAAGAAAGAGAGAAAAGAGAAAAAAGAAGAGAAAAAAG
Organism: Vipera berus; assembly: GCF_964194415.1. Lineage (NCBI taxonomy): Eukaryota > Metazoa > Chordata > Lepidosauria > Squamata > Viperidae > Vipera > Vipera berus. The sequence goes on from NC_138202.1 coordinate 1,767,385, forward strand.
AAAAAAGAGAAGAGGAGAAAAAAGAGAAAAGAGAAAAAAGAGAAAAAAGAAAAGAGAAAAAAGAGAGAAAAAAGAAGAGAGAAAAGAGAAAAAAGAGAAGAGAAAAGAGAAAAAAGAGAAAAGAGAAAAAAGAGAGAAAAAAGAAAAGAGAAAAGAGAGAAAAGAGAAAAGAGAAAAGAGAAAAGAGAGAAAAAAGAGAGAAAAAAGAGAAAAGAGAAAAAAGAGAAAAAAGAAGAGAAAAAAGAGAGAAAAAAGAAGAGAGAAAAGAGAAAAAAGAGAAGAGAAGAGAGAAAAAAGAAAAGAGAAAAAAGAGAAAAAAGAGAGAAAAAAGAGAAAAGAGAAAAAAGAGAAAAAAGAAAAGAGAAAAAAGAGAGAAAAGAGAAAAGAAAGAGAGAAAAGAGAAAAAAGAAGAGAAAAAAGAAAAAAGAGAAGAGGAGAAAAAAGAGAAAAGAGAAAAAAGAGAAAAAAGAAGAGAAAAAAGAGAGAAAAAAGAAGAGAGAAAAGAGAAAAAAGAGAAGAGAAAAGAGAAAAAAGAGAAAAGAGAAAAAAGAGAGAAAAAAGAAAAGAGAAAAGAGAGAAAAGAGAAAAGAGAGAAAAAAGAGAGAAAAAAGAGAAAAGAGAAAAAAGAGAAAAAAGAAGAGAAAAAAGAGAGAAAAAAGAAGAGAGAAAAGAGAAAAAAGAGAAGAGAAGAGAGAAAAAAGAAAAGAGAAAAAAGAGAAAAAAGAGAAAAAAGAAAAGAGAAAAAAGAGAGAAAAGAGAAAAGAAAGAGAAAAAAGAGAAAAGAGAAAAGAGAAAAAAGAAAAGAGAAAAAAGAGAGAAAAAAGAAGAGAGAAAAGAGAAAAAAGAGAAGAGAAAAGAGAAAAAAGAGAGAAAAAAGAAAAGAGAGAAAAAAGAAAAGAGAAAAAAGAAGCGAAAAAAGAAAAAAGAGAAGAGAAAAGAGAAAAGAGAAAAAAGAGAAAAGAGAAAAAAGAGAAAAAAGAAAAGAGAAAAAAGAGAGAAAAGAGAAAAGAAAGAGAAAAAAGAGAAAAAAGAAAAGAGAAAAAAGAGAGAAAAAAGAAGAGAGAAAAGAGAAAAAAGAGAAGAGAAAAGAGAAAAAAGAGAGAAAAAAGAAAAGAGAAAAAAGAGAGAAAAGAGAAAAGAGAGAAGAGAGAAAAAAGAAGAGAAAAGAGAGAAAAGAGAAAAGAGAGAAAAAAGAAAAGAGAAAAAAGAGAAAAAAGAGAGAAAAGAGAAAAAAGAGAAAAAGAGAAAAAAGAAAAGAGAAAAAAGAGAAAAAAGAGAAGAGAAAAGAGGGAAAAAAGAGAGAAAAGAGAAAAAAGAGAAAAAAGAGAGAAAAAAGAAAAGAGAAAAGAGAAGAGAAAAGAGAAGAAAAAAAAGAGAGAAAAGAGAGAAAAGAGAGAAAAGAGAAAAAAGAGAAAAGAGAAAAGAGAAGAAAAAAAAAAAAGAGCAGGCCGGATCAGAGGCTGGACCGTCCGAAAGAGGAGCTGACCAGCTCTGGACTTATCCAAAGCCCGGAGGCGGCTGGCATCTCAGTCTCCTGGGGGGGAGGAGGAGGGGGGGGTCACCTTCCGGGCTCCCCCCATCGACCAGACCCCCCTTTTCACCCTCCGCCCGCCCCCCTCCCTCCCAGGGGCCGTGCCCCACTCCGCAGGACGAGGCTGGGAACATCCGTCTGGACCGGTGGTGGACAGAGCGTAGTAGTGGGGGCTCTCGAATTACAAGAGTTTACTTAGTGAGCGTTCCAAGTTACAACGGCAATGAAAAATAGTAACCTATGACCGTTTTTCACAGCATCCCCCTGGTCACGTGATCAAAAGTCAGACGCTTGGCAACCGGTTTGTATTTATGACGGTTGCCGTGTCCCGGGGTCCCGGGATCCTCTTTTGTGACCTTCTGACAGGCAAAGTCAATGGGGAAGCTGGATCCACTTCACAACCGGGTGACTAATTTATCAACTGCGGCGATTCACTTAATAGCCGTGGCAAGGAAGGTCGTAAAATGGGGGCAAATCTCCACTTAACAAATGTCTCACTTAAGAACAGAAATTTTGGGCCCAATTGCGGTCGTAAATCGAGGACTAACTATATTGTAGGCCAGGGAGGAATTCTGGGAGTTGAGGTCCGTAAGTCATCAAAGGGCCAGGTTTGAAGGCCCCTGTTGTAGGCAATCTCTGCCTTCCACTGCCAGCAGTTCGATCCTGACCGGCTCCAGGTCGACCTCCGTCCTTCTGAGGTCGGTAAAACGAGGACCCAGATTGCTGGGGACAAAGATGCTGACTCTGTAAACCGCTTCAACCCCGTGGAGAAGTGGTCCCCAACCTTTCCACCTTGGCGGCCCTCCCCGCCGCGGGCGGGGGGAGCGTGTGGATGGCAGGTGTATGTCCGCATGCCTTCCGTTCACACGCAAGCAGAAGGGCCCACCGCTCGTGCGAGTGGAGCTTTGCCCGTGCGCGACTGCCCGTCGTCCGTGCAACCTTGTTTGATGCAGGCCACGGCCAGGGCGTTGGGGACCCTTGCCGTGGAGTAGCTGATGTTCCCCACCACCACCAATGCATCCCACCAACCCAGCAGAGGCTGGGCGTAGTAGCTGAGCCTCAGGGGCGAAGGGAAGGGGGAGGCAGGCGCAAGAGCAGAGAAAGAGGCAGGGGTCCCCGAGTGAGGAAGAGAGAAGGCCAAAAGTGGTGGGGGGCTCCTGAGTAGGAAAGGGGGGGCTGTTAGAAGCCAAGAGGAAAGAGACGAGGCCGCGGAGGCGTCTCTCCGGCTTGATGTCAGGGCCAACGGAGACAGGCAGGTGTCACGGCTGACTCACTACGCAGCCCTGTTTGAAAAAAAACCCTACAACTGTAAGTGGGGGGGGGAGCTAATAATAATAATAGCAATAATAGTAGTAAGGTAAAGGTAAAGGTTCCCCCGCACATGCGTGCTAGTCGTTTCCGACTCTAGGGGCCGGTGCTCATCTCCGTTTCAAAGCCGAAGAGCCAGCGCTTGTCCGAGGACGTCTCCGTGGTCATGTGGCCGGCATGACTAGACGCCAAAGGCGCACGGAACACTGTTACCTTCCCACCGTAGCGGTCCCTATATTTCTACTTGCATTTTTACGTGCTTTCGAACTGCTAGGTTGGCAGAAGCTGGGACGAGTAACAGGCGCTCACTCTGCTACGCGGCACTCGGGATTCGACCCGCTAAACTGCTGACCTTCTGATCGACAAGCTCAGCATCCTAACCCACTGAGCCACCACGTCCCTAATAGTAGTAGTAGTGGTAGTAGTAGTAGTAATAATAATAATAATAATAATAATAATAATAATAATAATAATAATAATAATAATAATAATAATAATGTTGGAAGGGACCTTAGAGGTCATCTATGGTCCCTTCCAACATCATCATCATCATCATCATTATTATTAGCCCCCCCCCACTTGCAGTTGTAGTTTTTTGGGTTTTTTTGCAAACGGGGCTGCATAGCGAGTCAGCCATGACACCTTGGGAGGGAACTCTGGAATGCAAACTTCCTGACAGTTGGCACAATTAACCAGTGGAACCACCTGCCTCCAGAAGCGGTGAATGCTCTTAACACTGGAAGTTTTCAAGAAGGGGCTAAGCAGCCATTTGTCTGACATGGTACAGGGTTTCCTGCCTGAGCAGGGGGTTGGACTAGATGACCTCCAAGGTCCCTTCCAACATTATTATTATTATTATTATTATTATTATTATTATTATTATTATTATTATTATTATTATTATTATTATTATTATTATTATTGTGTGTTCCGCCTGGAAGCCTCAGACAGACCCAGCAACGCAAGGCCATCGGCTGGGAACCTCCGCGGCAGACAGGCCAAAATAAAAGCGGAGGCCACCAGTTGGTGGACAAGGCACAGCGGGAGACCCAGGGGCGAAAGCGAAAGTTCCCCCAGGTTGCGGTGGTGGGAAAAGGCCAGCCCTGGAATGCTTCCTCCTTCTGGAGGGAGGCGGAGTCTTCGGCAGAGTTGTACTCTCGGTCAAATGGGAAACCAAAATGTCCCAGGAATCGGTTTTGCGGTCGAAGCGCCTGGACAGCGGGCGTCCTTCCATCGGACCCCGGGAAGAGCGAGGCCGGTCTCCCGGATGGGAGGGGGAATCCAAGCCCAGGGATGGCTCTGTTCTCCTTCCCAAAGCACTGAGGACGGTCCCTAGTCGGGTCACGAAAAGGTCTGCAGGGGGACCACCCAGCTCAGAGAGCACCAAAGACGACTCTTCCCTTTCTCCTCCTCTTCCACTGCGAAAAACTACACTCCCTTCTAGCGCTGACGACGTTACCTAGCTGGGTCCTGAAACGTCTGCAAGAGATCCGCCAGGCTCAGAGATCAATAAAGAGCCCACAATCCCCCTGCTCTTCTCCGCAAGCCCCACTCCCTTCTTGCACGGATGACGTTCCCTAGCTGGGCAAGGAAACGTCTGAAAGGAAGCCACGCAGTTCAGAGATCACCAAGGACCCCACAGTCCTCCTGCTCCTCCTCCTAGACCTCAAAGTCTTCCTCCTCCTCCTCCTCCTCCTCCTCTTCCTCCCTGCAAATCGCACTGCCTAGTAGGACTGATGATGTTCCCTAGCTGGGTCATGAAACGTCTGAAAGGAAACCACTCAGTTCAGAGATCATCAAGGACCCACAGTCCTCCTCCTCCTCCTCCTAGACCTCAAAGTCTTCCTCCTCCTCCTCCTCCTCCTCCTCCTCCTTCCCCCTGCAAATCACACTGCCTAGTAGGACTGATGTTCCCTAGCTGGGTCATGAAACGTCTGCAAGAAAGCTACCCGGCTCAGACAGCACCAAGGACCCCACTGTCATCCTCCTCCTCCTCCTCCTCCTCCTCCTGCTCTCCGCAAACCCCCTCCCTCCCTTCTAGCACTGATGACGTTCCCTAGTTGGGTCATGAAACGTCTGGAAGGAAACCACCCAGCTCAGAGAGCCCCGTCGAGAATTCCACCCTGAACTACGAATCTTCTTCTTCTTCTCTTGCTAAGACTCAGCAGCTGAAGGACGAGGGCCAAGGACCAGATGCGCCAGCCCAGCAGCGCAGACGCAACAACAGATCCCTGGGGCTGACTTGGCTAATGGCGGCTTCCCCTTCTGCTTGTCGGGGGCTTCTGGCCCGGCCTGATAGGAGGGGTCCACCTTGACCCAGGACTTTGGCCACGGGTCCGGCTGGGCAGCCAAAAGAGGTTGGCTTCCAGGACATCTGCCTAAGCCACGGGTGGCATCGGCCCCTGGCCCACGCCAGCCCACCCTGGGTGACACTCCTCCTCCTCCTCCTCCTCCTCAGGGGCCGGGGGTGGGGTGGGGAGATGGGGGAGGGGGGGAGGGGGGGAGGACAATCCAAACTTACATGGCTGTTCAGGAGGGCGCTTTTGTGCGACGTAATGCCTTCGTTTTTTTGGAGGTTTTCAATGGCCATTTCGAGCTAGCCAAAGGAAGGCGGGCGGAGAGAGAAAGAGAAACAGGGAGAGAAAAAGCAAATCAGACACGGGGCATTGGCACCAGAGCTGCCCTCCAGGGGGGTGGGGGTGGGGTGGGTGGGGTGGGTTTCTCCCCCAAACGGGCCAAGCGAAACGTCGGAAGGGAGCAGAGGGTTAGTGTGTCAGAGAGACGAGGGCAGGGCGCAGCCTGGCATGCAAAGGACGCCACGCGGCACGGCAGCAAAGGAAAAAGGACGGGGACGGGGGGGGGAGGGGGGAGAACGGAGGAAGGGGGGGGCATCTGCTTGCGACTTGCACAGAGGGCCAAGTTTCTAGCCCTCGGGGATTTCAAAAGGCCATCGTTTCCCAGGAGTCAAGCGCGACTTCCCAGGGATTTCGTTCTGTAGCAACATTTCTGTGGTCCTCTTGGCGACGCAGCCAAAGTGGTTGCCCGGGGCTCGGTCACCACTCTGGTTTAGCCAACAGATCCGGGGACACCTTACAGGGGTGGCGCTCTCTCAGCCGGGTGGTTTTTCTTGCAGACGTTTCGTGAGCAAAACACTGATGATGTGACCTAGCTGGGCCATGAAACGTCTGCAAGAAAAGTACCCAGCTCAGACAGCAACAAGGACCCCACAGTTGTCCTCTGCTCCTCCTCCTCCTATACCTCCTCCTCCTCCTCCTCCTCCACCACCACCTCCTCCTCCTCCTCCTCCTCCTCCTCCCTGCCAATCACTCCCCCTAGTAGGACTGATGACGTTCCCTACTTGGGCCATGAAACGCCTGCAAGAAAACTACCCAGCTCAAACAGCACCAAGGACGTCAACACTTCCACCCTTAGCCACAACCTTTCTTCTCATGCTAAATCTCAACATTTTCTCAACGCTGGGATGTGCAATCGGGAAGGTGCGCCCCTCCCGCCAACCCACCCCACCCCCGGTGCCCGGCTGGGACGGAGGCCTCCCCCCCCAGGACCCTCGACCTACCGTGGCCGGAGAGGAGCGGGAGGTGTGCGACAAGGTGTGCCGGGCGTTCTCCATCCCGCCGTGGATGAGATAGGTGCCGGAGCTGGTGACGATCTGGCTGCTGCCCCCGCCGCCGTCCAGGGCCAGGCCCACCATGCCGTGGGCGGGGAGGGCGGTGGGGGAGGAGGAAGCCCCCGGGCTCGCCTGAGCGCTGCCCCCCTGCGCCTCAAAGTAGGCCGTGGTGCTTCCAGGGGCGTAAATCTGGGCCTCGGGGTTGTAGGTGTAGGTGGCGCGCCTGTCGGGAAGGAGAGGAGACAAAGAGGAGGAGAGGAGCTCCCTGAGCCTGCGGAACAGACCGACACTGGGACTGAGGCTGCCGAGAGCGGGGGGGGGGCACCCCTCCCCCCAGGCGGGGATTGTCCACCCCTCCGGTTCTCTCGGAGGGATCCCGTCTCCCAGACCAGTGTCCGGGCGGCCCTTGGCTTACGACTATAATTGAGACAACATTCCCGTTGTTAAGTGAAACACTTGTTAAGTGACTTCTCTCCCTCCCTTTCTTGCCTCTTTCCTCCTGTTCTCCCTCTTTCTTCCTTCTTTTCCTTCCCTCTCTCTTTCTGTTCTTCCTCCTTTCCTTCCTCTCCCTCCCTCTTGTCTCTTTCCTTCTTCCTTTCCTCTCTCCCTCCCTCTCCCCTCTTTCCTTGTTCTACCCTTTCTTTCTTCCTTCCCTTTCCTTGTTCTTCCTCCTCTCCTCCCTCCCTCCCTCCCTTTCTTCTCTCTTTCCTTCTGTTCTCCCTCCTTCTTCCTTTCCTTTTTTCTTCCTCCTTTCCTCCCTCCCTCTTCCCTCCTGTTCTCCTTCCCTCCCCTTCCCCCTCCTTTCCTTCCTTCCCTCTCTCCTCCTGTTCTTCCTCCTCTCCTCCCTCCCTCCCTTTCTTCTCTCTTTCCTTCTGTTCTCCCTCCTTCTTCCTTCCCTCTTTTTTCTTCCTCCTTTCCTCCCTCCCTCTTCCCTCCTGTTCTCCTTCCCTCCCCTTCCCCCTCCTTTCCTTCCTTCCCTCTCTCCTCCTGTTCTTCCTCCTTTCCTCCCTCCCTCCCATTTTACGAATTTTCTGGCTACCGTTGTTAAGTGAATCACTGCCATTGTTAAGCGAGGAACACGGTAGTTAAAGGAATCCGACGTTCCCCTTGAACTTTGCTGGTCACAAGGGGGTCAGGTGAAACCCCCCCCCTCTTCCCGGGACACTGCAACCGTCGTTAATACGAGTCAGTTCCCCAGCTTCTGAATTTTGATCACATGACTGCGGGGATGCGGCGAGTGGAAAACAATGGACGTCAGTCCCTTCTTCCCACTGCCGTTATAACTCTGAGCGGTCACTCAAGATACGGTTGTAAAGGCAGGACCACAAGTACGAGTCGGTCGCCCAGCTTCTGAGTTTGGGTGAGTGTGACCGCGGGGACGCTCCGCCAGTCCTAAGTGTGAAAGATGGCCGCAAGTCACTTTTTCCCCCAATCTTGTTGTAACTTTGAACGGGCACTAAACAAGCTGTTGTAAGTTGAGGATGACCTAGATCTCAATCTTGGGAATTCCCAGAATTCCCCAGCCAGCGTCGCCAGACTCACCGGAAAAGCTGGACCCTCCCTCCCTCCCTCCCTCCCTTGTTCTCCATTCCTTCTTCCCCACCTAGTTTGCCCCCCTGGAAGTAATTAAGGGTCTAAGAAGCCTTCTTCCGCCTCCCACCCACCCACCCACAGCGCCAGCCCCACGAGGTAGACCAGAGCAGGAGATGGGAGTCTTGTTAGCAAATCTTGCTAGGCTGGCGGTGCCTCCCCAGTGAGTGGAGAGGACCCTCCTTCCCCCCCCCACTCCCGAATCCCTTCTGGTCCCCCCCTTCTTTCCCGGGAGCGCCCGGGATCTTAAGGGACGTTTCAGCCTCCTTGAGCTGTCCAGATGGGTTCTGAAGGTTGGCTTAAAGGCCGTCTCCCTGGCTCTTTGCACCCAGAGTCTAAACCTGGCAGAGAAAATTGGAGAGAAAGAGAGGGGGGGGAGAGGGAGAGAGAGAGGGGAATGAGAGAGAAAGGAAGAGACGGGGAGAGAGGGAGGAGAGAATGAGAGAGGGGGAGAGAGTGAGGGACAGAGAAAGAGAGAGAGAGGAGAGAGGGAGAAAAAATAGGGAGAGCGAATGAGAGAGGGGGAGAATAAGAGAAAGAGAGAGAGAGGGAGAGAGAGAGGAGAGGGAGGGAGAGGGGGAGAAAATGAGAAAGAAAGAAAGAAAGAAAGAAAGAAAGAAAGAAAGAAAGAAAGAAAGAAAGAGGGAGAGAGAGGAGAGAGGGGGAGAGAATGAGGGAGAGAGAGAAGGGAGAGAGAGGGAGAGAGAGAGAGAGAGAGGAGGAGAGAATGAGAGAGGGAGAGAGAGAGAGAGGAGAGAGGGGGAGAGAATGAGGGAGAGAGAGAAGGGAGAGAGAGGGAGAGAGAGAGAAGAGAGGGGGAGAGAATGAGAGAGGGGGAGAAAGA
>NC_138202.1:1776485-1781485 GCF_964194415.1 Vipera berus
CCTTTCCTCCCTCCCCTTTTTTCTGTTCTTCCTCCCTCCCCCCTTCCTCCTTCTTTCCTTCGGCTCTTCCTCCCTTCCACCTGCTTTCCTTCTCTTCTTCCCCCTTCCCTCCCTCCCTTTCTTCCTTCTTTCCTTCTGTTCTCTTTCCTCCCTCCCTCCTTTCTCTTCTCCCTCCCTCCTTCCTCCCTCTTTCTGTTCTTCCTTTTCTTTCTTCCCTCCCTCCCCTTTCCTCCTTTCCGCTCTTCTTCTGTTCCTCCTTTCCTCCCTCCCCTCTTTTCTTCTGCCTCCCTCCTTTCTTTCCCCTCTTTCTGTTCTTCCTTTCCTCCCTTCCTCCCTCCCTCCCCTCCCCTCTTTCCTTCTGTTCTCCCTTTCTTCCTTTCCTTCCTCCCCTCTCTCCTTCTGTTCTTCCTCCCTCCCTCCCTCTCTTGCCTCTTTCCTTCTTCCTTTCCTCCCTCCCTCCCTCCCTCTCCCCTCTTTCCTTGTTCTACCCTTTCTTCCTTCCCTTTCCTTGTTCCTCCTCCTCTCCTCCCTCCCTCCCTCCCTCCCTCCCTTTCTTCTCTTTCCTTCTGTTCTCCCTCCTTATTCCTTCCCTCTTTTTTCTTCCTCCTTTCCTCCCTCCCTCTCTTCCCTCCCCTTCCCTCCTTTCCTTCCTCCCCTCTCTCCTTCTGTTCTTCCTCCTTTCCTCCCTCCCTTTCTAGCCTCTCTCTTTCCTTTCCTTTCCTTCCTCCCTCCCTCCCCTCCCCTCTTTCCTTCTGTTCTTCCTCCTGTCCTCCCTCCCTCCCTTTCTTCTCTTTTTCCTTCTGTTCTCTCTCCCTTTTTCTTCCCTCTTTGTTCTCCCTCCCTCCTACTCTTCTCGTAGCTTAAAATAAGGCTGGGCTTTGACAGATGTCCCCCTTCTAGCCCGGGAGAGCCCCCGTCCCAGGTGCAGAGGGGGCCGTGGCCCATCCGGAGGGACCCCTGGAAGGAAGAGCGGCTGTGGGAACGCCTTCGGCCCCAGGGGAGCGGGGCGGCTCCGCCGAGTTCCTCAGAAAAGTTCCAAATGGCAAATTTCGGGAAGCAAGGAGCCCGCTTGGCCACAAAAGGAAAAACCCTTTGCAGAGGGAATCTGCCCCGTTGGCTTCGGGGCATAAAGCAAGCCTGGCCTTGCCTTGTTTAAAGGTGACCGGTCTGTGTTTTGTGTGTTTTTGTGTGTGTGTGTGTGTGCGTGTACGGTGAATGGAAAACAATACAGCCCTCTTTTCTGGCCACAAGGTGGCATTAGAAACCAGGCCACACACACACAGGTGGACCTCCACCTCCACCCCACCCACTGAAATTTCTCCGGGGGAAGCCAGGCGGTCGTTAAACAAGCTCTGCCCCATTTTTGTTGTAAGTCAAGGACTTCCTGTGTCGAAGTTGTTGGGGTTTCTTTCCCTCCGAATTTGGAGAGTCCGCCCTGGCGGGCTGCAAGTTCTCCCATGTTTTTCCCTGTCTGTTAGGAACTCCTGGAGCTGAGCCCCGGTTCCAAGGAAAGGAGGGGTGAAGCAGGGCGATGCCCCCCCACACTTTGGGCCACCCCAAGATTTTACCTGCTGGGCTCTGGGCAGGGTCAGCTCCGGCATCGGCACTCCTTTCGGGGTGGAGCTGGTGGCTTGGACCAAAACTCTCTGGGGAAAAAGGAAGAAAGGAAAAGGAAAGAGGGAGGGAGGGGTGTCAGCTGGGGGGGCATTTCAGCCCACGTGCCGTGGGTCAGGGGTCCCTGACACCCCCAGGCTGCGGTTCCTCATCGGTCCGTGACCTGCCAGGAACGGGGCGTGCGAGCAAAGCGGCATCCAGACACGGTAGGATCCAGGCACGTGTGAAACCACACACACACACGCACACACACACACACACAGACACAAACACAGACACACACGACTGGTCCCTGGCACCAAAAAGGTTGGGGGGGGCTGCTGCCTCGCCTTGCGACCACAACTGAACGTCAAAATTTTCTGACGTTAAGTGAGGCAGCTGTTAAGCGGGTTTTGCCGCCTTCTCTTGCCACGGGGGTTGAGGTTAATCGCCGCTGCCGATTAAGTTGGTAGCACGGTCGCTAAGCGAATCCGGCTTCGCCCTGGATTTTGCTCGTCGAAAGGCGGCGATAATGGGACCCGCCTTGGGGAACGGCGACGGTCGTAAGTGCAAAGAAGCTGCCAAGCATCTGAATTTTGATTGCCGCCTGACCCTGGGGATGCTGCCAAGGTCGGTAAGTGGGGAACAGTGGGGGTGGGTCACTTTCTTCCAGTGCCGTTGTAACTTTGAACATTCACTAAATGAATTTTTTTTTTTAAGCCGAAGATCACCGGTAGTTCTTTAGGAAATGCACCGGGCGATGCACCCATGATGGGCGAAAGGGATCATGGTTTCTAAGCCTGACGTGCTGGGTGGTTAGTAAATCCCAGTTTATCAGGATGGGCTATCGTGGTTTGGCCCTTAATTCAACCCTGGCCTGAATTAACTAGCCATTCGTATGATGCTTTCAGTGCCCGATGCTCGCGTTTCTCAAAGCTGGCAACCTTCGACTCAAACTGACTGGCACTAACGGTTGACCCGGGTTGCTGCCGGCATCCTAGGTATCAACCGTGTATCTCCTTAAAATGTAAGATGTTCCGAGTAGCGCTGTTTTTTGTAGCTTTGCTGGAGTTATTGCAGAAAGCTGCAATTTCTTCCAACTTTTTATTATTATTATTATTATTATTATTATTATTATTATTATTATTATTATTATTATTATTATTATCTGTTGCCACTGTGCTCCTACATTCAACTTGACCTACGTGACCGTCTCGAGAATCTGGAGAAGGGGTAGGCAACCTCGGCTCTTTTATGACGCGTGGACTTCAACTCCCAGAATTCTGGGAGTTGAAGTCCACGAGTCATGAGGGGGACCATAGTTCCCCCATGCTGGCTCAGGAATTCTGGGAGTTGAAGTCCACGAGTCATGAGGGGGCCATAGTTCCCCCATGCTGGCTCAGGAATTCTGGGAGTTGAAGTCCAGGAGTCATGAGGGGGCCATAGTTCCCCCATGCTGGCTCAGGAATTCTGGGAGTTGAAGTCCACGAGTCATGAGGGGGCCATAGTTCCCCCATGCTGGCTCAGGAATTCTGGGAGTTGAAGTCCACGAGTCATGAGGGGGCCATAGTTCCCCCATGCTGGCTCAGGAATTCTGGGAGTTGAGGTCCACGAGTCATGAGGGGGTCATAGTTCCCCCATGCTGGCTCAGGAATTCTGGGAGTTGAAGTCCACGAGTCATGAGGGGGCCATAGTTCCCCCATGCTGGCTCAGGAATTCTGGGAGTTGAAGTCCAGGAGTCATGAAGGGGCCATAGTTCCCCCATGCTGGCTCAGGAATTCTGGGAGTTGAAGTCCACGAGTCATGAGGGGGGCCATAGTTCCCCCATGCTGGCTCAGGAATTCTGGGAGTTGAAGTCCACGAGTCATGAGGGGGCCATAGTTCCCCCATGCTGGCTCAGGAATTCTGGGAGTTGAAGTCCAGGAGTCATGAGGGGGCCATAGTTCCCCCATGCTGGCTCAGGAATTCTGGGAGTTGAAGTCCAGGAGTCATGAAGGGGCCATAGTTCCCCCATGCTGGCTCAGGAATTCTGGGAGTTGAAGTCCACGAGTCATGAGGGGGCCATAGTTCCCCCATGCTGGCTCAGGAATTCTGGGAGTTGAAGTCCACGAGTCATGAGGGGGCCATAGTTCCCCCATGCTGGCTCAGGAATTCTGGGAGTTGAAGTCCAGGAGTCATGAAGGGGCCATAGTTCCCCCATGCTGGCTCAGGAATTCTGGGAGTTGAAGTCCAGGAGTCATGAAGGGGCCATAGTTCCCCCATGCTGGCTCAGGAATTCTGGGAGTTGAAGTCCAGGAGTCATGAGGGGGCCATAGTTCCCCCATGCTGGCTCAGGAATTCTGGGAGTTGAAGTCCAGGAGTCATGAAGGGGCCATAGTTCCCCCATGCTGGCTCAGGAATTCTGGGAGTTGAAGTCCACGAGTCATGAGGGGGCCATAGTTCCCCCATGCTGGCTGAGGAATTCTGGGAGTTGAAGTCCACGAGTCATGAGGGGGCCATAGTTCCCCCATGCTGGCTCAGGAATTCTGGGAGTTGAAGTCCAGGAGTCATGAAGGGGCCATAGTTCCCCCAGGCTGGCTCAGGAATTCTGGGAGTTGAAGTCCACGAGTCATAAAAGAGCCGAGGTTGCCTACCCCTGCACTCTGGAGATTTTATGCCCCGCATTGGAGGAAGTGAAAAAAAACACCCCGAGGTCCAAGCTGCTTTGCTTGAGATAACCAAGAAGACGCGCCCCGGGGTTACAAAGGTGGGGAGTCCGGGGGATCAGGGGGGTCTTCGCCGGCCAAAGAGGAGAAGCCTTACCTGCTGGGAGGCTGGGACGGGCTGGATGGAGGCTGAGGTGCGCAGCGCCACGGGGGTGGCCGAATTGGACCCATCTTCTGAAGTCTGCATGCTTGGCTCTGGGAGGGAAAAATGGGAATTTCTTCAGGAGCTAATTTCACCCTCTTTTACAAGAAAGGGGGCTTGGGCTGGAGTTGCTGGTGGGTGGGCATTACGGACAAGCCAGAATCAAAAGCCTGAAAGTAGGTTTGGGGCGAAACTCACCAGCTTGGAACAGTTTGAATCAATCTTTACTTCAACAGTTCTCTCTCTCTCTCTCTCTCTCTCTCCTTTCTCTCTCTCCCTCTCTCTCTCTCTCTCTCCCCCTCTGTCTTTCCCTCTTCTTCTTTTCCTCTTGCTTTCTCCCTGTCTCTCAGCTATGTGAGAATTAAAACCTTTAAAATTGCCAAGTTAGATAAGAAAGCAAGAGCGTTCCTTGGCACGCAGGATTAGCCCACAGTTCTTTTTAGCAAAAAAAAAAAAAGCAATTGGTTTCCCAACATAACAAAAAGAATATAGCGAGAATTATTTTCGTGCAAAAGAAAGGGAATAATAATAATAATAATAATAATAATAATAATAATAAT
>NC_138202.1:1783985-1828985 GCF_964194415.1 Vipera berus
TTTAAAGGTGGGTGGGGGTGGGGGTGGGGGTGGGGAGAGAAAGTGGAAACTGACCAAAGAGAGAAGCAAAACTGGAATTAAGGAGAAACTTCCTGACAGTGAGGACAATGAACCAGTGGAATGAATGGCTTGCCACCAGAAACTGTGGGCGCTCCATCACGGGAGGTTTTTAGGAAGAGGCTGCACAGTCACTTGTCTTGAGATGTCATAGGTTCTCCTGCTTGAACAAGGGAATAATAATAATAATAATAATAATAATAATAATAATAATAATAATAATAATAATAATAATAATAATAATAATAATAATAATAATAAGAATAAGAAGAAGAAGAAGAAGAAGAAGAAGAAGAAGAAGAAGAAGAAGAAGAAGAAGAAGAAGAAGAAGAAGAAGAAGTTGGAAGGGACCTTGGAGGTCATCTAGTCCAACCCCCTGCTAAGGCAGGAAACCCTATACCATTTCAGGCAAATGGCTGTCTAGTCTCTTCTTAAAAACTTCCAGTGTTGGACTAGAAGATCTCCAAGGTCCCTTCCAGGTCTATTCTATTCTATTCCATTCCATTCTCTATTCTATTGTATATTCTATTCTATTCTGTTCTATTCTATTGTATATTCTATCCTATTCTATAATCTACTTTATATTCCATATTCCATATTCCATATTCCATATTCCATATTCCATATTCCATATTCCATATTCCATTCTATTCTATTCTATTCTATTCTATTCTATTCTATTCTATTCTATTCTATTCTATTCTATTCTTAATAATAATAAGTTGGAAGGGACCTTGGAGGGCATCTAGTCCAACCCCCTGCTCAGGCAGGAAACCCTATACCATTTCGGACAAATGGCTGTCCAGTCTCTTCTTAAAAACTTCCAGTGTTGGAGCATTCACCACTTCTGGAGGCAGGTAGTTCCACCGGTTAATTGTTCTAACTGTCAGGAAGTTTCTCCTTAGTTCCAGGTTGCTTCTCTCCTTGACTAGTTTCTGTGAGATCCCTCTCACAGTTTCTACTATTGAGCAAGGTACCACCTATGCTATTCCTGTGCATTTGGTTTTTCCTGCCTAAATGTAGAACCTTACTTTTTTCACCATTGAATTTTTAGATAGCGTCCAGTGTTCGAGTCTGTCCAGATCCTCCTGTATTTTAAGCCTATCTTCTGGAGTTGTTGTGATTCAGGGTCAGCCTGTGGGTTCGGCAGTTGGGTTGGACGACTCAGAGGAGGAGGAGGGGGGTGTTGAAGACCTTGCTGAGGGGGTTGAAGATCTTGCTGATGAGAGCCCTCAGCCAGGCCCCTCCCACCTGGTCACCACGGAGACCCAGCTGTGTGAGCCTGACAGTGTGGATGAAGATGACCCACAGCTGGCCCTGTTCAAGGACGCCCGACGCAGGAGGCAGTCAATTAGGAGTAAACAGAGGAAGGCAATGGGGCTCCTCGGAAGGAGGCAGAGAGAAGCCACGCCCTGAACTCTATATAAGGGGAATGTCTGGGAGGGCTGGTTTGCTGAAGGCAACCGGCTGGGATGGTTCATGTTTCTTTAAGCTTCTGTTTCTTGGTTCGTGTCTTGTTTGTTTTTGTTGCAATAAATTTGGCAAGCGTATTCCAGCCTCTTGCCGTTTGTGGAGGGGTTGTCCCTGCCTTTTCTGCAGGGCCGGTAGCAGGCTGGTACAGAACAGGAGTATTGGCTATTCTATTCTATTCTATTCTATTCCATTTATTCCATATTCTATTCTATTCTATTCTATTCTATTCTATTCTATTCTATTCTATTCTATTCTATTCTATTCTATTCTATTCTATTCTATTCTATTCTATTCTATTCTATTCTATTCTGTTCTATTCTATTCTATATTTATTCTATTCTATTCTATTCATTCCTTATTCTATTCTATTCTATTCTATTCTATTCTATATTTATTCTATTCTATTCTATTCATTCGTTATTCTATTCTATTCTATTCTATTCTATTCTATTCTATTCTATTCTATTCTATTCTATTCTATTCTATTCCATTTATTCCATATTCTATTCTATTCTATTCTATTCTATTCTATTCTATTCTATTCTATTCTATTCTATTCTATTCTATTCTATTCTATTCTATTCTATTCTATATTTATTCTACTCTATTCATTCC
This sequence comes from Vipera berus, assembly GCF_964194415.1. Classification (NCBI taxonomy): domain Eukaryota; kingdom Metazoa; phylum Chordata; class Lepidosauria; order Squamata; family Viperidae; genus Vipera; species Vipera berus. The sequence goes on from NC_138202.1 coordinate 1,786,131, forward strand.
TTATTCTATTCTATTCTATTCTATTCTATTCTATTCTATTCTATTCTATTCTATTCTATTCTATTCCATTTATTCCATATTCTATTCTATTCTATTCTATTCTATTCTATTCTATTCTATATTTATTCTATTCTATTCTATTCATTCCTTATTCTATTCTATTCTATTCTATTCTATTCTATTCTATTCTATTCTATTCTATTTTTATTCTATTCTATTCTATTCTATTCCATTTATTCCATATTCTATTCTATTCTATTCTATTCTATTCTATTCTATTCTATTCTATTCTATTATTCTATTCTATTCTATTCTATTCTATTCTATTCTATTCTATTCTATTCTATTCTATTCTATTCCATTTATTTCATATTCTATTCTATTCTATTATATATTTATTCTATTCTATTCTATTCATTCCTTATTCTATTCTATTCTATTCTATTCTATTCTATTCTATTCTATTCTATTCTATTCTATTCTACTCTACTCTACTCTACTCTACTCTACTCTACTCTACTCTCAATAAAGATTCTATTCTATTCTATTCTATTCACAACAGTTCATTTAGTGGCCGCTCAAAGTCACAACGGCACTGGAAAAAAGTGACCGACGAGCCTCTTCCCCACTGACGACCTTTGCAGCAGCCCCCACCATCATGGGATCCAAATCCAGACGCTTGGCAACTGCTTCATACTTATGACTGTTGCCGTGTCCCAAGGTCAAGTGACCCCCCCCTTTTTTGCGACCTTTTCTGAGGAGCAAAGTCAAGCAGGGGATCTGGACTCCCTTGACCACCGGGTGTGGCTAACTGAAGAGCCGCTGCGATTCCCTTAACAACGGCGGCAGAGAAAGGTCGTAAAACGGGGGCAAGGCTCACTTAAAACAAATGTCGCACTCAACGACGGAAATCGGGCGCTCAGTTGTGGTCGCTGTGTCGAAGGACGACCTGTGCGAACCACCACGAACCAAAGGCTCAAACCGGCAGCACACTTTTGTGTGATTGGAAACAGTCCTTTTCGCCAAGGTCAGGATTTTTCAAGATTAAACCTTTTTTGGGGGGTTGGGGAAAGTCGGCCTGTCTCTCTTTGAAATAAAACCAAATCAAACGGTGGCGGCCTGTTAAGTCATCACAGGAGGAGGAGGAGGAGGTGTGTGTGTGTGTGTGGTGTGTGTGTGTTTGTGTTTGGTTTGCAACTAGCACCCCTCCAGAAAGAGGAAGGAAAAAGCAGGCAGTTAGAAGTGGAAATGGCCTTGTCCTCAAACAGAAGCCTTATTTTTTTTAGTCCCCGGAGTGCCGGTTTAAATAAAAACCTCGGTCAAGCGAAACCATCCACCCATCATGCACAGCCTTGGACATTCGTGGCAGGTCATACAGCTGCCCCTGAAGGACGGACAAGAAGCAGCGGATGGAAACTGATCAAGGAGAGAAGCAACCTGGAATTAAGGAGAAACTTCCTAACAATGAGGACAATCAACCAGTGGAACTGCTTGCCACCAGAAGTTGTGGGTGCTCCAACACTGGAGGCTTTTAAGAAGAAACTGGACAGCCATTTGTCCGGAATGTTATTGTGACGCTAAGAAAAGTGGGATTTTCCAAGCCCCTCTCTCTCAAACCTTGCAGTTTTTTAAAAAAAAAAATGGGGCGGGGGGGGGAGAACCATCACCCTAGCTGAGGAATTCTGGGATTTGAAGTCTACCTGTCTTTAAAGCGGCCAAGGTTGGAGACCGCTGGGCTAAAAGACCCCCAGGGTCCCTTCCGGCTCTATTCTGATTGCCTCAAGGCAGCCAGAGGGCACGTGTCCGTCTCGGGGGTCTCCCTTCAGAGAAAAAAGCTGGGCTGGCAAGCAGAGTTTCATTTAGCCCTGGGGTCTCTCCCTTTTGGCACCTTGAACAGGAGTGGACTTCAACTCCCAGAGTTCCCCAAGCCAGCCTACGGGAGAGCGGACGGAGGCGCGTTCCGTTGTGTGAACCAGCCAACGGGGTGAATGGAGGCAGACTCTGCTGTAGTTTGTGCCAAGGCCTGCCTGGCGACCAGCGGTCAGGTGGTCCTCGACTTATAAATCGTTCATTTAATGACCAGTTGAAGTTATAACCCCACCGCCGGAAAAAAAAGTGCCTTAGGACCGGTTTTCATACTTATGACTTGTTGTGTGATCAAAAGTTGGGTGCTTGGCAACCGGCAGCTATTTATGACGGTCACGGGATCGATCCCCTTTCGCGACCTCCCAACGGGCCAAGCCGATGGGGAAGCCAGATTCACTTAACAACCGGGTTTACTAGCTTCCCAACTGCAGCAATTTACTTAACCACCCTGGCGAGAAAAATCGTAAAACGGGGCAAAAGTCACTTAGCCAATTCCTCACTTAGTGACGAAAATTTTGGGCTCAGCTGCGATTGCAAATCGAGGACCACCTGTTGTTTAAATTCATCAAGGACTCACAAAACTGGGGATTTCCTCTCCCCCCTCCCCCCCCGCTTCAATCCTAATTCTACCCCTGAGAAAGCCTTTCCATCTGCAACTGGGAGATTCAATGCATTACAAGGGTGCAAGGAAGATTACAACCTGCTCAAATGTCCCCCCCCTCCAGCATCTGGAACATCTGTTGCTGTTGTTACATAATTTCCTCCCGCTGAGCACATTTCTTTGGACTTTTTCACAGCCCGGGTTATGTGGGAAAAGGATGCTTCTTGGAAAACCACACACACACACACACACACACACACACCAAGCTCTCTGCAATAATGGAAGAGGTTTCATTCCAGTATTTGACAGGCTGCCACAAAAAAGGGGGGGTCAACTTATTCTCCAAAGCACCAAGGGCAGGACAAGAAAAAAAAAGGTTGGAAATTGATCAAGGAGAGAAGCAACCTGGAATTAAGGAGAAACTTCCTGACAACGAGGACAATCAAACAGTGGAACAGCTTGCCTTGAGAAATCGTGGGTGCTCCATCACTGGAGGTTTTCAAGAAGAGAGACTAGACAGTCACTTGTCCGAGATGGTATAGGTTCTCCTGCTCCAGCTGGGGGCTGGACTAGAAGACCTCCAAGGTCCCTTCCAGATTCTATTCTATTCTACTCTACTCTACTCTACTCTGCATTCTACTCTGCATTCTATTCTGCATTCTATTCTGCATTCTATTCTATTCTATTCTGTTCTGTTTTATTCTATTCTATTCTATTCTATTCTATTCTATTCTATTCTATTCTATTCTATTCTATTCTATTCTATTCTATTCTTTTCTGTTCTATTCTTTTCTACTCTGCATTCTATTCTGCATTCTATTCTATTCTATTCTATTCTATTCTATTCCTATCTATTCTATTCTATTCTATTCTGTTCTGTTCTGTTCTATTCTATTCTATTCTATTCTATTCTATTCTATTCTATTCTATTCTATTGTATTCTATTCTGTTCTGTTCTATTCTATCCCATAATTCTATTCTATCCCATAATTCTATTCTATTCTATTCTATTCTATTCTATTCTATTCTATTCTATTCTATTCTATTCTATTCTTCTATTCTATTCTATTCTATTCTATTCTATTCTATTCTATAATTCTACTCTACTCTACTCTACTCTACTCTACTCTGCATTCTATTCTGCATTCTATTCTATTCTATAATTCTACTGTATTCTATTCTATTCTTCTATTCCATGCTATTCATTCCAGAGCATCTTGAAAGCCTTTCAGAAAATCGTGCTGGGCAGCAAAACAAGCCCCCCCCACCCCGCCAATCTTAAAGAGGATTTTACACCACAGGCCTTGCAAAGAAGTCTCATTTTACGGGGTGCAAAAGTAAATTGAGCGGGTGGAGGGGGGGGGAGAGAAGAGACTGTGCCTTGCAGAGCGGCCGTTCTTAGCTGCAAGAAAGCGCAAAGAGTTGGCTATTGGGTTTGCAAATAGCAAAAAGTACGCCGCCGCCCGCCCCCCCCACTCCCCACCCCCGCCAATCATCGTATCCAAGAGGACGGGTTGGAAGGGGTGTGTGTGTGTGTGTGTGTGTGTGTGTGTGTGTGTGTGTGTGTGTGTGTGTGTAGGTTTCAAGGCTATTGCAAAGCGCCCAGCTTCTGTGCAGTCACCATGGAGATTTCATTTCCGCCGCCCCCCCCGCCCCGCCCTGGAAGGACTGACCCAACAGCCCGACGCCTTTCGTGCGAGGGGGAGAGAACGGAACAGCTTTTGTTTAGTTTGGGAAGCTTTCTCTCCGTCGCCGGGGCAACCCGGCGCTCGGCAACCAATCGGGAGCCGAGCGCGTCGCCCGGGGCAACCGTTGTTACTCCGTCAACAACGCGGCGCGAAGCCGGGATTAATTGCACATCTGCAGCCTTCGCTCCTGCTGCCGCCCCTCCCTCCCTCCAGACGCCCCCCCCCCCGGATAGAGAGCCGAGCCTGCCCGCCTGCCCTGCTCCGTGGCGCAGTGCGTAGGATCGCGCTCCTCCGTGCAAAAGTGGCGCCAAGCGGAGCGAAGCAGAGCAGCTGCAAAACTCTTCCCCGACCTCCCCGCTCCCCCGGCGCTGTCCGGATTTCTCCGGAGCGGGAGGGATGAGCTTTGCACCCTCGGCCGGGAGAGCAGCCGAGCTCGGCCACCTTGACCCGGCTTCATCATCAGCATCTCCTCGGAAGGAGCAGCTTTACCCGGGAGGCTTCCCTCCTCCTCCTCCTCCCTGCAAAGCGGGGATCGGGCGCCCACGCTTTTCTCCCGCTGATCCAGACCCCGTTGGGCGCAAGCCTTAAGGAAAGGGGTTCTTCTCCGACCGTGGCCCCTTTTCAGCCGGGCGGACTTCCCCTCCCAGAATTCCCCAGGCTGGGTTGGGGGAATTCTGGGAGTGGAAGTCCAGCCGTCTGAAAGCGGCCACGGGCGGAGAACCCCGGCTTAAATGATAGGAAATGCTAAGGAAAGGGGGGTTTTCGGAGCCTCTCACTCTCAAACCTTGCAATTTATTTATTTTATTTTTTAAAAAAAAAATGGGGTGGTGGTGGGGAGGGAAACCATCAGCCTGGCTGGGGAATTCTGGGAGTTGAAGTCCACGCATCTTCAAGTTCCTAAGGTTGGAAAACGCTGGCTTAAATGATAGGAAATGCTAAGGAAAGTGGGGTTTTCTGAGCCTCTCACTCTCAAACCTTGCAATTTATTTTTTTTTTAAAAAATGGGGTGGTGGTGGGGAGGGAAACCATCAGCCTGGCTGAGGAATTCTGGGAGTTGAAGTCCACCCGTCTGAAAGCGGCCACGGGCGGAGAGCCCCGGGCTTAAATGATAGGAAATGCTAAGGAAAGTGGGGTTTTCTCAGCCTCTCACTCTCAAACCTTGCAATTTATTTTTTTTTTTAAAAAATGGGGTGGTGGGGAGGGAAACCATCAGCCTGGCTGAGGAATTCTGGGAGTTGAAGTCCACCCGTCTGAAAAAGTTACCCAGGTTGAGAAGCAAGCGACCATCTTTCTCACAATGAGGGGGTCCTCGGTGGTCTCTGAGCTTGGTTATTTTCTTGCAGACGCTTCTGCAAACTGGGTCACCCGGTCTTTGCCACGAGGCTACCTAGCTGGGTCACGAAACGTCTGCAAGGAAACCCCCCAGCTCAGAGAGCACGGAGGACCCCCCCCCATTTCAACCCTCAGCTACCAATATGGCTGGCTGGGGGAATTCTGGGAGTTGAAGTCCACGAGTCATAAAAGAGCCAAGGTTCCCCGCCCTTGGCTTAGGGCCCAGTGATGGCGAACCTTTTAGAGACCGAGGGCCCAAACTGCAACCCCAAACCCACTTATGTATCATCGGGTGCCGGGTGGGCGTGGCCCATTGGGTGGGCGTGGCTGCGGTGGTAACGGCAGACTGGGTGGGACTAAAAAGTTTATTTATTTATTTATTTTATTTAGATTTATATACCGCCCTTTCCCGAAGGACTCAGGGCGGTTTACAGGGCATTTAAAAAACAGTCAATACAAACATTAAAATAAATTAAAAGAGATTAAATAGAACCCTGAGAAAATTAAAACCCGGTTAAAATTAAAAATATTCTCAGCCTGGGCCAGAGAGCTCGAAGAGCCAGGTCTTCAGGTCCCGGCGGAATGAGCGGAGGTTGGGGGCAATCAACCTGGGCCAAGGGAGAGAAGCGGGGCGCAGACGGAACCCCAACAATTCCCCGGGATCCTCACAGTTTCCGCAGCAGCCTCGCTCAAGGGGTCTTTCTGAAGGGGGAGTCACAGGAGCAGTGCTGACAGACGGGCCTCGACTTACATCCGTTCCTTTAGTGCAGACATGTCAAACACAAGGCCTGGGGGGGGTGTGTGTGGATGCGGCCCGCGAAGTGGCTTCATGCGGCCCGCGAAGCCATCCTGGAAACAGGGAGGGAACGGCCCCCACTGCCTTGGCCCTGGCCCAGAGACCCTCCTCCTGCCAGAGACCCCCAGATCTGTCCCGCTCCTGCCCAGGCCCCCATAGGCACCCTTGATGCCAACGATGTAGAGCTGGCCACGCCCACCCAGCAGGCCATACGCACTCTAGCCACGCCCACCCAGTAGGCCACGCCCACCCAGTAGGCCACGCCCACCCGGCCCCCTGAGGGCAACCGCCATGCTGATGCGGCCCTCCATGAAATTGAGTTTGACACCCCTGCTTTAGTGACTCTGCTTGGCGCTGAAAAAGCCACTTACCACCGGTTTTCACCCTTGCTGACCGTTGCAGCACCCCCTGGGGTGGTGGTGGTGGTCACGTGATCAAAATTCGGACGCTTGTCAACCGACTCGTGTTGATGACGGTCGTGGGGTCTCCCCCCCCCTCCCCCCGGGGTCACGCGATCCCCTTTTGCAACCTTCTGAAGAAGCAAAGTCGAGCGGGAGGGGAGGTTTAAGGGCCCGTGTCACTCGCTTAACCGCAGGGGGTTTGCTTAACAACCGAAGAATGACAACATTACTTCACTTAGCAGCGGTCTTGCTGTACGACAGACATTTTGGGCTCGACGGCCGTCGCACGTTGAGGACTACCACCAGAAAGCTGGACAAGAAGTAAGGAATGGAAACTAGACGAGGAGAGAAGCAGCTTAGAACTGAGGAGGAATTTCCTGACAGTGAGAACAATTAACCGGTGGAACAGCTTGCCACCAGAAGTTGTGGGGTGGGGGGCTCCATCACTGGAGCTTTTTAAAAAGAGACTGGACAGTCACTAGTCTGGAATGGTATAGGGCAGGGGTAGGCAACCTCGGCTCTTTTATGACTCATGGACTTCAACTCCCAGAATTCCTGAGCCAGCTTGGCTGGCTCAGGAATTCTGGGAGTTGAAGTCCATGAGTCATAAAAGAGCCGAGGTTGCCTACCCCTGGTATAGGGTCTCCTGCGTGAGCAGGGGGTGGGACTAGAAGACCTCCGAGGTCCCTTCCAGCTCCAGGGTGATTCGAATAAATGCTACCACCCACTATCTGCATCAGGGGTCTTCAAACCTGGCCCTTTGATGACTTGTGGACTTCAACTCCCAGAATTCCTCTGGGAGTTGAAGTCCACAAGTCATCAAAGGGCCAGGTTTGAAGACCCCTGATCCGGATGGCATTTCCTCACCTTCCTCTTCTTTGTCCTCTTTCAGGCGAGAACGTGGCGGAGCTGAATCGGGCCTGGAGGGCGGCCATTCAGCTGAGCCTCCGTCCAGGTGGATTGTCCGCTGCCCAGGTGTGTAACAGGCTCTGCAAGGTTCTAGTCCCGAGAGAGATGGAGGCACAGGGTGCCTCAAGGACCCTCACTGGGACAGTAGGTAAGTGGGGATGAAGTACAGAAGAACTTCTTCTTAAGGCGGTTAAGGGAACTCGGCTTCCCCATCGCTTGTCAGAAGGACGCAAAAGGGGGGTCACATCACACACACGCATGCACACACACACACACACACACAACCAGGACACTGCGCCTGCCATAAATATGAGCCAGTTGCCAAGCGTCCGAATTTTGATCGCGTGACCATGGGGATGCTTGCGACGGTCATCAGCGTGAAAAACCGTAATAAGTCACTTTTTTTCAAGTGCCGTTGTTAACTTCCAGCAGCGACTAAACTGTAGTACGCCGAGGACGGCCGATAGTTAACCTGCACGACAAATTACTAGTTCGCATCTACGCTAGAGAGCCATTTGCTTATCGTCTACAAGCTCCAGGCGCCCATAAAGGTTTGGTAGTGTACACGGAGGCGCGGAATCAAAACCGGACAAAGTCTTAGTCCCGCTTTGTAAAAGCCTTAGGAAGACCACCACGCCTGGAAGGCCTGCATCCAGTTTTGGTCCCCACATGACAAGAAAAGGGGTTGAGACTTTGGACAAAGTGCAGAGAAGAGCTACTAAGAGGATCAAAGGCCCGGAGGCTAAAACATACAAAGGACGACTGCGGGACTTGGGAACGGCCCGTCTAGAGAAAAGACGGACAGACGGGGGGACAGAATAGCAGCCTTCCAGCATTTGAGGGGCTGCCCCAAAGAAAAGGGGGGGGGGAGTCAAGTTATTTTCCAAAGCACCAGAAGGCAAGGCAAGAAACAACGGATAGGAACTCATCAAGGAGGGAAGCAACCTGGAACTAAGGAGAAACTTCCTGACAATGAGGACAATTCACCAGTGGAACATCCTGCCTCCAGAAGCTGTGAATGCTCCAACACTGGAAGTTTTTAAGAAGAGACTGGACAGCCATTTGTCTGAAATCGTACAGGGGGTTGGACTAGATGACCTCCAAGGTCCCTTCCAACTTTACTATGATGATTATGATAAGAAACAAGGGGTGAAAACTAATCAAGGAGAGAAGCAACCTGGAACTAAGGAGAAACTTCCTGACAGTCAGGACATCGCGTCATAAGAGATGAGATAGATAACCTTTATTGTCATTTTTAACTCTGAGCATGCTGACTTTCCGTTGTGCGCTCTCAAGAGAACGTATCTATGTTGTATATAGTATGTTTTAAACGTGTGTTATGTATATTTACACTTTGAGAGGAAGCAACTCAGTTTTATTTTTAATGTGTGCCACTGTGCCCACAGGGAAAAATTGACAATAAAGGTTATCTATCTATCTATCTATCTATCTATCTATCTATCTATCTATCTATCTATCTATCTATCTATCTATCTATCTATCTATCTCTTTTTTCTCTTTCTCTTTATCCATTTTACTTATCTATTTAGATGTCTCATCTGTCTGTCTGTCTGTCTGTCTGTCTGCCTGCCTGCCTGCCTGTCTGTCTGTCTATCTACCATCTATCTATCTATCTATCTATCTATCTATCTATCTATCTATCTATCTATCTATCTATCTATCTATCTATCTATCTATCTATCTACCTATCTATCTATCTATCTATCTATCTATCTATCTATCTATCTATCTATCTATCTATCTATCTATCTATCTATCTATCTATCTATCTATCTCTTTTTTCTCTTTATCTTTATCCATTTTACTTATCTATTTAGATGTCTCATCTGTCTGTCTGTCTGTCTGTCTGTCTGTCTGCCTGCCTGTCTGTCTGTCTGTCTATCTATCTATCATCTATCTATCTATCTATCTATCTATCTATCTATCTATCTATCTATCTATCTATCTATCTATCTATCTATCTATCTATCTATCTATATCATCTATATCTACTATATTTATCTATCCATCTTTATCTATCCATTTACTTATCTATTTAAATATCTCATCTATCTATCCTTTTTTTCTATATTTATCTGTCCATTTTACTTGTTTAGATGTCTCATCTATCCATCCATCCATCCATCCATCCATCCATCCATCCATCCACATACATAACATACATATATACACATGCTATCTACCTGGAGACCTTTAAAGAAGAGACTGGCCAGCCACTTGTCTGAAATGGGAAAATGGTCTCCTGCTGGAGCAGCAGGTGGGACTAGAAGACCTCCGAGGCCCCTTCCAGCTTTGTCATGCTTTAAACCGCTGCACACACTCATTCCCCCCCCCCAGTTCCCCCTCCCGTGCTGAGCAGAGGCGAGGGGACGCTGGCAGGCCTGCCGAGGCGTGCAAAGTTCCCTCTCTGGAAATAGTTCTCACCGGCTGTGCCTGCCTGCGGCTCTGCCAAAGAAGCTGCTTTTCTCCCACCAGAGTCTCACAGCCAGGCTCGGCAGGACTGGGCTCCCGTGGGGGCCACCACACCCCACACAACCAGCAACCGGGAAAATAAGCCAAGGTTGCTGTTTATAGGGTGGGGATGTGGGAGACAAGATGGGGGTGTGGGGGGGGGAAACACCGACCTCCCTCCCTTCTAGCTGGCAGCAATTCAAGGTCCCCTGTTTGTAAAACCTTCCAGACACAGCCAGGAAGTTGTGAGTCTCTGAACAGAAACTGCAGCTGCCGTGCCAGCCGGCCTGGAAAGCAAACCCTTGGAAAAAATCCTCCAGAGAGGAACCACAAACACACAGCCAGAGGCACCCAGGTGGATCTGACCGCACCAGAGAGGCCAGACGGGTAAATAGAATAGAATAGAATAGAATAGAATAGAATAGAATAGAATAGAATAGAATAGAATAGAATAGAATAGAATAGAATAGAATAGAATAGAATAGAATAGAATGCAGAGTAGAGTAGAGTAGAGTAGAGTAGAGTAGAGTAGAGTAGAGTAGAATAGAATAGAATGCAGAGTAGGGTAGGGTGGGGTGGGGTGGGGTGGGGTGGGGTGGGGTGGAGTGGAGTAGAGTAGAGTAGAGTAGAGTAGAATGCAGAGTAGGGTAGGGTAGAGTGGAGTGGAGTGGAGTGGAGTAGAGTAGAGTAGAATAGAATGGGAGCTGGAAGGGACCCTGGAGGTCTTCTAGTCCAGCCCCCTGCTCAGGCAGGAGAACCTAGTTGAGTCCTGCCATGTTTTGGTCTATTGGTGGTGGAGAAACCCCGCAAGATTGTTGAGGGGGAAAAAGAAGCATTCTGGGGGTACGCATTGTAACACGAAAGGCCTGCCTGCCTCTAACTTGGAAAAGGGTTAGGCTGTTTACGAGATAAATAATACGGGTCTTGATGAATGAGAAGGGCGAAGGAAAGTTTAACCACAGAATTGAGTGCAAACAAGAGCAACTAAGAGGATTAAAAGGCCAGGAGACAAAAACATACGGACGGCTGCAGGACTTGGGTTTGGCTAACCTAACAAAAAGAAGACACGATCGCAGTCTTCCGGTATTTGAGGGGCTGCCACAAAGAGGAGGGAGGAGGGTCACGTTATTCTCCAAAGCACCAGACGGAAGGATGAGAAACTGACTAAAGAGAGAAGCAACCTGGAATTAAGGAGAAAGTTCAAGAAAATCAACCAGTGGAACAGTTTGCCACCAGAAATCGTGGGTGCTCCATCACTGGAGGCTTTTAAGAAGCTAGACAGTCACTTGTCTGAAATGGGTATAGGGTCTCCTGCTTGAACAGGGGGCTGGACTAGAAGACCTCCAAGGTCCCTTTCCAGATCTATTCTATTCTATTCTATTCTATTCTATTCTATTCTATTCTATTCTATTCTATTCTATTAACTGCAGACTTGAAAGGCACCTCAGAGGTCTTCTAGTCCAACCCCCTGATCAAGCAGGAGATGGCTGTCCAGTCTCTTCTTAAAAACCTCCAGTGACGGAGCACTCACAACTTCTGGAGGTAGTTTGTTCCACTGGTTAATTGTCCTCACTGCCTTACTTCTAGGTTGGATTGCTCTTCTACAAGCTTCCACCCATTACTTCTAGCCCTGCCCTCAGCTGCTTTAGAGAACAGAATAGGAGACGTTCTGTAAATAATTTGAGTTAAGCCTGCCATCTTTTTTATTTTCTCTTTTTGAGATTTATCTCCTCTTTTCCACGTGAGCTGGGTTTCGCTGCCCATCCCACCCCCACCCGCAATTCTGCAGGCTACTTCCAAACTTGTCCCCGTGTTATTGTGACCAAGAAGAAAAGGGGAACGTCCCATCCACAGCATTTAAACAGAACGCCAATCAATTGTGCTGAAATTAAATCAAAGGCCACCTTCGATCCAATCGTGGCCAGAAAGAGACCACACACCCAGAATTCAGAGTAAGGAAGAAAGTTATTGCAGGAAAGTTACACCAGGAAACCGCATCCAGGGAGAGCTTAAGCAGGGGCAGGCAACCTCGGCTCTTTTATGGCTCGTGGACTTCAACTCCCAGAATTCCTGAGCCAGCCACGCTCAGGGGAAAGGGAGGGGTTTCCAAGCTGAGCCATGCTGGCTCAGGAATTCTGGGAGTTGAAGTCCAGGAGTCATGAAAGGGCCATAGTTCCCCCATGCTGGCTCAGGAATTCTGGGAGTTGAAGTCCAGGAGTCATGAAGGGGCCATAGTTTATTTTATTTATTTTATTTAATTAGTTTTGTATACCGCCCTATTCCCGAAGGACTCAGGGCGGTTTACAGGGCAATATTTAAAAGACAATATAAATTAAGATAAAAATAGAATTAAATTAATAATAGCCCAACAATAAAACAATGTTAAAAACTTGAAACTAAAAACCCCCTCAGTCCAGGCCAGATAGATCGAAAAGCCAGGTTTTCAGGTCCCGGCGAAACGAGCGCAGATGGGGGGGGCAGTCCGGAGTTCCACAGGTAAATCATTCCAAAGGGCAGGCGCGCCCACAGAGAATGCCCTCCCTCTGGGGATCACCCGCCGGCATTCCCTGACCGGCGGCATCCTAAGGAGGCCCTCCCTATGGGAGCGCACAGGACAATGGGAAGTTGATGCCGGCAGCAGGTGTTCCCTCAAATATCCCGGACCCAAGCCATGTAGGGCTTTATAGGTCATCACCAGCACCTTGAATCTCACCCGGAGGGCAACTGGAAGCCAATGCAGCTCGCGGAGAAGAGGTGTTACACGGGAATATTGGGAGACTCCCATCACAACTCGCGCAGCCGCATTCTGCACCAGCTGAAGCCTCCGGGTGGTCCTCAAGGGCAGCCCCATGTAGAGAGCGTTGCAGTAGTCTAACCGGGAGGTCACAAGCGCATGAGTGACTGTGCGTAGGGCATCTCAGTCCAAATAGGGCCGCAACTGGCGCACCAGGCGAACCTGAGCAAAAGCCCCCCTGGCCACGACTCCAATATGATCTTCAAAACTGAGTCATGAATCCAGGAGGACACCTAAATTGCGTGCCCTATCAACGGGAGGTAACACCTCTCCTCCCATAACCAAAGATGGAACCTCTTGGACAAGTCGAGATGCCGGTACGTAAAGCCACTCAGTCTTGGCGGGATTGAGTCGAAGCCTGTTTCTCCCCATCCAAACCCGGACCGCCTCCAGGCAACGGGACATCACGTCGAGGGCATCACTGGGTTGGTTCGGGGTGGAAAGAAAAAGCTGAGTATCATCAGCATACTGGGTATCATAGGTTCCCTCTGCTGGCTCAGGAATTCTGGGAGTTGAGGTCCACGAGTCATGAGGGGGCCATAGGTTCCCCATGCTGGCTCAGGAATTCTGGGAGTTGAAGTCCACGAGTCATGAGGGGGCCATAGGTCCCCCATGCTGGCTCAGGAATTCTGGGAGTTGAAGTCCACGAGTCATGAGGGGGCCATAGTTCCCCCATGCTGGCTCAGGAATTCTGGGAGTTGAAGTCCACGAGTCATGAGGGGGCCATAGTTCCCCCATGCTGGCTCAGGAATTCTGGGAGTTGAAGTCCAGGAGTCATGAGGGGGCCATAGTTCCCCCATGCTGGCTCAGGAATTCTGGGAGTTGAGGTCCACGAGTCATGAGGGGGCCATAGGTCCCCCATACTGGCTCAGGAATTCTGGGAGTTGAAGTCCACGAGTCATGAGGGGGCCATAGGTCCCCCATGCTGGCTCAGGAATTCTGGGAGTTGAAGTCCACAAGTCATGAGGGGGCCATAGTTCCCCCATGCTGGCTCAGGAATTCTGGGAGTTGAAGTCCACGAGTCATAAAAGAGCCAAGGTTGCCTACCCCTGGCTTAGAAGAATGCAATTGCTCGGGAATGTCCACATCTTAGACTTTATGTCCCCAGGCTGAATAACCGAATTAAAACCTGCTTTTGAGCCAGAAAGATTTCATCGGAATAAAAGCCAACCGGAGGTCTTTCCCATTTTAAGTTTTCCACATCCTTTCCGGAGAGAGAGGGAAGGCAATGAAAACTTCACTCAATTAAGAGAGAGAATCCAGATCTTTCCCAAAATTCATTTCCAAGCAGATGTTGGGGCTGGAAACTTTCCCCAGAAAAGACTCAAGAGTCCCCACCTGCCATCTTGTTCCCAAAAGCCTCAGACCCCAGACTTAATTGTTAATTACTGGCAATCAAAAGATCTGGAAGAACCAGAGGCCCAGAAGAAATGTTTTGTCTCAAAACGGAAAAAAAAGAAAAGTTTCTTTCTTCTCCAGACTTCTCAGCAAGACGTTCTTTCAGAACACAGCTGGTCCTCGACTTGCAATTCATTTAGTGAGGGTGAAAAAGTGAGTTGCGACCGTTTGTCACACTTAACGACTATTGCAGCATCCCCAGGGGGCGCCTGACCAAAATTCAGACGCTTGGCAACTGACTCGTATTTATGACGGTCGCAGCCTCCCTCCGGGGTCAGGGGGTGGGATCCCCTTTTGCCGACCTCCTGACAAGCAAAGTCCACGGGGAAGCCAGATTCGCTTAACGACCGCATTACTAACTCAAATCACTGCAGTGATTCACTTGGCAATTGTGGCAAGAAAATAGGGCAAGAACTGTCTTACTTAGCGACAGAAATTGTTGGGGGGGGTTCCATTGTGGTTGTAAGCCGAGGACCACCTGTAACTGTTGCATCCTCACCTGAGCGACAACCAGTTCAAGATAACAAGGTGTTTCGTTTTATTTTGCAACCGCATCGCCTTTCAGAGTCAAAAGATAGCAAGTAAACCAACCTCTCTTTATGATTTACCCAGAAACCCTGGTCTTTCAGGCCGATGTCTGTAGGGTCAGTTGGCCAGCCTGGGGGTTGGGGGAGGGGTGTCTCCAAACTTGGCAACTTTTAATTCCTGGATGGTTGAAGAATTCAGGGAGTTGACCCCCACAAGTCTTAAAATGGCCACGCTTGGAGACTCCCAGGCTAAACTTTCACCCAGTACATCACTTAGATATGAGCCAGCAGTGTGCTGCAGCTGCCAAAAAAACCAACACAGTTCTAGGCTGCATGAACAGAGGGATAGAATCAAGATCACGTGAAGTACTAATACCACTTTACAAGGCCTTGGTAAGGCCACACCTGGAATACGGCATCCAGTTTTGGTCACCACGATGTAAAAAAGATGTTGAGACTATAAAAAGAGTTCAGAGAAGAGCAACAAAGATGATTGGGGGACTGGAGGCTAAAACATATAGGGAACGGTTGCTGGAATTGGGTATGTGTAGTTTAATGAAGAGAAGGGTGAGGGGTGACATGATAGCAGCCTTCCAGTATCTCAGGGGCTGCCCCAAAGAAGAGGGAGTCAAGCTATTCTCCAAAGCACCTGAAAGCAGGACAAGAAGCAACGGATGGAAACTAACCAAGGAGAGAAGCAACCTAGAACTAAGGAGAAACTTCCTGACAGTTAGAACAATTAACCAGAGGAACTACCTGCCTCCAGAAGCTGTGAATGCTCCAACACTGGAAGTTTCTAAGAAGAGACTGGACAGACATTTGTCTGAAATGGTAGAAGGTTTCCTGTCTGAGCAGGGGAGGGGGTTGGACTCGATGACCTCTAAAGTACCTTCCAACTGTGTTATTCTATTCTGCTCTAAAGGGGCTGATCGGGATTCAAGCAACGAAGGTAGCTTAAAGGTTGATGGGTGTCTACAGCCACCTTGGGCACATAATATAGGTTTACACCAAAGCCTCTCCTCCCACAGGTCCTATTATGGCTTCCTCTGGCCTCCCAGTGAATCCGAACAGGCTGGCCTGGGCAGTCTGGGCACCTGCGGGCGGAACGCCAGCCAGCATATTTGATCTCTGGGCTCTTTAACATAGTTGTGATACTTGGTATGTGTGTGTGTGTTAAACCTACACCCCCTTTGGGCACGGGCCCTGCATTTTTTTGCTAAGGCCCCAAGAGGCTTGCTTCTTCCTTTCTTTCTTTCTTTCTTTCTTTCTTTCTTTCTTTCTTTCTTTCTTTCTTTCTTTCTTTCTTTCTTTCTTTCTTCTTTCTTTTTCTTTCTTTCTCTCTTTTCTCTTTCTTTCTTTCTTTCTCTTTCTTTCTTTCTTTCTTATCTATCTATCTATCTATCTATCTATCTATCTATCTATCTATCTATCTATCTATCTATCTATCTATGTAGATCTTTGGTCATTCGGGTTTTTCCCCACGTAGAATTGGAGGTATCAGGGCAACGTTTCGTCGAAATCTCATCCGTCATCCTCAGGCTTCAGCTTCTATCTATCTATCTATCTATCTATCTATCTATCTATCTATCTATCTATCTATCTATCTATCTATCTATCTATCATCTGTCTGTCTAGCCCTCCATCAAACAAACAATCCATCCATCTATGGAACTCAGCTTTTTTAAACGGGGAGAGGCAGAACCCAAGGCCTGCTCTCCAAAATGTTGCTATCGTGTTTAAAATGACACAAAAGAAAAAGTCAGTACATGCCATAAGAGGTGTTCGCGTTAAATTATAATTACTTAATTATAGTTAAATTTAGGTACAATTAACATTCAAATTCAAAGGTTTGATTGGTCGAAAAAAAGGGTGCTCTCCGAAGGCAACCAGCGGATGGTAGGATGCTAGTCTGGGTTTCTTAACAGTTTTTAAGCGATAAAACAATGTTATTCCTGAAGGCTGCAAAATGTGCAGGCGAACCTTATGACGCGTTACCAACAAAGGGAAGGAAAAATAAAAATCTCATTCCAGCTGACTCCAGCCTTAGAGAGACCGGGATCCGTTCTCCATCTTACTTAACAGCAATGGGTCTGTTATTCTGACCTTCTTTCACCTGCCTCCTTTTTATTTAGTATTTTATCTGGCTTCTAGGTTTTTAATCGTATGCTGTCCAAAGGCGCTCAGAGTGAAAAGGGAGGCCTCAAAGTTTGAAGAATAAAATATAAAACTGAAACACCAAGCAGACAAAAACAACCCAGTGCCTTTTATCATAAGCAAGAGGGGAACTAACCGGTGGGGTGGGGTGGGGGCAAAAAAAGAGAGGCTTCTAACACGGATGACGTGACCCAGATGTGTAATGAAACATCTGCAAGGAAACCACCCAGCTCAGAGACCATTGAGGGCCCCACCAGAGAGACTTGGAAAAGTAGAGTCGCCTTCCTGGGGAAGGAAGACCTTGAGAAGTTTCGTGGTCTGAGACCACGGCAGGTGAGTGGCTGACTTGGTTTAGATGTCGTGGCACCTCCAGGTGAGATCCGGGCAGGCTTTGGCGGGACCTCCTGGACAACCCATGCAGATCGAGAACTGAGGATCGGAAGGAACTTCTCCCGCTCCTTGGGAAGTCGCCCCCTTATTCGGAAACCTGAGGACTGGAGCTTTGCTCTGGCTTTCCGTGCCAGGGGCTGTCCCGATGTTGAAGTGAGAATTTAGTCTCCGGCAGCCAGAGACACCCCCCCCCGGGGCTGCCCCTCCCGGGGAAGGCAGAGGCAAAGATTGGACTTCTCTTGGGAGCAGACTGTGTTTTCTTTGACTTCTCTTATCTGCAAATTCGGTAACTTGTTATGGATGGATGCCGTGGACTCAGAAGAAGAGGACGGTTCCATGGGGGTGGGGGGGCCTTGGTGCTCTCTGAGCCGGGTGGTTTTCTTCAAGACGTTTCATGACCCAACTAGGTCATATCATCAGTGCTAGAAGGAGAAAGAGGAGGAGGAGGAGGAAGGACTGTGGGGTCCCTGGTGCACTCTGAACTGGGTGGTTTCGTTGCAGAGTCTCATGACCCAACTAGGAAACATCATCAGTGCTAGAAGGGGGGGTTAGAGGAGGAGGAGGAGGAGGAGGAGGACTGTGGGGTCCTTGGTGCTCTCTGAGCTTGGTGTTTTTCTTCAAGACATTTCATGACCCAACTAGGTCTCCAACTAGAAGGAGAAAGAGGAGGAGGAGGAGGAGGAGGAGGAGGAGGAGGACTGTGGGGTCCTTGGTGCTCTCTGAGCTTGGTGTTTTTCTTCAAGACATTTCATGACCCAACTAGGTCACATCATCAGCGCTAGAAGAGGAGGAGGAGGAGGAGGAGGAGGAGGAGGAGGAGGAGGAGGAGGAGGAGGACTGTGGGGTCCTTGGTGCTCTCTGAGCTTGGTGTTTTTCTTCAAGACATTTCATGACCCAACTAGGTCACATCATCAGCGCTAGAAGAGGAGGAGGAGGAGGAGGAGGAGGAGGAGGAGGAGGAGGAGGAGGAGGAGGAGGAGGAGGAGGACTGTGGGGTCCTTGGTGCTCTCTGAGCTTGGTGTTTTTCTTCAAGACATTTCATGACCCAACTAGATCACATCATCAGCGCTAGAAGAAGAGGAGGAGGAGGAGGAGGAGGAGGAGGAGGAGGAGGAGGAGGAGGACTGTGGGGTCCTTGGTGCTCTCTGAGCTTGGTGTTTTTCTTCAAGACATTTCATGACCCAACTAGGTCACATCATCAGCGCTAGAAGGAGAAAGAGGAGGAGGAGGACAGTGACTGTGGAGTCCTTGGAGTTCCCTGACTGTGCTCATCAATTTGTGCACAAACTCACTGCAGCAACCCTGAACAGCAGAAAAAGGAAGCGGAGCATCTACAGAACATCTTCCAACAACATGGGACTCCCCTCAACCTTATCAAAAAGTCCCTGACTCAACCTAAAAAAAAAACAAAAAAACCCCCAAAACACTGCCATATGTCAAGAAAATCTGGGAAACCACCAACAGGCCACCACAACCACATGGGACCAGCGTACAACACAAGCCCACTAACGCCCTCCAAAATGTCCTAGGCACACCAAAAGATGCAGCAGCAGCAGCAGCCCGGAATTAAAAACAAGAACGATCTACAACATACAGGGTAATGACTGCAACGGTCGCTATGCAGGACAGAGAGGCGGAAGACCGGCAGAAGGCATCCATGGACACCAACTAGCAGTCAGAAGACAGGATGAGAACTCTTTAGTTTCACAACACATGGACAGACTTAGCCATAGTTTCAACTGGAAAAGTGACCATTCTAGACCTGGCCAAGTCCAAAATTTAAGGTCAGTTTCTAGAAACCTGGCAGTCTGACAAATCAGCCATCAACAGACACACAGACCTAAACAATATCTGTGAAACTATGAGAAAGAGTCAATCAACAAGCCAAGATGGGAACAAAAACACCTCCCCACCAACGATCAGCACCCAGATGAGCATAGAACAAGATTAACATCAGACCAACATTTCAGGACAGAACGATTAACCGGTGGAAGCAACTTGGATGGAAACTCATCAAGGAGAGAAGCAACCTGGAACTAAGGAGGAATTTCCTGACAGTCAGAACGATTAATCAGTGGAACAACTTGCCACCAGAAGCTGTGAATGGCTCCAACACTGGAGGTTTTTAAGAAGAGACTGGACAGCCATTTGCCTGAAATGGTCTAGGGCAGGGGTAGGCAACCTCGGTCCTTTTATGACTCATGGGCTTCAACTCCCAGAATTCCTGAGTCAGCTGACTCAGGAATTCTGGGAGTTGAAGTCCATGAGTCCTAAAAGGGCCGAGGTTGCCTACCCCCGGTATAGGGTCTTCTGCCTGAGCAGGGGGTTGGACTAGAAGACCTCCAAGGTCCCTTCCAACTCTGTTATCAGGTAAACCGAACCCCAACGAAGGAAGTGCCAAACAAGCCAACAGTAAACATCCCGATCAAAGAACTTCCTAAGACCATCCCCACTAACACTGACAGGGCAAGATGCTAGAACAGAAACTGGGAGCAAACTCCACAATGTCTTCTAGCACCGATGATGTGACCTAGCTTGGGCAATGAAATGTCTGCAAGAAGACCACCAAACTCAGGGAACACCAAGGACTTCAAAAAGGAGCTTGACTGGAGGGAATGAGGTATAGAACAGAACAGAACAGAACAAGAATAAGAATAGGAATAGGAATAGGAATAGGAATAAGAATAGGAATAGAATAGGAGCTGGAAGGGACTTTTGAGGTCTTCTAGTCCAGCCCCCTGCTCAAGCAGAAGACCCTATACCAGGGCTTTTCAACCAGTGGTACGGGTACCACCTGTGGTACATCGGCACCTGGCAGGTGGTACGCGGCCATCCTAGAAAAGTGGTAGCGGGGGAGGGGAATGAGCTGAACTGGCGGCAACATCACACAAGCCTGAGCGAGAGACGGCTGGAGCTGCAGGGCTGTTGGGGCTCAACGGAAGCGCCAGGATCAGCGCCAGGATCCAGCTGGAGCTTGACACTGATCCTGACACTTCTGAGCCCAGAAGAAGCGCCAATCAACTGGAATGTTGCGGCATCTCCAGGGTCTTGTGGTTTACTTTCAGATGCTTGGCAACTGATTCCTATTTATGACGGTCACAGTGTCCCAGGGTCATGTGAAGTGACCAAAACCTGCTGCAACCACCAGCAGATGGGGGGGGGGGAATAAAAACCAAACACCCCCCACCCCACCCCCACTGCCAATCCTCAACAGAAATGCTCACAACCATGAAAACTTCGGACAGGAGGAAGAGCGCCGCCGGGTGGGCAGGCAGGTGTCTTGCTCGGCTGTGGATTGGGGGGCACTTTTTTCAGTGCCATTGTAACTTCGAACAGTCACTAAGCGAACTGTTGTAAGTTGAGGACTACCTGTACTTCATCACTTTTTTCCTTTTTGGGGGGGGATCATTAACTTTTTGACACCTTGCTAGGCGACTGGTGGTACTCGGATGTTGCCCTATCCTAAAAGTGGTACGATGGATGAGAAGGTTGAAAAGCCCTGGACTAGACCATTGCAGAGAATTGGCTGTCCAGTCTGACATAGTCTAGGACAGGGGTAGGCAACCTCAGCTATTTTATGACTCGTGGACTTCAACTCCCAGAATTCCTGAGTCAGCTCCACGAGTCATAAAAGAGCCCAGGTTGCCTACTCAGGAATTCTGGGAGTTGAAGTCCATGAGTCATAAAAGAGCCGAGGCTGCCTACCCCTGGTCTAGGAAAAGGGTTGGGAACATTGGCTCTTTTAATGAGGAATTCTGGGAGTTGAAGTCCACGAGTCATAAAAGAGCCGAGGCTGCCCACCCCTGATCTGGGATGTCCTGCTTGAGAAGAAGGTTGGAGTAGAAGACCTCCAAGGTCCCTTCTGCTGTTCTGCTCCTTGGGGTTGAAATTTGCAGCTTCCAAAGGCCTGGAGTGGCCCTCTAACCCGGATGCCGTTCACACAGGGCTTTTTTCCCAAAGCGAAAGCAAAAACATTCCACTCCCTTTGGCCAGGAAGCACCAAGGCCACCAGGAGGAGAGCCCGGGGCTGGGAAGGCGCTCTGCAGGCAAAAAAAAAGGCCTTCCTCACAGCCCTGCAGAGAGGACACTTTACTACAGGAAGCAAAAGGGGTGTGTGTGTGTAGAGGAAGAGGCCTGCCTGTTGCAACGCCAGGGCAGTGACGCTGCATTTCCCCATTTTGCGCAGAAGAGCCGAGGAGTTGGCACCGCAGTTACATGAGGGCAACTGGCACTTACTCAGGGGACGCGCAAGGCTGTGGTCAGGAGTGTTAGAAATGCCTTTTGAAAAAACACTTGAACAAAACCGGAGGGGTAAGAAAAAGTGTTTATTCTGCAGAAAAATAGAAAAAGCCAGTGCGGTGAAGCTTCAACAGGTAGCCTGAAGCAGACATCACAGCCAAATAAATGTTCAAATGAATAGCAATATATACACTCCTATCGCGACGCGCCCCCCCCTCCACCCCCTCCACCCCCATTTGAAAGGACCTCGGGAGGTACATTCTTGTCCCAGGCGCCTAACGAGAATACATCACCCCTCCCCTCGATTTACATCTGTTTTGTTAAGTACACCCTGGGAAATAATATCTGTCTCTGATCTCCCAGGGGATAGAAAGGTAATAAAAGGTTATATAGATCCAAGAGCAATAAACAATAGTAAAAAGGGTTATACAGATCAAGAGCAATAAGCGAATAGTAAAAAGGTTATACAGAGCAATAAACAAAGTGATTAAAGGAAGTCACTCCCCTCCAGGAAACGTAGGACTGGAACGGGTCAAAACAATTATTTTATTTTTAAACTTCTGTATTTCTAAGAGGAGGAGGAGGAGGAGGAGAAGGCGGTCAGAGAAAACGGGGTGTCAAAAGGGCTGACTTTCCAGCGTGGCATCAATTGCCTCATCAAACAAGCTTCTTTTAACTGGGTTTGAAGCGGGCGCCAGCCTGCTTTTCTCACGGGGCTGACCTTTAGGGCATGGCACTTAAAAACTTCCTGGGAAGATGGGGAGGGGGGGGGAGAGAACGGGACAATAAAAAAAGAGATCTGCGAACATCTAGAAACAAAACATAAGACATAACTAGTAGCCAGCACGGGTTTGTTGAAAACGGACTGCGCCAAACCAACCTTATTTCATTTTCCGACAAAGTGACTAAATTAGGAGGCCGGGGATACGCTGTGGATGTAGTATACTTTAGACTTCACCAAGGCATTTGACAAAGTAGACCACAACCTACTTCTTGGCGAGCTAGAAAAAAAACAGCAGGATAGACAGCATCGCCAGCAGATGGATTTGCAACCGGCTGACACACCGTGCTTAAGAAAAGATTGGACAGCCACCTGTCTGAAACGCTATATATCCTGTTTGAGCAGGGGGTTGGACTAGATGACCTCCAGGGTCCCTTCCAGCTCTGCTCTGAATAAACATCTGGAGTGGTGTCCATCTGCCTCTTAATTGCATGCTGAGAACAGTAACCACAAACAGCTGGGTCTGGCCAATTGTATCTTGGGTTAATAGGAGTGAGCCTTGGGCCCAAACAAGGAGGACTTGAGGCTTCAGCTGGCTCCCAACGTGTCAGTTGCCCTGTCCGGATGAAAACGAACTAAAATTTACAATTGACGACTCTCCAGGCAGGGGAAAAAAAAAAGAGAGCGTTATCTCAGTTATTCCGAGCGCAGCTTTGATCCTCTGTGGCGGGGAGAGTGGGAGTGTCCTGTAAACAGATAAGCCAACCTCACCGTCATAAACCTTCTTATCATTCACACAACAGGAGAAATCAGGAAACACGAGTTTAAAAAAAAAGCACCATCAGCCCTTTCTCCCCTCCCTCCCCCCCCCTCTGGTTCTTTTCCTTGCATCATTTCAATCTGCGTCACGTCACTAAGTCCGCTTCCAAAAAATGTTTGCAAAGTGGCTCGAAGCTCAGGCGGGGGGGGGGGGGATCCAAAGCTGGATGCCAACCAGGCTCAGCCTTTTCCTGCTCCTCAATTCTTCATTTTGTGCCCCCCCCCACCCCACTTCAGAGAATGCTACAGACAAGTCTCCGGATCGGCCCCGGGTGAAATGGAAAAGGCAGGCCCCGGTTGGGCTTATGTGAAATCTAATCTCCAAGGCCGAGTCGAGGGGGGGGAGGAGGAGGAGGAGGAAGAGGCTCCCCCAGCGCAGCAACAAGTCCTGGCAGGTCAGCCAGACAGAAGTCAGCTCCAGCAGGAATGTCAGCCAGACTTGAACAGTGCTGGCATTTGAGAGCGGGGGGGGGGGGGGGATGTTTTAAATAGATCTGGGCGGCTCTGGCCCAGATCCCTCGTCTGCCTGGAAGGTGTCACAGCAGGATCTGCAGCGCAACCGAGTTGAGTCCTGTTTCACCACCCGCCCCTTTCCAGAGAGGGTAAATGCGAGAGGTGGGAAAGTCCCAGCCAGAAACAGCAATACAAGAATGCCAGAGAATTTTTCCTTCCTTCCTTCCTTCCTTCCTTCCTTCCTTCCTTCCTTCCTTCCTTCCTTCCTTCCTTTCTTTCTTTCTTTCTTTCTTCCTTCCTTCCTTTTCTTTCTTTCTCTTTCTCTTTTCTTTCATTTCTCTCTCTTTCTTTCTCTTTCTTTTTCCTTCCTCTCCCTATCTCCTTCCTTCCTTCCTCTCCCTTTTCTTTCTTTCTCTTTCTCTTTTCTTTCTTTATTTCTCTCTCTCTTTCTTTTCTTTCCTTCCTCTCCCTATCTCCTTCCTTTTCTTTCTTTCTCTTTCTTTTCTTTCTTTATTTCTCTCTCTCTCTTTCTCTTTTTGTTTTCTTTCCTTCCTCTCCCTATCTCCTTCCTTCTTTCTTTCTCTTTCCTTCCTCTCCCTATCTCCTTCCTTCCTTCTTTCTCTTTCTTTTCTTTCCTTCCTCTCCCTATCTCCTTCCTTCCTTCTCTTTCTTTCTCTTTCCTTCCTCTCCCTATCTCCTTCCTTCCTTCTTTCTCTTTCTTTTCTTTCCTTCCTCTCCCTATCTCCTTCCTTCCTTCCTCTCCCTTTTCTTTCTTTCTCTTTCTTTTCTTTCTTTATTTCTCTCTCTCTTTCTTTTCTTTCCTTCCTCTCCCTATCTCCTTCCTTTTCTTTCTTTCTCTTTCTTTTCTTTCTTTATTTCTCTCTCTCTCTTTCTCTTTTTGTTTTCTTTCCTTCCTCTCCCTATCTCCTTCCTTCTTTCTTTCTCTTTCCTTCCTCTCCCTATCTCCTTCCTTCCTTCTTTCTCTTTCTTTTCTTTCCTTCCTCTCCCTATCTCCTTCCTTCCTTCTCTTTCTTTCTCTTTCCTTCCTCTCCCTATCTCCTTCCTTCCTTCTTTCTCTTTCTTTTCTTTCCTTCCTCTCCCTATCTCCTTCCTTCCTTCCTCTCCCTCCTTTTCTTTCTTTCTCTTTCTCTTTTCTTTCTTTATTTCTCTCTTTCTCTTTCTTTTCTTCCTCTCCCTATCCTTCCTTCTTTCTTTCCTTCCTCTCCCTCCCTCCCTCCCTCCCTCCTTCTTTCTCTTTCTTTTCTTTCCTTCCTATCTCCTTCCTTCCTGCCTCCCTCCCTCCCCCACACAAAACAGCAGCAGCTCTTTACACCTTGCAGATGTAACCAGGATTTGTGCCATTTCCCTGCCAACCCAAACCGGACTCCGGTCGCTCCCCGTGCAAGCAGGTCATCCCCCCAAGCTTCCACCCTCCTCCACCCCCCCACCCACCCCCGTTGTCACCCATCCTAATGGGCAGAGTGGAGAAGGGAGGCAGGGAAGAGGAGAATTCCCCCTCCCCCCCACGCCCAACCAGGGTCTTTGGGAGACCAGGAAGGAGCTTTGGCCACGGAACAAAAGAGTTTTGGGGGAAAAAATACCTAGAGTTTCTCAAGCTCAGCAACTTTTAAGACCGCTGGACTTCAACTCCCAGAATTCCCCAGCCAGCAAAGCTGGCTGGGGAATTCTGGGAGTTGAAGTCCGCTCCTCTCCCAGCTGCTGAGCTTGAGAAACCCAACCCAGGTGAGCCCGCCAAACTCAGCTGAATTGCTCCCAGACCAAAACTGCGGGCAAGGGGGGGGGACCCCCGGCAGTGACACCCCGAAGGGGAAGCTTGCAAACCAGGGGAGCAGCCGAGAGGGTCCCGGGGTGGGGGCGAGGGGGCTCTGCAGGCTGTGTCCTTCCTCGCCAGGAGCGCCCCGACTCCAGCGAAAGCGCCTCCCGTTGCACCGGGCCAACTTCCCCCCCCACCCCGGAGTCACTCCGGATTAACGCGCCCTCCTCCCGCCCAAGAACAACAACAACAACAGCAGCAGCAGCAACAACATCCCGGAACTCCAGTCCGGCCAGTCCGGAGCGCCTCGAGTCCCGGACGCGGAGCTTACCCGGCCTCCCCGGGGCTGCGGGGCTCCCCGCGGGGCTGCGCTGGGCTCCGGCGGCCGGGGGTGCAGGCGGCGGCGGCGGCGGCGGCTCCCGTTGGCAAGTAACCGTCTCCAGGGCTACGGTCACTATGGCGCCTCCTCGCGCGGGGTTCCGAGGCAACTGTTGCTAGCCTGCCCCGTGACGTCGACGGCCACGCCCCTCCGGGCGGCCCACCCCTCTCGGCTCGCTCCGATTGGGCGGCTGTCAAAAGGGCCAGGCGGGGGAGGAGGGAGGCGGGGACGGCGGTTGGCGCGCGTTTTGGCGCGCGGCGCCTGAGGAGAGAGAGAGAGGCAGGCGGGCGGGGGAGGGGCGGGTTGTGAGAGCCTCTGGGCGTGTGCAGAGCGCCTCCGCTGACGGCGAGGAATCCTGCCGGCTGCGGTGCCCCCTATGAGAAATACAGCTGCTTTAAGAGCCCACTTGAGTCTTTGGGGACACAGCAGCCCCGTGGTGCCCACTCAGCTGGGGATGATGGGACTTAATGTTTAGGCTGCCATACTTGGGTGTTGTTTTTTTTTGGTGACGTGGCTGGCCTGCATCAATAGCAACAGCCCTTAGTCCTCGACTTACAACCACAACGGAGGAGGCCAACATTTCTCTTGCTAAGCGAGACTGTTGCTAAGCCAGGGTGGCCATCTTAACGACCTCTCTTGCCCCAGTTGCTAAGTGAATCGGCCCACTTGTGAAGTTTAAGTCACCTGGTTGTTAAGTGAACCTGGCTTCCCTGTCGACTTTGTCGGTCAGGTCGCAAAGGAGAATCACGTGACACACACACACACACACACACACCCCTGGGAGACACGGCAGTGGTCATAAGTACGAGTCAGTTTGCCCAGCGTCTGAATTTCGATCACGTGATCATGGGGCTGCTTCAAAGGTCGTTAAGTGTGAAAAAAAGGGTCATGTCACTTTTTTCAGTGCGGTTGTAACTGGTCTCTAAATGAACTGTTGTAGGTCAAGGACCAGCTGTATACCGCTCTGTAGTGCTTTACGGCACTCCCGTGAGGCTTCGGCCTGGCCCAATAACCGTGGTTCGGCCAGGCTTGTGGTGGCTCATGCAAGGCCCATGTGGAGCAGCTCCTGAAGGGAAGGTTCCACCCAGGCCCAGCTCAGCCCGCCACAACACTCCTGCAGTGTTGGACGCATCTCCCTTTCTCCTGTCAGCAGGAAGGAGCCCACAACTGTGTTGTCTGCAGGCAGAAGTTCACCCGGGATGCCCTTGAGAGAGGCTAAAAAAACACCCAAGACCATTTTTGAGCTTGCATCTTTTTTTATTCTGAAATATTTCCCTGACATGATTCATAAAGGCCTCAGACAAACCTGGGACCACATAAAGAACAGCCTGCCCTGAAACAGATGGGTGGAAAAAATATGAAGAATTTCTATTTAAAATGGCTCTTTCCCTCCCTTCTCCTGGCTTCTGCATTATGACCTCCTGGGACTCCACTTGCAGAAGTTGGAAAATCAAGAAGCCGGACCCCCAAATGTGGGGGCAATGCTTAGTCAGGGAAGGTGAACTTCAAAGCTCACTGTAAGGTAGCCACGTTTGCAAGGAAAAGGTGTGTCTAAAAGGCTCTAAGCCAACAGCTGCATATTTTGCAATTTTTTTAAAGTTATCAGGCCTTATTACAATGTATGGTGACCATCACAGCTTTGGACAGCATTGAAAACACTTAAGAAAAAAGCACTCCTAGTATATATGGACAGATTATCACCTTTGACTCCTTAAAGACACATTTCCTTTGCACCCCAATTCATAAATACAGGGAACTCCTATTATTACATTCACAGGGAGAAGAAAAACACTATTGCAGCATTTCAGTCTTCCCACGAAAACAGAGCAGCCTTATTAACCTTTATCAAATATGCCCCCCCCTCGCTCTCATGTTTATACTAGAAGCTAAAAGTGATTTGGTTTAGCTCACACTATTAAAAATAATCCATGATTGCACCCCATGCTTTCGTCAAGACACCCCCATTTGCTCAATGCCTCTTTACCCACACCGCAATTCTTACCAAACGTACATCAAAATTAAACCAAGCCTCTTTGCACAAAAGTGGCTCAAATTCACAAGGGCACACTTCTGCGCCATTTGGTTTTTGAATCCAGAGCGGTACTTGCAATTTTATGTCGATTTAAAGGGGAACAAGGCACAGCTCAGCAGCCTAATCCTCTTCCCCCACCCCAATATAATTTGGCTGGTTCACACAGAACAAGCACAAGGCTAAACTTTGACTCCACCCCAAGAGCCAAGTTCAAGTGTGATGCTCATCCAATTTTCCAAACGTGTTCCCAAAAGACGTGTATTTCCGCCCACTCCTTCCTTCCTGGGAAATTGGTCCCCTGGCACAGGAGGGGCCAAGTGGAGCCCAACATCTGATGCTGAAAAACATCCTGCTCTTGGAAGAGAGTTGGGCGCACCTCGCTACGTAAACCTACCTCCCAAGTGAAAACAGTGAGGAGACTGAAGTGCGCCAGTAAGAAATGTCCCACCCTGTGTGCAATGTGGACACCAGCCGTCTTGTCGAAGGAGAAAAAAGTGCCCCGTGCAAAGACTCGCCCAACGAGCTACTCCGTGGCACCGCAAGAACACGCAGGGTTCGCCCAGTCTGCGGCATCGCTGCAGTGTTTTCCTTTGGTTCGGCAGAGAACTCCCATCCCACCCCTGGAGAAAAGAAAAAGAAAAAGAAAAGAAAGGGAAGGAAGGAAGGAAGGAAGGAAGGAGAGGGAGGAGAAAAAAGGGAAAGAAAGAAAGAAAGAAAGAAAGAAAGAAAGAAAGAAAGAAAGAAGGAAGGAAGGAAGGAAGGAAGAAAGAAAGAAAGAAAGAAAGAAAGAAAGAAAGAAAGAAAGAAAGAAAGAAAGAAAGAAAGAAAGAAAGAAAGAAAGAAAGAAAGAAAGAAAGATATTTGATGGGGAAGGGAGGGAAAGAAAGAAAAAGAGGAAAGGAAAGTGGAAGGAAGAAAGAAGAAATGAAATAAAGGAAAAGGAGGAATAAATGAAATGAGGAAAGGAAAGAGAAACCCTGAGGTTAATACATTCATTTTGGGAAGAGGTACACCGGGGTCAAAACAGCCAGCGAGGGCCTTCCGTATGCTTCCCACCGGCACAGCCAGAGTCCGAAGAGCAGAGGAGTCTCCTGTCTTGGGGGAAAGCAAGAGAAGAAGACCCTTTATTGAAAACCTCATTTATCAAGGGAAGCGACGGTGCACCTCGCCTGCAGAAAAGACTCCGGTGAAGAGGCTGGACTTTGAGGCAGAGGCAGGCGGAGAGACGGGCATCCTCGTTCAGAAATTCGGCGTTTCTGAGTAGAGCTGTTGGATCTGTTCTTGGTACATCTTGGTTACCACTGGCCTCCTCAGCTTCATGGTTGGGCCTGGGAGGCAGACAGGTGGTCACACGTTAGTGCCTAAGGGCCCCCCACACACACACACCCTGCCTTCTCTCCCCCCTTCAACTTTTTCTGAAGCTGTGCAAAGCTGAGAATCCAGAGAAATGTCTTGCAATGTTTGGGTGGAGCATGCATGCTCTTTGCTCCCTTAACACAATGGGGAATGGGCGACCAGCCCCCTCACCAGATGGATGCTCTCCGCACAGTGGACAACCCTAAGCTGGAAACCTCCTTGGTCATGGACAGCATCATCATCATCACAACTATAATAATAGTAATAATGAGGAGGAGGAGGAGAAGGAAGGAAGAAGGAAGAAGAGGTGGAGGAGGAATAGAAGAGGAAGGAAGAAGGAAGAAGAGGTGGAGGAGGAATAGAAGAGGAGGAGGAGGAGGAGGAGGAGGAGGAGGAGGAGGAGAAGAAGAAGAAGAAGAAGAAGAAGAAGAAGAAGAAGAAGAAGAAGAAGAAGAAGAAGAAGAAGAAGAAGAAGAAGAAGAAGAAGAAGAAGAAGAAGAAGAAGAAGAAGTAAAAGGGACCTTGGAGGTCTTCTAGTCCCTGCTCAGGCAGGAAACCCTATACCATTTCAGACAAATGATTGAACTTTCCTGAGGTCGCCTTAAAATCTTTGAAAGGGAAGATTCTGCCCTGGAGTAATGCAAGGGCTTCACTTTTGGAAAAGTGAGCGGGCCGGTCCTCTTTTAATTTAGCATCTCGGAGGACAAAGGGCATTTTAATGGGCAACTTAAAGGGCATTTAAACCACCCCCGCCCCTTTCTCCACACAAGACTTGACAAATCTCTTTTAGACAACATTGGTTGGGTACGACGTGTCTTTTCTGAACGAAACGGCTAAGATTCTCAGCGAAGTGGGACCTGGGCTGAACCCCACAGCATGGCTGGCTGGGGAACTCTGGTATTTGAAGTCCACCCCTCTTCACGTTGCCAAGGTCGAGAAACACTGCCCTGTGCCATCTCACACACCCCCTAGCCCAGCAGTCTGCCCACGAGCCATCCACGCCAGCTTCTTACCCAGCTCGCCACTCTGAATGGAGAAGTCTTTGCTGAGCAGAACCCACTTCTGGATTTTCTGGGCGTTGGAGGTGGCATGATCGTTGACCTTCATGACCCCCTTCTGGATGGCGGTGTACACAGCCACGTCCTTGTTGCCCACGATGTCGGAGACCCTGGTGGACTTGCTGCCCAATTTCTGGCAGAACTCGATGGCTTCGGGCGTCAGTTCGTCTTCCGATAACCCCGTTTCTAAGTTCATCTTGCTCTAGAAAAGCAGAAGAGTGTTGGGGTGACCATGGGAAGGGGTGCAGTGCCGTCATCTGGTGGGGGCTGGCCCTGCCTTGGTGTTTGCCCAGGGGGGGTAGATGAGGGGGGTGTATGTGGGCACCCACCCATTCAGACAATGTGGAGTAAAAGGTAAGTTTGTAGGCTCAAGGCAGAGGCCAGCAACGTTGCCCACCTGGAGACCATTTCTAGACCCTCAGTAGGAACAATCTGACCTGCTGGAGCACTGAAGGGGTGGAGGAATTTCTTCCTCTGCGCCCCCTCCCCCCACCAGCATAGGATCAGCCCTACCCTAAGCTAAGCAGCTATTTGGGAGCATTTATGAAAGAATGGTCAAGCATGAGGGGACTCGGTGAACAGGATTCTCCAAAAACGAAGACTAAACACTCAGCTTTCAATTCAAGTCCTCAGTTTTTCCACTCCTGAAGACTTTTGAAAGGGGAACTTCTCTTGCCTGGATTGACACCCTCAATCGTGCCTGCCCAGAGCAGTGTTTCTCCCATCTTGGCCACTTTAGGATGGGTGGACTTCAACTCCCAGAATTCCCCAGCTGGCCAATTCCAGAAGTTTGAAGCCCACCCATCTTGAAACAGCAAAAGGGCGCTCTAGAATCTGGCAGAAAGAGTGCAGAGAAGAGCAACAAAGATGATCAGGGGACCGGAGGCT
Organism: Vipera berus; assembly: GCF_964194415.1. Lineage (NCBI taxonomy): Eukaryota > Metazoa > Chordata > Lepidosauria > Squamata > Viperidae > Vipera > Vipera berus. Next base: position 1,817,178 of record NC_138202.1, read on the forward strand.
AAAAGGTATAAAAAAACGGTTGCTGGAATTGGGTATGTCCAGTTTAAGGAAGAGAAGGACGAGGGGGGACATGATAGTGGTGTTCTAGTATCTCAGGGGCTGCCCCAAAGAAGAGGGAGTCAAGCTATTCTCCAAAGCGCCTGAAGGCAGGACAAGAAGCAACGGATGGAAACTCATCAAGCAGAGAAGCAACCTGGAACTAAGGAGAAATTTCCTGACAGTGAGAACAATTAACCAGTGGAACTACTGGCCTCCAGAAGTTGTGAATGCTCCAACACTGGAAGTTTTTAAGAAGAGACTGGACAGCCATTTGTCTGAAATGGGATAGGGTTTCCTGCCTGGGCAGGGGGTTGGACTACATGACCTCCAAGGTCCCTTCCAACTTTATTATTATTATTATAGGAAGCAATGGATGGAAACTAACCAAGGAGAGAAGCCTAACCAGTGGAACAACCTGCCTCCAGAAGTTGTGGGTGCTCCAACACTGGAGGCTTTTAAGAAGAGACTGGACAGCCACTTGTCTGAAATGTCTTTCCTGCTTGAGCAGGAGGGGTTGGACTAGAAGACCTCCAAGGTCCCTTCCAACTCTGTTATTCTATTCTAAACACATCTGGGGAAGCCCCATTTGGATCTGAAGGAGTGAGAATGGCAGCCCCTTGGACTTGTCTCCCTCCCCTCCCCCGCGGGTCCCGGTGCCTAGGGGAGGCAGGAGAAAATCCGGCGCTCACCTTAAGGGTCATCAGCATGACGAGATATTTGGCTTTGTCTCCCACTAACATGACGTTGCTAAGAATGGGGACGGCCTCCTTGACCGCGTCTTCAATCGGGACTGGGGGAATATTCTCTCCCCCCGCGGTGATGATGAGCTCTGGAATGAAAACGGCAAAGGCCATGCCGTCAGACCTCAAGAAAAGCGACTGGATTCACACACTTGCAGTCTACGGGACAAACCGCAGCTTGTCTGCTGCAGAAACCGGGAGTCTCGACTTAACAACCGCTCGCTTTGTGACCTTTCAAAATTAGACTGTTTTTCACGCTTACGACTGTTGAAGCAAGCCCACGCGATCGAAATCCAGGCACTTGGCTACCGGTTTGTAGTTATGAGGGCTGCAGCCTCCCAGCGGACCTGGCATTCTCATTTGTGACCTTCCCTGGTGACCCAGGGGACTGGATTACCTTTGATCCGCCCTGTGATGAAGAGGAAGCCGTCCTCATCGTGGCGGCCCAGATCCCCGGAATGAAGCCAGCCCTCGGCGTCAATGGCTTCTTTCGTTTTGTCTTCCATGTTCAGGTAGCCCATGAAGACATGACGCCCGGCATAGCAGACCTCACCGATGCCTTCCTGGTCTGGTTTGAAAAGCATCGTCCGGCAGCCTGTAATCTCCTTACCGCAGCTGGATGGAGGGGGGAGGGGAGGGGTCAAGCAAAAAGTTAAGGGCTGGCAAGTGTACCCACCCCCCCACACACACACACGGACTGCCCATTGCGGAGAAGCACAGCAGAGTCTCCACGCTCACAATGTGAGGGGGTATAAAAGAAAACCTAATTATTTAAAGCTTAGGACCCTTGTTTAACAAAATAGCGCATCCTGATTTAACGCAGAACTTTGGATACAACAGACAGGGTCTGATTTAACAGGCATTCCTTTGTCCATTAAATCAAGAGCTGGCCGCGCTGAATTTCCGACACAGCCACCCAAATGTTTAGAACTTTTTTGGGTATTTCTCCCATTTACATGTCCTTTTCCTCGGCACTTGCTCACATCAGGTTTTTTTTTTTTTAAAAAAAATTCAGAGGTTTCCCCCCCACACACCACCTTTCAGCTCGTTCACTCTCCCAACTGTAAAATGTAAAATGCAAGATGCCCATGTTAACAGCTTGCCAACGGCACACTTGAAATCTAGACTTTTTCAGTGTTTGCCCAACAAACACAGCAATCTGCTCGCACCTCTTAATGCTTGGCGGAGAGCTTTCCAATCTCAGCCAGAAATTTCGGCACAACAAAGCCAGTCGTGCCAGGGAAAAAGAACTCGGCCCCAAACGGGGCTGAAAATCTCTCCCGACTGTGGGAATTCTCTCCCGTGACCTGTTCATCTGAGCTTGCAGGAATCTCCTCCATTGGGGAAATTTAAATTCTGCAATGGACACGGGAGCGGATTCACCCAGGAATTCAGGCTCAGTGGGTTAGGACGCTGAGCTTGTCGATCAGAAGGTCGGCAGTTTGGCGGGTCGAATCCCGAGTGCCGCGTAGCAGAGTGAGTGAGCGCCTGTTACTCGTCCCAGCTTCTGCCAACCTAGCAGTTCGAAAGCACGTAAAAATGCAAGGAGAAAAATAGGGACCACTATGGTGGGAAGGTAACGGCGTTCCGTGCGCCTTTGCCGTCCAGTCACGCCGGCCACATAACCACGGAGACGTCCTCGGACAAGCGCTGGCTCTTCGGCTTTGAAACGGAGATGAGCACCGGCCCCTAGAGTCGGAAACGACTAGCACGCATGTGCGGGGGAACCTTTACCTTTACCTTTAAATAAGAAAAGCCTTCAAGTCTTCCCAGGTGGAAGAGAAAATACAGGTTGTCCTCAATTTACAACGGGTCACATAGTGACCATTCAAAGTTAGGACAGACCCTTCCCCCCACTCAAAGGTACTTACAACCTGGTTACCAATTTACGATGGCATCCCCATGGTCATGGGTTTATATCCTGGGCACTTGGCAACTGGCCTGGGTTTAGGGCAGTTTGCAGCACCCTTTGCTCACGTGACTTCAATGTACAATGTTTTTGAGGAGAATTGGCAGTTATTTCTAGTTTTGGGCAAAAATGCCCCCCAAAACAATCGCTCCGCTTAATGACCACAGCGTTCGCTTAAACAACTGCTACAAAAAAAAGTCGGAAAATCAGCTTGGCACAGTGACGCCATGCTTTGCAACCACAATTTTGCAATCATCTCGAGCAGGCTCCGTTATGGCTGCACAAGTCGCCCTCAACTTACAACCGTTCGTTTAGCGACCGTTCAAAGTCACGACGGCACTGAAAAATGTGACCTACGACCACTTTTCGCAGTTAACGCCCTTGGCGGCCTCCCCACGGCCCTGTGATCAAAATTCCGATGCTGGGAAAGTGGCTCGCATTTATGGCGGTTGCAGTGTTCTCTCTCTCTCTCTCTCTCTCTCTCTCTGTGTGTGTGTGTGTGTGTGTGTGTGTGTGATGATCCCCTTTTACGACCTTCTGACAAGCAAACTCGATGGCGAAGCCGGATTCACTTAACAACTGTGTTAACTAACAACTGCAGTGATTCACTTAACGACTGTGGCAAGAAATGTCGTAAAATGGGGAAAGCCCCACTTAACAACCGTTTTCACTTAGGAGAAATTTTGGGCCCAGCTGTGCCCCCCCTGCCCTGTAAATATACCCTATCCATTGAGTGCTGAGCCTACCTGGACATCCTGTACGACGTTTGATGCGAAACGGTGTGAGGACCCGAACTTTCGCTCATGCCGTAGAGCTCGTAGATCACAATGTCCAGGCTCAGGAAAAACTCCAGGGTGTCCTTTGTGATGGGGGCCGCACCCGTGTAGCACCTGTTGCAGCGGTCCAACCCCAAGGCTTTCCGGACTTTTTTATAAACCAGCGCCTTCGCCAGCCGGTAATTCATCGGGAGATCAACGGACCTGCAGGAAAAGTATGCATGAGGCTGGGAGTCCCAAAGGTGCTTCCCCCCCCCACCCCCCCAGGAGGCAACTGGACTTTCTTGTTTTTCTATGAAGACGTTTCGCTTCTCATCCCGGAAACTTCTTCGGCTCCGAGAGGAGGGCGAGAAAGCGAAACGTCTTCTTGGATGAGAAGCGCAACGACTACCGTGAGCTGGATGATGGAGAATCTTTGTGGGCAGGAGGCTGGGAAAGAAACAAGAGCCCCCCCCCACAACCAACAAGGGCTGCAGCCTTCCTAGGGGCTGTGCTGCCCCCCCCCAACATACACACACACACACACACACATGCATGTACCGGTATGGGAAGAGTGTTTATTGAAACAAGTCCTGGGAAAGCAGCCCTGCTGCGCAGGTCTGGATATGGTATAGGGCAAGGGTTGGCAACTTTAAACACTCAAAAGAGCCACTGGGACCCGTTTTCCAGAGAAAAGAATAGAATAGAGAATAAAAAACAGTGCAAAATGGAATGGAACAGAACAGAACAGAACAGAACAGAACAGAACAGAATAGAATAGAATTACAGAATAGAATAGAATAGAATAGAATAGAATAGAATAGAATAGAATAGAATAGAATAGAATAGAATAGAATAGAATAGAATAGAATAGAATAGAATAGAACAGAATAGAATAGAATAGAATAGAATTATAGAATAGAATAGAACAGAACAGAACAGAACAGAACAGAATAGAATAGAATAGAATCAACAGAGTTGGAAGCACTGGGGTTTTTGCTTAAAAATAAATTTAAAAATCCTGAAAAGATGTAAGAGAGACAACTCCCACAAGGTGGACGGGAAGTCTATTCGGCGACCCACCCAGGGGACGCTAACAAAGTTAGTCCTTGACTTACAACAGTTTCCTTAGTGACCGTTCAAAGTTACGGCGGCACTGAGAAAGTGTCACACTTATGACCGTTGAGCATCCCTAGGGTCACCTGGTCAAAATTCAGACTTTGGGCAACTGGTTCATATTGGTGACATTTGCAGTGTCCTGGGGTGTGTGTGTGTGTGTGTGTGACCCCCCCCCTTTGCCAACCTTCTGACATGGCAAGGCAATGGGGTAGCCCACTTACACAACCCTGTTACTAATTTAACAACTGCAGCGATTCCCTTAACAAACGGGGTTAAGAAAAGTCGTAAAAGCGGGGAGGGGGGGCAAAACTCACTTCACAAGTTTCTCACGGAACAACATGCCCCACCTGCAGCTACCGGTCCCTAGATCCTTGCAAGGAAAAAAGAAGCGGGCGCCAACAGGAAGAGCTTTTTGATCAAGGCTCAAGCAGGCAAACAGAGTGCCCACCGTAGGTCCTGGTAGGACGCAGGCGGGGAATCTGGGTAGCGCCATGGCCCCATCGCAGCCTGGTTTGGAGCAGGAGTTGGAACTGGGACCGTCTAGCAGGGACGGCACATCTCCCTCGGCCGAGGACAACGCTGTCCCAGGGCCCTCAGGCATTGGGGGAGGTGGTTGGCCGGAGAGCTGCCTGCCCGCGCCGATACAGGGCCGGATCGGCTGTTGACCGGCAGTGGGGCTGAGAGGCAGCCGATCCCCACTGGAGAGGAACAGCTGCCTCCCCCAGCCGATCCGAGGGCACGGAGAGCAGAGAGCAGCCATCTTAGAGAAAGGCTGCCGGATCTCCCCACCCCTCCTTGCGAGGAGTAGCTGGAGTGGAGCGACTGAAGAAGCAGCCGTGGGGAGGCAGTCTTGGGCCAGGAATGATGGCTTGTTTTGGCTTGTGCTCGCCTGGCTTTGCTTGGTGCCTTTTTGCCTTGCCTAACCTTGAGGACCGTGCCTTCTGCCTGCCGCCTTGGCCTCGTGGTCTCGCTTAGCCGGGTGGGCTGGACTTGGGACCCTGGACCGTGCCCTGTGAGTATGCTCCTACCCTGTGGACCTTCTTTGTAACTTACGGGCTGTTGTTTGGGGGACTGAGGGGGGCTGCCTTCAGAGTACGGTGGGGGTGGAGCCTGACCGGCCGTGGGAGGGTCCTTTTATTGGGACATTTCCTGAGAACAATCAAGGACCCGCTGGAGCCCGGCCTCGCCTTGACCAGGAGCCCAGGGTGCAGTGCTCAGGGGTGTAGGGGTTCCTGCCTGAGCAGGGGGTTGGACTAGAAGACCTCCAAGGTCCCTTCCAACTCTATTATTATCATCATCACTGTTGTTATAGTTATTGTTATTATATTATTATTATTATAAAACTTTTATTCCTAAAACATGAAACTCAGTCAACTGAACACTCAAACTGACTTGGCACTAATGGTTGACACGGGTTGCTGCCAGCATCCTAGGTATCAACCAGGTATCTCCTTAAAATGTAAGATGTTCTGAGTAGCACAGTTTTTTGTAGCTTTGCTGGAGTTATTGCAGGAAGCTGCAAATTCTTGATGTGTTTTGCAAAGTTTTTGGACATAGTTCCCAGTGCCCCGATGACAATGGGCATCCCTCTTACGCGTTTCATCCATAATCGCGCAGTTTCGATGGCCAGGTTGCAGTATTTCGTTATTTTTTCTAGTTCTTTTTCTTTGACTCTGGCATCTCCTGGTACAGCGATATCAATCAGCTGTACGCTTCGGTTCTCTACAACTGCGATATTTGGCGTGTTGTGTTCCAAATGGTGATCGGTCTGTATTCGGAAGTCCCACAAGATCTTCACCCTCTCATTCTCCACAACTTTTTCTACCCTATGTTCCCATGACTTTTAGGACACAGGCAAGTTGTATTTTTTACACAATGCCCAGTGGATTAGTTTAGCAACTCGGTCATGTCTAGTTTTGTAATCAGTTTGCGCAATTTTGCTGCACTCACATATTAGATGCGAAACAGTTTCAACTTTGTTGTTGCAAAGTCGGCAATTTGGATTGTCAGCGGATTTTTGTATCTTCGCTTTCACGGCATTAGTTTGTAGTGCTTGTTCTTGAGCAGCCAGTATTAAGCCTTCCGTTTCTTACTTGATGGTTCCCATCTTAAGCCGTGCCCAAGTGAAGTTGTTATCACATTTTCCTTCAATGTTTTTCAAATGCTGTCCATGCAAAGCTTTGGTTTTCCATCTATTTAATCTGTCATCCAGCCGTTTTTCCTTATATTCTGCATTATTATTATTATTATTATTATTATTATTATTATTATTATTATTAAATTCCCTGCTTTGTCCACAAGGGGGTGCACCTGTTTTGAACAGGTCATCTACCCAGCTGGGTGCAGCCACTGTATTTGGCAAAGCGGCTGACATGTTGAGCTCAGAAATGGGGAGGGGGCTGCAGAGCTGGGAATGGTCGTGAAAGGTTTGTGCCTTGCCGATGCTGCCCAGGCTGCTCCTGCCTCCCTCCTGACCCTAAATTTGGGGGAGCAGCAAAGGTCCCAAGCGTGAGATCCCCCCGAGCCCACTTTTGCACCTCCCGAAAGCCACTACTGTGGCCCCGTCCCTCAGTGGGAGGGGGCTTTTCCGTCCCCAGACCCATAAAGCAGGGGGTGCATCTCAGCCAGGAGCGGCATCCAGGCAGCAGAAGACTCCGCCTCCCCCCCTTTCCCCCCTCCCCCCCACCTCGTACCCGTTCATGCGCTTCAGGTTGGTCTCCAGCCCCACGGCTTTGGCCCACACGGCGATCTTCTTCTTCAGCATGGAGGACTTGGCCCCCACGGACTTCATCTGCTCCTGCATCTTCTCCCACACGCGGGGGACGCCCATGAAGGCCGTGGGTCTCACTTCCCGGAGGGTCTCCACCAGGCTGCCCTGCCAGGCCAAGACAAAGGAGCCGGTTGGGGGATAACTGGAGCGCTGGCAGGGGAGCTGATTCAAGAGGAGGGTGGGGAGGACGCACGGGAGAGAAACCCACCCGGAGCCACCGGGAATATTGAGGTTCTGTCCCCCCCCCTTTGGGACGTTGCTTTAATCTATCTATATGTCTCTGTCTGTCCCTCTGTCGGTCTATCTGCCTGCCTCTCTCTCTCTCCATCTACCTATATCTATACATCTATCATCTATCTATCCATCTGATTATCTGTTTGTCCATGTGTGTGTGTCTCTCTCTCTCTATCCATCTATATCTACATCTATCATCTCTGTATCTATCTATCTGTCTGTCTATCCATCCATCTATCCATTCTGTCTATGCGTTCCTGTTTGTCCACCTATCCGTGTCTCTATCTATCTATATCTACATATAGATACATAACAAGAGACTGGACAACTATTTGTCTGAAATGGTATAAGGTTTCCTGCCTGAGCAAGGGGTTGGACTAGATGACCTCCAAGGGTACCTTCCAACTTTATTATTATATTATTATTGTTGCATTATCTATCTATCTATCTATCTATCTATCTATCTATCTATCTATCTATCTATCTATCTATCTATCTATCTATCTATCTACCATATGTCTATCATCTCTCTCTCTCTCTCTCCCATCCATCCATCTTTCCTATCTTAGTCAACCATCTCCCTCAGGGGGTCTTTGCTTCTAAATTAAGGGTTTGTGGCAGCAACACCTGGCTGACCTCAGCATATCAGAAAAAGGCTAAGCAGAAATCAACACAGCTAACATATGGATGAGGGACCACCAGGAGATCCCACAAGCCAAAGTATCAACTGGGAAGGGAAAATGCCCTGGAAGAAACAGTTCTGCATCACTGCCAAAACTTACACAGGCACACTTAATGATTACAACGGAGACTAGTCACTCTGTTCTTTAAGCGACACACAGTTGTTCAATGAAACACGGTGTGACTGTGACAGACTGATGTCACTTCCCATGAAGCCAGAGACCTCACGTGACCTCAGGGGTTGCGATTTTACTGCCGGCTTCTCCGTTGACTCTGCTTGTCAGAAGCCGGCTGGGAAGGTCACACATAGCAGGAGTTACACGTGCAAAGACGTGTCATAATGTTACTTTTCCAGCACCCTTGTAACTTCAACAACAGAGCAGATGTGAAACGAGATTGGCCTGTATAACAAGGAATTGAGCTGTACTTAAGGGAACCTTTGCTTTCCCCACTAGGGGGCAGCACCTAGCCAACCTCAGCTGATCCCTAAATGCCAGGATGGTGCACCACTAGGAAATCCCATCAGAAGTCACTAGAAGCTGAGCTCAAATTAAGGCGGTAAGTTGCTTCTCTTTCAACTCTGACAACCGCTGTCTGGCCTACCTTGCAGGGCCGCTGTTGTTAGAACAATTAATCAGTGGAAGGGCTCGCCTGCAGAAATTGTGGGTGCTCCATCGCTGGAGGTTTTTAAGAAGGGATTGGGACGCCATTTGCCTGGAATGGCACAGGGTTTTCTTCTTGAGCAGGGGGTTGGACTAGAAGACCTCCGAGGCCCCTTCCAGCTCTGTCATCGTAAGCAGGAGCCGGCAACTCACCTTCAGAGCATCAGGCTGAGCAAAGTACGTTTCCACGCCGAAGGTGATGGGCAGCCAGATGTCAATCATCTGGGCGGCGACGTGGCTAAGTGGCAGGTAGCTGACCACGCTCTCCTGGCCCTCCAAGGCCGTCTTCAGGCTCACGTACTCTCCGGCCGCCCTGGCCGTCCACGTGATCTGCAGGACAAAGACGGCATGGCTGCCACGGCGGGACGTCCACCCCCCACAGAGGAGCCTCAGGCCACCTTTGGCTATTAGGGTCCCGTAAGGAAACACAAACGCACAAAGGTGTGGGGCCGGAGTGTCCGTGGAGATTCTCAGTCACCCAAGGTCATGGTTGTCCCAAAGATACTTTTTCAGGAGGCAACTGGACTTCCTTGTTTTTCCTTGGAAGACGTTTCGCTTCTCCTCCAAGAAGCTTCTTCAGTTCTGACTGGACGGTGGGGAAGGGGAGGATTTGCACTCCTTGCAGACCGCTGGTCATTTGCATCCTTTTAGAGAGTCGTTGAGGCCACCTGGAGGCTTACCTGTGTCCTCGGGGTCACCTGAGTGATGCTAATGGGTGTGGAGCCGCCTTGGAACTGCTGAAAGGACTGTGTTGTTCCAAGGAGGCTCCACACCCCTCTGCACCACTCAGGTGACCCCGATGACACAGACGAACCTCCAAGTGGCCTCAACGACTCCCTGAAAGAAGGCAAATGACCAGTTTTTCTGCAAGGAGTATAAATCCTCCCCTTCCCCACCGTCCAGTCAGAGCTGAAGAAGCTTCTTGGATGAGAAGTGAAACGTCTTCAAAGATAAAACAAGAAAGTCCAGTTGCCTCCTGAAAAAAGAATCTTTAGGGCCTTGAGTGTCCACAAGGGTTTCCCGATCGGAAAAACTGAATGAGAAGCTAAAAAGGAGAGAAATCCTTAATGCCATTTAAACTGCATCAGTCAGAAGAAGGGAGGGGAGAAGCTTGACATGTTCAAGATTTATTTCAGGGTGAGTAAATATTTTCAAGTTTCGCCAGGCGTGGGAGAAGCTTGCCATGTTCAAGATTTATTTCAGGGTGAGTACGTGGGAGAAGCTTGACATGTTCAAGATTTATTTCAGGGTGAGTAAATATTTTGAAAGGGAGGCGGTGGCTCAGTGGGTTAGGACGCTGAGCTTGTCGATCAGAAGGTTGGCAGTTTGGCGGGTCGAATCCCGAGTGCCGCGTAGCAGTGAGCGCCTGTTACGTGTCCCAGCCTCTGCCAACCTAGCAGTTCGAAAGCACGTAAAAAGGCAAGTAGAAAAATAGGGACCGCTACGGTGGGAAGGTAACAGCGTTCCGTGCGCCTTTGGCATCGAGTCATGCCGGCCACATGACCACGGAGACGTCCTCGGACAAGCGCTGGCTCTTCGGCTTTGAAACGGAGATGAGCACCGGCCCCTAGAGTCAGAAACGACTAGCATGCATGTGCGGGGGAACCTTTACCTTTAAATATTTTCAAGTTTCGCCAGTCGCTCATTTAAGTGGCTCAAAGGTGCTTTTCCAAAGGGCAAGTGGGCTTTGTTTTTCCTGGAAGACGTTTCGCTTCTCATCCAAGAAGCTTCTTCAGTTCTTCAGAGGTGAAGATGGGAAACATCTTCCAGGAATAACAAAGCCCACGTGCCCTTCGGAAAAACACCCACATGACGGAGGTTCTACCTAGACACTAATTTAAATCTTAAACGCACCAATGCAGTTTGGTATTTGCAAAAAGCAGGAAACCGGGTAAGGTCTCCTGCAAACTTCGGCCTCTTAGGACCTCAGGAAAAAAAAACGAGAGACACAGGCAAGTCCTCGACTTACGGCTGATCACTTAGTGCAGCCTGAAAAGCCCTGATGTGAGGGACGAGGCTGGGGTGGAGGTGGGGGGGTCTTTCCTGCCATAGGGGCCTTGGGAGGCACGCGACAACTCACCCCGGGAAAATTGAGCAACTCAATTTAATCATTTAAAATACATGTTTTATATATATTTTTGGACACTCGCACGTCTCACTCTGCCCCCCCCCTTTTGTATCCTTTCTTTAGCGATTCTCTTCCACCATTTCTTTGGCATTAGTGCTGCTCTCGTCCCGTGGCGAGATGTCATAGACAGACAGACAGACACACAGACACGGAGGGGGCCCAGGCAGGCAGGCACTTACGTTGTCGTGGCTGAGCATGACTCCTTTGGGGTTCCCGGTGGTCCCCGAAGTGTAGATGATGGTGCAGCACTGGGTGGGCTTCAAACTGGCCAGCATCTTGTCCAGCTGCTCGTCCGGGACGGAGCTGCCCAGGGCCATGAACTCGTCCCACTGATCGGGAGGGAAAAACCCCACAGAGCCTCGGGTGAGAAGTGGGGGCCACGTCCACGTCCGTGCGTCATGATGTGTGGGGCGCATAGGCTCTTAGCCCCCTACTCTTTAAGGGAAACAGCGGGCTGTTCTCCCCCCTCCCTTTACGCAATCCAAGGCATTGATGGCCCTGCGGGACGCTACCCACTGGCCCTTCCAGCCCTCTGCCGGGGGTGCCCAAGAGGCCCACTCAGAGTGCGACGCTTCCCTGCGGGATCCCCAGGCCTCTCCAGATCTCTGGGATCTCCGGATCTGGTGAGGAAGTATTTCCTCCCAGAGAGAATCTGGAAGAAGCAGAGCGGGACAAGGACGACAGCGGTCCTCGCCTTACAACCGTTTGTTCGGCCGCCGAAGTTACAACGGCCCTGGAAAAAAGGTCCTCAAATGTACGACTGCTGCAGCA